>NC_090437.1:406292068-406610679 GCF_031143425.1 Pleurodeles waltl | reverse complement strand
GGATCCTGGCGGTGGCCTACCCTGAGTTGGATGGGCGCTTGAGGGCATCACAGCAGACACAAGGGGGTGAGTACAACATAATTCTGTGGATTTTGCGCGCAGTGAAGGTGTCTGGGTGGGGAAGGAGGGCTGTGGGTTCCCCTAGGCCAGGGAGAGTTCCGTAGGCTAGGCCCCTCCGTAATGCAGGCCATGTGGCACTCCACCCCACCTCTGTAGAGTGCCAAGAACAGGTATACATGCCCCTGTGTCATCTATGTGTGCAGATGTCGACCATAGCCATGTAGGCCATATCCCAGGAACTGCATCTGTAGAGCCCAACAGCGCGGCGTAGTGCAGGGGGCTTCTGTGTCTGTATTGTCCGCCAACGGTCACGGTAAGCCATGCACTCAACCTATCTTTCTTCAGTCGTTCCCCCCCCTTTTTGTGGTCTCCCTGTTCTTGTGTGCATCAGCAGGCGGAGGTACAGTGGCACCAGAGCACGAAGGAGCTGCATCCCACATGGCCATGGAGGGCCACACCATGGACTCTGAATACACCAGTGGGACGGAGGGCGAGGGGAGCTTCACGGCGGTCACAGGATCTGCTACCAGCGACACGGACTCGTCCTCTGATGGGAGCGCCCTTGTGGTGGCGGCAAAATCTGTGCCCCCCACTTCTACAGGTACAGCCGCCACCCCCCTACCAGCACCGCCCTCCCAGCATCACCTCAGCCTTCGCCCCATGCCTGCTCACCCAGGAGGGTGGGCATCACCTTCGCCCCAGGCACCTCAGCCCCTGCCCCTGTCACCTCTGCTGCCCTCAGTGAGGAGGCCATTGACCTCCTCAGGTCCCTCACTGTTGGGCAGTCTACCATTTTGAATGCTATCCAGGGTGTAGAAAGGGAATTGCAACACACAAATGCATTCCTGGAGGGCATTCATTCTGGTCAGGTTGCCCTTCATCGAACCCTGCAAACTCTGGCCTCAGCACTGATGGCAGCCATTGTCCCTGTCTCTAGCCTCCCCCCTCCAACTTCCTCCACCCAGACCCAATCTCCTGTACCCCAGCCTATCCCAAGCACACCATCAGACCAGCCTGCACACACCTCACCACACAAGGGAAGCTCAGGCAAACATAAGCACCACACATCCCACAGGCACTCACGCAAGCATCACACACATACAGACACAGCAACATCCACTGCCTCCACTGTGTCCCCCTCCTCCTTGTCTCCCTCCTCCCTCCCAGTCTTGTCTACACTCTCACCTGCATGCACTACCACTACAGCCACTAGGTCCCGCACCAGCACACCCACCACCACACCCCGCTCACCTGCACTCACCACCCCCACTACCATTTACACGTCCCCTGTGTCCTCTCCCAGTGTGTCTGTGACGCCCCCTCCCAAAGTACACAAACGCAGGCACACACCCACCCAACATACATCCACCTCACGACAGCCTCCAGTGCATGCACCTGCACCCAAAGCCACAAAAGTTACACCTCCTACAACCACCTCCTCTTCCTCCACTCCCAGACCCCCTCCAGCTACCCGTCCCAGTGTTCCTAAGAAACTTTTCCTGACCAAGCTTGACCTCTTTCCCACCCCCCCTCCAATTCATAGGCCCCGTACAAGCACCTCAGCCAAAAAATCTCCGGGACCAGTGGTGCCTGTTGTTAGAGGTATGTGGAGTGCACCCGGCACCAGGGCAGCCAGTGTGATACGGAGCCACAGCACAGCCAGTCCCCCCCCTGTGAAGCACCAGAAGTTGGACAGTGCCCGGCGAGAGTGGGGGAAGCCTCCAGCCAGCAAAGCCGCTCACAAGGGTCCCGGGGGGAGTGTCCACTCAGCTGTGACTCCTCCCAAGGTGGGGAAGGGGCAGAAGAAATCACCAAAGTCTGGGAGGAGCAGCACGGCGGAGAAGACGGCCATCATCCCCGCTGCCCAGGAGGCCACCGCCAGCCCCATCGTCACTGGCCAGGAGGCCACCGCCAGAGTCAGTGCCCAGGCGGGCAGCCCGATCGTCACTGGCCAGGAGGCAACCGTCAGAGTCAGTGCCCAGGAGGGCAGCCCCATCATCACTGGCCAGGAGGCCACCGCCAGAGTCAGTGCCCAGGAGGGCAGCCCGATCGTCACGGGCCAGGAGGCCACCGCCAGAGTCAGTGCCCAGGAGGGCAGCCCCATCGTCAGTGGCGAGGAGGCCACCGCCAGCCACAGCCCAGCTGCCCAGGAGGGCCCCGGCAGCCACCGCCCAGCTGCCCAATGAAGGACCGCCAGTCCCAGCCCAGCTGGGCAATGAAGGACCGCCATGGCAAGCACCGCTGAACAGGTCAGAAACTGCAAACTCAAGCACCGCTGAACAGGGCAAGCACCGCTGAACAGGGCTAGCACCGCTGAACAGGGCAAAGACCGCCATGGCAAGCACCGCTGAAAAGGTCAGAAACAGCAAACTGAAGCACCACTGAACAGGGCAAGCACCGCTGAACAGGGCAAAGACCGCCAAGGCAAGCACCGCTAGCCCATGAGCGGCAGGGGCAGTGACGCAACTGGGACCGTCACGGGGAGAGTGATGCACTCTGTGCACCAGTCCCCCTCCAGAACCAGTGGAGACATGCATCCACTACCTCTGTCCTTAACAGGATGAAGCACTCTGGGCACCAGTCCCCCTCCAGAACCAGTGGAGACATGCATCAACTACCTCTGTCCTTGCCAGGATGAAGCACTCTGGGCACCAGTCCCCCTCCAGAACCAGTGGGGACATGCATCCACTACCTCTGTCCTTAACAGGATGAAGCACTCTGGGCACCAGTCCCCCTCCAGAACCAGTGGAGACTGTTATCCACTTGAGAGACTGTGGCTTTGCACTCCTCAGGATGGTACAGTGGGCACATCACCCACTGTAGAGACTTGAGAGACTGTGGCTTTGCACTTCCCAGGATGGTACAGTGGGCAACCCACCCACTGTAGAGACTTGAGAGACTGTGGCTTTGCACTCCCCAGGATGGTACAGTGGGCAACCCACCCACTGTAGAGACTTGAGAGACTGTGGCTTTGCACTCCCCAGGATTGTACAGTGGGCAACCCACTCACTGTAGAGACTTGAGAGACTGTGGCTTTGCACTCCCCAGGATGGTACAGTGGGCAACCCACCCACTGTAGAGACTTGAGAGACTGTGGCTTTGCACTCCCCAGGATTGAACAGTGGGCAACCCACCCACTGTAGAAACTTGAGAGACTGTGGCTTTGCACTCCCCAGGATGGTACAGTGGGCAACCCACCCACTGTAGAAACTTGAGAGACTGTGGCTTTGCACTCCCCAGGATTGAACAGTGGGCAACCCACACACTGTAGAGACTTGAGAGACTGTGGCTTTGCACTCCCCAGGATGGTACAGTGGGCAACCCACCCACTGTAGAGACTTGAGAGACTGTGGCTTTGCACTTCCCAGGATTGAACAGTGGGCAAACCACCCACTGTAGAGACTTGAGAGACTGTGGCTTTGCACTCCACAGGATACATCAATGGGCATGGAGCCCCCTCGTGGATCTGGCGTGGTGCACTCATCCGGCTGAGGTGCCCCCCCTTCCCTTCCCCCTGAGGTGCCTGTTGTATTTCTATCTGATGTACGGCAGTGTTCTCTCCGTTTTGATCAGTATGTGATGTGGGCCTCGCCCATGCATTTTGGGCCCAGTGGTCCACGGACAATGAATGGTGCATTACCTGCACTACTAATCGTGATGTATATTTTGTTGAATGTGTATATATATCTGTATATATTTGATTACTGTATTTTGATATATTACAATGGTATATATATCTGTACATATTTGGTTACTGTACAGGGAGTGCAGAATTATTAGGCAAATTAGTATTTTGACCCCATCATCCTCTTTATGCATGTTGTCTTACTCCAAGCTGTATAGGCTCGAAAGCCTACTACCAATTAAGCATATTAGGTGATGTGCATCTCTGTAATGAGAAGGGGTGTGGTCTAATGACATCAACACCCTGTATCAGGTGTGCATAATTATTAGGCAACTTCCTTTCCTTTGGCAAAATGGGTCAAAAGAAGGACTTGACAGGCTCAGAAAAGTCAAAAATAGTGAGATATCTTGCAGAGGGATGCAGCACTCTTAAAATTGCAAAGCTTCTGAAGCGTGATCATCGAACAATCAAGCGTTTCATTCAAAATAGTCAACAGGGTCGCAAGAAGCGTGTGGAAAAACCAAGGCGCAAAATAACTGCCCATGAACTGAGAAAAGTCAAGCGTGCAGCTGCCACGATGCCACTTGCCACCAGTTTGGCCATATTTCAGAGCTGCAACATCACTGGAGTGCCCAAAAGCACAAGGTGTGCAATACTCAGAGACATGGCCAAGGTAAGAAAGGCTGAAAGACGACCACCACTGAACAAGACACACAAGCTGAAACGTCAAGACTGGGCCAAGAAATATCTCAAGACTGATTTTTCTAAGGTTTTATGGACTGATGAAATGAGAGTGAGTCTTGATGGGCCAGATGGATGGGCCCGTGGCTGGATTGGTAAAGGGCAGAGAGCTCCAGTCCGACTCAGACGCCAGCAAGGTGGAGGTGGAGTACTGGTTTGGGCTGGTATCATCAAAGATGAGCTTGTGGGGCCTTTTCGGGTTGAGGATGGAGTCAAGCTCAACTCCCAGTCCTACTGCCAGTTCCTGGAAGACACCTTCTTCAAGCAGTGGTACAGGAAGAAGTCTGCATCCTTCAAGAAAAACATGATTTTCATGCAGGACAATGCTCCATCACACGCGTCCAAGTACTCCACAGCGTGGCTGGCAAGAAAGAGTATAAAAGAAGGAAATCTAATGACATGGCCTCCTTGTTCACCTGATCTGAACCCCATTGAGAACCTGTGGTCCATCATCAAATGTGAGATTTACAAGGAGGGAAAACAGTACACCTCTCTGAACAGTGTCTGGGAGGCTGTGGTTGCTGCTGCACGCAATGTTGATGGTGAACAGATCAAAACACTGACAGAATCCATGGATGGCAGGCTTTTGAGTGTCCTTGCAAAGAAAGGTGGCTATATTGGTCACTGATTTGTTTTTGTTTTGTTTTTGAATGTCAGAAATGTATATTTGTGAATGTTGAGATGTTATATTGGTTTCACTGGTAATGATAAATAATTGAAATGGGTATATATTTTTTTTTGTTAAGTTGCCTAATAATTATGCACAGTGATAGTCACCTGCACACACAGATATCCCCCTAACATAGCTAAAACTAAAAACAAACTAAAAACTACTTCCAAATATATTCAGTTTTGATATTAATGAGTTTTTTGGGTTCATTGAGAACATGGTTGTTGTTCAATAATAAAATTAATCCTCAAAAATACAACTTGCCTAATAATTCTGCACTCCCTGTATTTTGATATATTACAATGGTTGAACTCATTTCCTTTTGTCTTTGCATTCTTCCGGGGAGCTTGGGGGTATTACTGTAATGTTTGGATATGCATTGGTGTGTGTGTTGTAGTGGGTGAGGGTCGGGGTGGGTGTGAGGTGTTGCGTGTCTGTGTGTCCCTGGCTTTTGCCTACCCCTCCCCTATGTTGTAGGTGCAGTACTCACCGTTGTCTTCACCACTGGCGTTGATGATGGTCGTATAGGAGCAGGAAGACTATCGCAGGGAGAATTTGGAGTTCCGGTTCCATGGTGTCGTCGTTCCTCGTGGGGTGTGTAGAGGTGAGCGCTTTCCCTTTGAAATGGCTGTTTCCGCCATGTTTTTATCCGCGGGGAATCCGCCCCGGAAAAGGTGGCGAATTGGTAGGTTGTGATACTGTGGGCGGTACATTGTCTTCCGTCTGTCTGTTGGCAGTGACCGCCAAGCTGTTTATCTGTACCGCCGTGGCAGTCGGAGTGTTAAAGTGGCTGTCTTTGTTGGCGGTTTCCGCCACAGTCATAATTCCCATTTTTTTACCGCCGGCCTGTTTGCGGTCTTACCGCTGCTTTAACACCATCCGCCAGGGTTATAATGACCCCCAAAGTATCTTACAGTGGCACAAAATGTCATAGAGTGTCATGGAGTGTTGTAGAGTGAAGTGGCATAGGATGGAGTTAAATAGAGTGACGTTGAGTAAAGTGGCATATAGTAGAGTGGCACAGAGTGGAGTAGAGTGTCATAATGTGGAGTGGCATAGAGTGAAGTAGAGTGATATGGAGTAGAGAGTCACAGAGTAGAGTACCATGGAGTGTTGTGCAGTACAGTGATGTAGTGTGGAGTGTTTTAAAGTGGAATGGCATGGAGTAGCGTTGAATGTCATAGAGTGGAGTGGCATAGAGTGGAATGTCATGAAGTTTCGTATAGTGGGATAGAGTTTAGATGAGTGGAGAGTCATAGAGAGGAGTCATGTAGAGTAGGATAGAGTGGAAGGATGTAGAGTGGAGGATTGTTGAGTGACATAAGGAGTGGCATAGAGTGGAGAGCAGTGTTGTAGAGTGAAGTGGCATAGAGTGAAGAAGACTGGCAAAGAGTGAAGTTGCATAGAGTGGAGTAGAGTGCCGTAGGGTGGAATAGAGTGGCGTAGAGTAGAGTGTTATAGACTAAAGTGTCAGAGTGGAGTGTCTCAGTGTGGAGGGTCATAGAGTGTCACAGAATGTAGTGGAGTGGCCTAGAGTGGTGTGGAATGACATAGAGTGGAGTGGCATAGAATGAATGGGTTACAGTGGTATAGAGTGGTGTTGCGTAGGGTGGCGTGTCGTAATATGTCATAGAGTGGAGTGTCAAAGAGTGTTGTAGAGTGTAGTGAAGGGTCATACGGGGGAGTCTAGTGGAGAAGAGTGGCATAGAGCATAGAGTAGCATAGAACGGAATGTTGTAGAATGGAGTACAGTGGAGGGGTGCAGAGTTGAGGAGTACAGAACGGAGTGTCATAGAGTGGAGTCCAGTGGAGTGTCATAGAGTGGAGTGCCTTAGAGTGTAGTGGCATAGAGTGGAGTAGAGTGACATAGAGTGGCATAGAGTTAAATGGAGTGCTGTAGATTGGAGTTGAGGGTTATAGAGTGGAGTGACATAGAGGTGCGTACAGTGGAGTAGCATAGAGTGGGGTATCATACAGTACAGTAAAGTTTGGAGTTGAGTAGAGTGCTGTAGAGTGGAGTGTCATAGGATGGAGCAGTGTAGAGTGACCAAGAGTGGCATAGAGTGGCACAGATTGGAGTAGATTGTCAAAGAGTGGAATGGCATTGCGTGGAGTAGAGTGTCATAGAGTGGAGTATCATTGTGTGCTGTGCATTGGAGGGGAGTAGTGCGAAGTGTCAGACAGTGTAGTGTTGAAGAATAGAGTAGCATAGAATGGAGGAGAGAGGCCCAGAGTAAAGTGGGATAGAGCGTCATAAAGTTACATAGAGTGAAGTAGAGTATCATAGACTGGAGTTGGTTAGAGTCGAATAGAGTGTCATAGAGTGGAGTGAAGTAGGGTGGAGTGAAACAGAATGTCATAGAGTGGAGTGGTGTAGAGTGGGTTTGAGTGAAGCAGAGAAGTGTAGAGTGTCATAGAGTGGAGTGGTCTGGACTGTAGTAGAGTTTCATTGATTGGAATAGAGTGGATTAGAGTGTCATAGAGGGAAGTAGAGTGTCATGGAGTGAGTGATGTAGAGGGTCATGGAGTAGAATGGCAGAGAGTGGAGTGGCAGAACATAGCAGGGAGTAGAGTTTCATAGAGTGCTGTGGAGTAGAGGATGTGGTAGTGCACTGCAATTACAGACAACACATTTTCAATTGAAACGACCATTACATTTGCATAGACATACAGTTTTACTGATAAAACTATACATTGCACAAACAATGTGTGGAAATGTCATCACCTAGTGTATTGGTTTGTTGTGATCACATTAAAATATTTGTTTCCACCACACTTCAGAATTACAAAAAATGTGCTTCATTAGTGCTTTTCTAATTCATATATATTCTGAAAAAGTTATATAGTTCATTTGTGAACTTTTAAATTTGGTTGTGTGCTAGAAAGAAAAAAAAAACATTGTACAGCTTTCGTCCAGCACACCCCCAGTACTCAGCAGTATTGTACATAAATCTTCTCACTTTGAAGTCAGAGGAGGAAAGTAAACACCAAGCTCCCTCGGAAAACACAGCCTGTTATTTGACCTCCGTCTTTGGATGCACAGCAAATGTGGCAAGGTAACAGCAAAACGTAAAGGCCTGTTTACAGAAAGTTTACACTTGTGGAAGGATACAGTATATTGGCTATCCCCCACGGGAGGGATAATGGCATACTGGACAACTTAAAACAAATAAAGCCAGCAAATAGAAAGCAAGCAAATGTGAGGTACAAACCACAAAGCCAATAGTAAGCACTGTGCAGAATAAATTCCTATAGAAGCTTTCTGAATGCCCCCAAGAAGTCTTTGCAATATAGACAGCTGTGCTGTCTTGTAGACTTCGACCTAAAAGACATCAACCTGAGGTCAATGAACATGACACTGGGGATATGCAAGTTGTGAACAGAAGAAACAAATGCAACATGTAAACGAATGGGAGTGAAACAGATGAATAAAAGACTGTATTGAAATTAAGTATGTTTGACCACTGACTTTGTGTTTCACCACTGTGCATATTAGTTGTTTAATGTTCACCTGTAGCACATTACATTCTGTATTCAGTTTAGCTGCCTATTGGCTTTAACGTGGTATTAGACGTTACATTTTATATTCAGTTTAGCTGCCTATTGGCTTTATCGTGGCGTTAAACATTGCGGTTGAGACATTGCAGATGAGCTGTGTTTTTCCACATGGTAAACCAAGCTTGTGTTTTTCGTATTTTCTCTCACCGAACACTAGCATGATAAGGAAGCGCATATTTTGTGTTTTTCTCTAGTGCAGGGAAGGACTCAGCCTTGGGAAAGACAGCCTTGAGAACTTGGCCAACTTTCAACGCTTGTTTCTTCCAACTCTGACCTACAGTAGCCAGCATGTTTTGACTATTAGAGGGAAGGGCCTTTCAGCAGGTTTTTTCATTATTTAATCTATAAAAGCTGTCCCTGGGCAGCAGCGAGGGGAATTTTCAGAGACTTCAGTCAGGAGTAGACGTCAGCTGCCTGACCTGTCCCGTAAGGGTGCAAAATCTCTTTCTCGCAGTTGAACAGGGGTCATCAACTTGCTGGCATGAGAAAGATGACGGGCAGTGATAGGCCCTACGGTGATTAATTTTGACTTTTATTCTTTGCTTTGACCGTTATGCTCCAATATAATCACTTATATTTGCTGTGTACATTGCAATTGAGAATCACTTTGATATTTTCCTTCATTTGCTGTGACAATTTTTAAACGTGTGCCTCCAACCTACTAATCTCCTCTCACAGGAACCTCGTGGTGAAGTAATAATAAATGTCTTCTTTAAACTAAGAAATGCATTCCAGAGATTGTTGTCAGCTCGGTCATTAGTGAAAGCAAAACAAAGACAGAAAATAATATACAGCTAACTCTAGGTGAATTACCAGTGACTTTAACGCACACGTCTCCGTGCATTGAGAAAAGAAGGCAACACATGGAACCACCTCTAGGACTAAAGGGAGGGGAGGGTTTAATACGCAATCAACTCTTGGGTGAAAGGAGGAGAAACCATAAATCCAAAAAATGCACCACATCTTCAGTAATTGAAAAACAGGAAGGGCTTCTGCATGTCTGCACTACATAACAGAGTGTGGGACATGCAGTCATCTTCAGTACGCAAGAATGAAAACTAAAAACATGTTTTGCACTATAGCAGGCGTGCGACGCTCAGTAGGGTGAAAGGGATGTAGCCTCCCCCACTTGTCAGCTGCTGTGTGCCGGGGCTGACTGGAACCGGGCTAAAAGCTTCCCTTCTCAACAAAACACCTGACTGCTCTATCAATCTTAACAATAACATTTACATCTACATACGCCCTGCATGCTTAAACCACTTTAATTTTCCAATTACTGTGGTGTCACACCCTTCCTTAATGTTCCACTGCCCATATGCAAACCTGCACTGATGTATCCTATGTGGCCAGGATTTGGTGTGAAAGTTGTTGTTTTCCCAGACAATCTGGATTAATAAAAATCATGTAATTAGAGAAAGCAATGTGGCAATAACTATCTTCTACTGACTTTACCATCACAAAAAAGTAAATTAAACTATATGAAATTGGAATAGAACTCTTAGGGCCTGATTCACAAAGGGCCTTCGCACTTGTAGCTAAGGCCTTGCAGTTGTGGTGGGTGTCAGTGGCAGGACCTCTGCAATGGGTAATTGCACTACCGAGGTCCCACCACAAGTGCAGGACCCCCACCATGACTGTGGGGCCTCTGTCACGAGTGCAGAGGCCCTTTGTAAATCACACCCTTAGTGTGGTTTATTTTATTCCCTAGTGATTGGAGATCCTCCAGAACTTGCAATGTTATTTACATTTAAAAAACAAAATTAAATATAAAAAATGTTTGTTTCTGACATATTAATAAATACATATTTGTAATTTTATGTTATTTAACGCTTCATATAGCATTCATGCCTTTTCTAAATGCTGGAAATATCAGGTGCTACTCAGTCGCCCAACGCTCATTGTTGTAGATTCCAGGACACACACACTTCTTTTGGGCTCAATGAAGTATGTATGAAATTAGAATAGAGCTCTTAATGTGGCTTATTTTATTCCCCAGTGATTCAAGTTTTTTTTTCTGACATCTTGTCAAATAAATGTTTGTCGTTTTATTTTATTTAATGTTTCATATATCATTTGTGCCTTTTCTAAATGCTGAAAATAGCAGGTGTTACTCAGTCACCCAGCACCCATTGTTGTAGATTTCAGGACACACACCCTTCTTTGGGGCTCAAGGATAACCTCATGCAAAACATTGTAAAGGTCATCCATCATCTGATGGCTTAAAAAAGCTTGGGAACTGTGATCCTGTGTGCAATTGGGCCAGACACATGACTAAAAAGAAAAAAAATATTCAGCAAATGTTTTGTTGGGCTTTCTCTTTCAGTTAAATACATAACAAAATACAACACACACATTAAATGAAAAATATATGTAAATTATAGGAAATGATGAGAGATTTTATGGAAGCTTTGTTAATGTGATCACTGCAGATGTCTGTATATGTGTAACCAAACAGTCACAAAACTGAATCGTGGTTTGTGTAGTGGGGAATAGTTTGCATACTGGGGAATAGTGGTATGCACATTTATAGTGCTACAAGGTCCCAGCCTGTTACTGAAAGTACTGTTAATATTTTAAAATTGTACTGCACACAGTATAAGGCTGCTGCAAGATGAGCAGAGATTTAGGGACTGTGACTGGCCGGACTGGGCCGGACTGCACAATGCCCCTGCTTGTGCTGACGCTTCCTCTGCTGACCCGGATGTGTCTCCGGGTTCTACCAATTGCGTTGTCCGGCGTCCGCACCAGTGGGAACCTGGACATTTAAATGGCCAGGCATCGCGTCTTGAAAGGAGGAAGACGATCGAGAGGGGAGAGGACGAGAGCAAGACGACGGAGGAGACGGCAGAGGAGGACAAGGACGGGAGTGAAACCACAGACGGGAGCGGAAGACCCAGGGATCTTACGGAGCCATCCGCTCCACTCGAGTTCGGAAGCAGATAGAAGACCAGGAAGTCGGCGTCCCAATCGGGGACGAAGAAAGGAGGTTCCAGGGAGCAGAACGCGACTACCCACTACGCTTCAGGAGAAGCGTGGCAGAGTCAGGTACGTTGATGTGGCCTGAGCAGGGTTAGGGAGGACGGGAGGGGGAATTTGTTTTATTGAATTAATGGCTGGAAGGCACGTAATGCTCAGGATTAGCACACAAGGGCTGGAGGGCATGAATTGTGGAAGACAAAGGCACAAGAGAGGGTGCGTGGGATTGAAGGAAAGGAAATGATAGCAGCACAACAAGAACCACGTTTTTGAATAAAAAGAGATAACGAGGTGCAAGTACTACTGGGACAGTACAACCAAGAACTGTAAGAGAAAACCCAGAGATAAGGAACAGAGGGAAAACCCAGAAAAGCCACCCCAGAACAGAAAGGGGAAGGAAAACAGTAGTTGACAGAGAGAGAGAGAAAGAGAGAGAGGAAAAGATTAAACCCAAAGACCAGGAAGTAACAACAAGCGGAAAAGGGAAAGACAGAGGCAGGAAGAGAAAACAAAAACCACGAACAATTACTGAGACTATTCTTCTTCTTCCCACATGTGCTTCCCGAGAAACCTAAAGGAACAAAGAGAGGAGAGGAAGAGACCATGAACCCCTGCCTGGAGTAGAGACTCAGAGAGTGGAAACAAAACAAGACATCCATCCATCACAATAGACTGCTATCCAAAATCAATAAAATACCACTTACCTGTACATCCGACGAGTCCTGTGTTATTACTAGCGCCAATCTTGCAACAGGGCCAGATTATGAGTACGGTGGTCCTAATACTGCCAAACCCGTGCTGGAGGTCGTACTGTCACAATACCACCGCCACTGCCAGGATCGTGCATCCCAACGAATTGGCAGTAGTGTAAGCTGTGTTCTGATCATGACTTGCCTTTCTGCCGGCTTTTTCATGGCAAAGTCCCTTCCATGAAAAGGCCATTGGAAATGCAAAAACTGACCCTCAGAGGGGCCTCAGCACTGCCCATGCCATGGGCAGTGCAGAGGTCCCCCTGCCAGCACAGTCAGAATGTGCACTCTCCACCATGGCAAACAGTGCACATTACAACTGTGCTGGCAAAACAGTCAGTGCAGCTGGCATGAGCCGCGGCTCACTTTTAGAGCCGAAGCCAATGCTGCCGCACTGACTGTCCTGCCAGCCCTGCGAACGCTTCATAATATGGCGTCCTGGTGACCGCCGGATTGGTAGAGGCCTCCAGACCACTGTATTGGTGATCCTACGGTCGGGCCGCCAAACTCATAATCAGATTGTTAATGCTTAAGATAAAAGAGAAGAATTCCAGCGTGAAATTCAGATCCACACAATTATAATGAGGCCAGTGCTGGTGTACCCAAATGTACTGGGTGCAAGAACAACAAATCCAATTTTACTGGCTGGAAAATCCAGCAGGTAAGATCACTGTGGGAAAAGGCTAGCAGCACCTCACCAGTACCCAAGAGTAGAAGGTGATTTGTGGCAGTCCTTAGCAGGTCATCTGGATTTCTCAGGGAAATCATGGTGGAACAGATCTTACCCCTTTCTCTCAGTCAGATATGTCTCATACGTAGAAAGGCAAACAGAAGCAGGACTTGGTTGAATACGTTTTATGTAATCAGCTGCATGATATGTAAAAAGGCATATATTGTGAATATGAGAACGATAAAACATAATAAAAGCATAATAAAAGCAAGGCAGTGACAAGGAAAATGAAACATAGGAAAACTCCCAGTATACTGTCACAACAATGGTTCTAAAATCACTACCTGCAATAGTAAGGTTCTCTACAAGAGCATGGCAGTGGAAGCCCTAATCTGCCCATCAGCCCCGACACCCCTGGGAGAACCCCATCCCCTACACTTGAAATTGTAAGTAAACAAGAGGTCTGTTGGACTACCCCAATCCTCCCACATCGAGGGAGAGACTGCCTCAGGTCTCAACAGAAGCTTGCAAAGGTGACGTGGAGTGTATGATGGCAACTGGCTGGAATTCCCCTCTATCGTGTGTGGGGCATTGAGGTGTTTTATAATAAAACATCTGTCTTAGTTTGGGGTCACCAAACACACATAGTTTGTCCACTTTTATACCTGCTATAACTTTATAGCCTCTTAGAGCCTAGACGATGTATGTCCAGTCAGGACTCTAAAATCTTTATCTGTGATTGTTGCATCTGCTTTTCCCTTCACTCGTACCACCTCTTTTCATTTGGAACTGTTACTAATGGATAGAAGAAAGGGGACATCGCACTCCTTTTTTAAGAAGTCAAGCTTGAACCTCAGGTCAGAGCTAATATTAGACTCTTTTTTCTTTTGCCAGCAGTTTACTAAAATTGATGAGAAGTACTGACTCACCAGCTTTCGAAACATCTTGAAGAGCTCCATTTACCAGATGCTAGGTAGATGAGTTTTAGGCCTGGTTTAGCTACTGAGTCTGCCCTGTGGCTGTACTGAATGATGTCAGGCAAGATTACAATGATGGCACTTCCACTTGCCTCATCCTGCCTGCTGCCTCACCCTGCCTCATTGACCTATGCCAATACTTGTTACTTCAGTCTTGCTGATGCAGCTATTTACAAGTTTTAAAGTGATCAGAAAATTGCAGCTTAGCTGGTCATAACATTAAGGAAACGTGACGGGTTCTCTAAGACTTGATGTAAGCTGCACTGGTTGCAGTTTGTAGAAGGATCCATTTATAGGTTGCTCTGCGTTGCCCACAGCCTACTATAAAACAGTCCCCATACTGCTTGTGCATTGCTTCCAAGTCTAAGTGATCCTTTAATTTTGGCACTTTCATACTGCTATCTGTCCCCTGATTTAGAAAGGCTCAGTGGGGGTCGAGACGCATGTTCATTCCCTTTTGTAGCTTCCTCTATTTGGATGGCACTCTTTCTTGGCCTACGCAAAATAGAGGGCCTTCTATTTTAGGAAGGCTTTAAAAATGAATCTATTTTATTGATTATCTTCAGATCTTTTTGATGTTTATAAGTAACAACTCACCTCAACTCATGCCTTGCATTTCTAGTTTTTTTAGTGTATGTCCCGGCATTTTTAGAACACAATGAGCTGAAATAATGGGTGTTGGTCTTGTTATTTGGCAGTAAAGCATTGTCACCTGAAGGATAGCTCAGTTATTGTGTGCCTGACCAATGGGTAAACTGAGAGTTAGCTCGGCTATATGCAGCCTGAGCATATAATTTATGTCTAACCAGAGGCATATTTCTACCACTAAAATCAAACAGAAGTAGCATCATTTTCTCAGAGTGCATAGTAAGAAGTGTACAGTGTGCTTTAATGTATGCCATGTGTGCTTGTATTCTGGGATGGTGTCTCTACAGAGGCAGTACACCTGTACTCGCCTTGTGTATGCATTGTATCACTAATTTCTACTTCTTCAAACTAGTGATGTTTGGTAGTGAAATGCTTGTGAAACCTTAGTCTGGTGGCAAACTAAGCTTTGGCATGTCAACAGCAGGCATCATGAATAACTCTGAAATTGGGTATAACAGGTTAGAAATGTGAAAACACTATTTGTGCACTACTTGTTCCAGTGTTACAATAACAAACTGGTAACCATTTTGTATGCCTGGTGCCTCCTGTGGCCCTTTCCATACTCAGGACAGACTATAATTAATACAGACATTTAAGAACAGCTATTATAGAGGATATGGTCATTCTTCTCAAAAGAATTTTGAAGACATTTGTAATAATTGTTGGATTATATAATGCACATTGGCCTTGCAGTATTTAAACAAACATTGATAATTAAGTGGATTTGACACTTTATGTACTATGGCTTCAGGGCAGAATTAAAGCATGGTTGTTGTTATTTTCACATATTTCTGCTTCTGTTGGGGTGACCTCTTTCCAAGACATTAGTCATCTGCCACACATTCAATGTATTCTGATGCTTGGAGGGATACTTGTATCCTTTGAATGTTGAAACACCATTTCTTGCAAAATTAGTAGTCTTTATTCGGTGCACTGCAGTAAAAGCAATAATTAATTTAAAACGTACAATAGTCTACACAAAGGCCCTCATTCTGATTCTGGCGGGCGGCGGAGGCCGCCCGCTAGAATTCCGCCCTCCAAAATACCGCGCCGCGGTCAAAAGACCGCGGCGGGTATTTCAAGTTTTCCCCTGGGCTGGCGGGCGGCCGCCAAAAGGCCGCCCGCCAGCCCAGGGGAAAACGACCTTCCCACGAGGATGCCGGCTCGTAATCGAGCCGGCGGAGTGGGAAGGTGCGACGGGTGCATTTGCACCCGTCGCGTATTTCACTGTCTGCCAAGCAGACAGTGAAATACTTGTAGGGGCCCTCTTACGGGGGCCCCTGCAGTGCCCATGCCATTGGCATGGGCACTGCAGGGGCCCCCAGGGGCCCCGCGACTCCCCCTCCCGCCATCCGGTTCCCGGCAGGAGAACCGCCAGGAACTGGATTGCGGGAGGGGGAGTCGGAATCCCCAAGCCGGCGCAGCTGGAGGATTCCTGGGGGCAGCGGGAAACCGGCGGGAGACCGCCGGTTTCCCTTTACTGACCGCGGCTAAGCCGCCGCGGTCAGAATGCCCCGCGGGGCACCGCCGGCCTGTCGGCGGTGCCACCGCGTCCCGCGGCCCTGGCGGTTCTATACCGCCAGGGTCGTAATGAGGGCCAAAATGTGTTACATGTAAAAAAGGCAATTAAAAACTCTGCAAAATGATAGAACCATAAAATTCATTCTATTCATAAAATGACTAGTGCAATTTCTTTATCTAAAATGGATCTTTGTAGTTCGTAAGTACATTATTTAAATTATATCACTTCATGTAGCTTCCTGATTACTAGCACCAATTTAATTAAATTTAAAACAGCATGGCACATTTATACATTTGGAAGTTCTAGTAACAGTTCTATGCCCATTTGACACATTTTGGCCTTCAAATTACGCCACATAGGGACCACAAAGGATTTGCATGGGGCTGAATATAGTGTACAAAACAATAAAGTGACATGCGCTTTGTTTTGTAGTGTATTACAACAGCAATGGGGGTAAATCACAGGGCTGAAACATTTGCATTGGAAAAGCCACCTTAAAGTGCAAAATATTTAACCTAAAAAGAGTTAAAACACCGGCACTGAATTGGATTTTCTACACAGGACAAATATGGCTCAAGGCACCTCGTAACTGACACTGGTGTATATCTCACATCTGTGTGTAAGTCAAGCTCTCTCTCCATTCTAATATGCCTATACCTCTGAAGATAGTTGTCAAACCACTCATTCCCCTTTTAAAAGATATCTATCAGTAGTCTATTAACATTGTCAAAATTCACTAAAACATGTTTGTTGTAATCTTACCTGCTTTGACCAATATGTTTAAAATCCACAGTTCATCACTCTGTTTTCTTGTGCCAGCTCTAAGGATACTCCATCCCATTGTTTGAAGTGCTATCCACCTCTCATTTGGTTCATCTTTTAGTCCCTCCCGAAGTTCGGGTCTAGCTGCGCCCCTAGACTTTAGTTTGAATGCTTTAGATGAAGCTGGTAATAATGTTATTGGAATAGCCACATTTGCTACAGCACTAGCTATAATATGAAACACCATTACTCTTGTCTGTCCTGTGGTCCTTTGCCTTCCTGGCTCCTGATGATTTACATTCTGATAACTGCATACTTAACTTTGACAGTATGTAAACTCCTTTAACCCCTTCGCTGCCAGGTCTTTTCCCCCTCAGGTGCCAGGCCTTTTTTGGCTATTTGGGGCAGTTTGCGCTTAGACCCCCATAAAGTTTTGTCCACATAAGCTACCCACGCCAAATTTGCGTCCTTTTTTCCAAAATCCTACAGATTCTAGAGGTACCCAGAGCTTGAGGGTTCCCCTGAAGGAGATCAAGAAATTAGCCAAAATTCAGAAAAAATTCCAAACAAATGGGGGAAAAAGGCTGCAGAAGAAGGGTTGTCGTTTGTTCCCTGAAAAAGGCTTTGCGTGCTAAAATCACCATCTTCCCAGCTTTCAGGAACAGGCAGACTTGAATCAGAAAACCACATTTTTCAACACAATGTTGGCATTTTACTGGGACATATCCCATTTTTACTATTTTTTGTACTTTCAGCCTCCTTCCAATTAGTGACAGAAATGGGTGTAAATCCAATGCTGGATCCAGGGTAGGTAAAATTTCTGAAAAATAGACAAAATTCTCAATTCAGCAAGGGGTCATTTGTGTAGATCCTACAAGGTTTCCTACAGAAAATAACAGCTGAAATAAAAAATACTGAATTGAGGTGAAAAAAAGCTATTTTTCTCTACGTTTTATTCTGTAACTTTTTTCTGTGATGTCAGATTTTTTAAAGCAATATACTGTTATGTCTTCTGGTGTCTTCGGTTTTCAAGGATAGATAGGGCTTGTAGGTCCATTACGAACCCTATGTACCCAGAGCCAATAAAGGAGCTGCACCTTGCAATGGGTTTTCATTCTATACTGGGTATACAGCAATTCATTTGCTGAAATATAAAGAGTGACAAATAGGTATCACGAAAACCTTTGTATTTCCAAAATGGGCACAGGATAAGGTGTTGAGAAGCAGTGGTTATTTGCACATCTCTGAATTCCGGAGTGCCCATTCTAGCATGTGAATTACAGGGCACTTCTCAAATAGTTGTCTTTTTTTACACACTCTTACATTTGGATTGAAAAAATGTAGAGAAAGACAAGGGGCAATAACACTTGTTCTGCTATTCTGTAATCCCTCAAGTCTCCCAATAAAAATGGCACCTCACTTGCGTGGGTAGGCATAATGCCTGAAACAGGAAACGCAACATGGACACATCACATTTTTACATTGAGAACTGACATGTTTTTTGGTAAGTGCCTAGCTGTGGATTTTGATCTCTAGTTCAGCCGGCACCTGGGAAAACCTACCAAACCTGTGCATTTTTGAAAACTAGACACCTAGGGGAATTCAAGATGGGGTAACTTGTGGGGCTCTCACCAGGTTCTGTTACCCAGAATCCTTTGCAAACCTCAAAATTTGGCCCAAAACAATCTTTTTCCTCACATTTTGGTGGCAGAAAGTTCTGGAATATGAGAGGAGCCACAAATATCCTTCCACCCAGAGTTCCCCCAACTCTCCCGATAAAAATGGTACCTCACTTGTGTGGGTAGACCTAGTGCCTGTGACAGGAAATGCCCCAAAACACAACATGGACACATCACATATTCCCAAAGAAAACAGACCTGTTTTTTGCAAAGTTCCTAGCTATGGATTTTGGCCTCTAGCTCATCCGGCACCTAGGGAAAACTACCAGGCCTGTGCATTTTTGAAAACTGAACACCTAGGGGAATCCATGATGGGGTGACTTGTGGGGCTCTCATCAGGTTCTGTTACCCAGAATCCTTTGCAAACCTCAACATTTGACCCAAAAAACACTTTTTCCTCACATTTCGGTGACAGAAAGTTCTGGAATATGAGAGGAGCCACAAATATCCTTCCACCCAGAGTTCCCCCAACTCTCCCGATAAAAATGGTACCTCACTTGTGTGGGTAGACCTAGTGCCTGTGACAGGAAATGCCCCAAAACACAACATGGACACATCACATATTCCCAAAGAAAACAGACCTGTTTTTTGCAAAGTTCCTAGCTATGGATTTTGGCCTCTAGCTCATCCGGCACCTAGGGAAAACTACCAGACCTGTGCATTTTTTAAAACTGAACACCTAGGGGAATCCATGATGGGGTGACTTGTGGGGCTCTCATCAGGTTCTGTTACCCAGAATCCTTTGCAAACCTCAACATTTGGCCCAAAAAACACTTTTTCCTTACATTTCGGTGACAGAAAGTTCTAGAATCTAAGAGGAGCCACACATTTCCTTCCACCCAGCGTTTCCCCAAGTCTCCCGATAAAAATGGTACCTCACTTATGTGGGTAGACCTAGTGCCCGCAACAGGAAATGCCCCAAAACACAATGTGGACACATCACATTTTCCCAAAGAAAACAGCTGTTTTTTGCAAAGTTCCTAGCTGTGGATTTTGGCCTCTAGCTCAGCCAGCACCTAAAGAAACCTACCAAACCTGTGCATTTTTTAAAAGGACCCAGGGGCTGCTGGACTGCTGGGACGGCAGAGAGAGGAGGACTTGGCTGTGCCGGCCCGTGCAGCTGCTGGACTGGGGAGGCGCGCCAAGCCATGGTGCCTGCCTGACTTCAAGGTGGCAGGTGCTGTGTGAAGCAGGCCGAGGCCGCTGTGATGCTGGACCCGGGGCTCTTTGCAGTGGGCTCAGAGATGGGCCCCTCTCTTAGGGCCTCAAATTGGGTGGCCTTGAACTCGAACCTTGCCCCAATGACTTGGGCCCACCGTGGGACATTCTTGAAGTCCTGCCACGATGCTGGAGGTGAGGTCAAGAGTGGGGCTCTCCTGCTTTCTTTCTCCCCCCTCTCTTAAGAGCGACTTGAGGCCTCATGAGGCCTGATGGCTGGTGGTGCCGCCGTGGGACAACAGCTGGGCAGGCATCAAACTAGTGGCTCCTGACCCAGCGACAGAGGGGCTAACTTGATAGAAATGGAGCAACTGATGGAGTGGAGGAGCTGAGGGGTGACCAGAGGAGACGTGCTGGTGACCCCGCCTTCCCATGGCATCAACTGGGGTCCAGGTTGGAACTTAAAGGAATGGACTGCCCAGGTGTTGTGTTTTCCCTCCCCCTCAATGTTCCTGGGACCTGCTACAGAGGAGGCAGACGTGCTGGTCGGCCTAGGGGGCTGGGGAGTGCTTAGGGCTTGGCCCTGGGGGACATGGGTGTGTGTGACCTGGCAGCCGCCTCCCCCGTGTAATACCGGGCCGGCTGCTGAGAAGACGCCTAAGTGGAGAACTGGACGACTGGTAGCAGTCCCCTGGGCTGACCTGGAACTGGTGTTGATTGCAGCTGGTGGTTGACCTGTACCGTTTTTGACTTCCTATCCTCCACCCAGTGACTTGGGAAGACTGGACTGCCTCACCATGGGCCGGAGCAGGCCATCGCTGACGGCACAGGTCCAGACGCAGATGGATCAATACACAATTCCCAACCCTGCTGTGGATGATGCTGGTGGAGCGGCTGGAGCCCCTTCCCCTCCCGCGGCCCTCGACTCTGCAGCTGGACCTCATTGTTATCCCTAAGGCGATCCATGACTCACAGGACACTAAGGAACACAAAGTGGATGAACTCCGAGTAGACCTCTTATCGATCTAGCAGGACCTGCGGGGGTGACGGGGAGGGTCACCGAGGCTGAGAAATATATTTCCACAATGGAGGATGAAATGGCCACCATCAAAAACCAGGTCTCGAAACTCATGTCCTCAATGACTGTACTACACGAACGAGCAGAGGATGCGGAGAAAATGGGGCATGGTGCAACAATCTGCACCTAGTGGACCTACCAGAGAATTTGGTTGATGCCGACCTAGCTGTGGCCCTTGAGAGGTGGTTTCACACTTGGGTGAATGCAGAGAAATGATATCCCATGTTCATTATAGAGGGGGTGCACTGGTACCTGCCCCCTGGCCGCCTGTGGGCGCTCCACCCTGCCAGGTGATCCTGAAGATCCTGAACTTTAGGGACTGAGAGATGATCTTGCATGAGGCCAGGACCCAATCGGACCTCTGCTATCAGAAGTCCAAAGTCCTAATTATCTCAGACTACTCTAGGGCAGTGCAGCAAAAGCACAGATCCTTCAAGGCCTTTAAACAGAAGCTGCGAGCGCTGAACCTACGATGTATGCTGTTCTTCCCGGCTCACCTGAAAGTAATTTTTCAATCTCACATGCACTCCCAAGCCCCCGAGCAGGCTTGGGAGTGCACATCGGAGAAAGGCACACTGTGGACTCTAGGGCCATAAGAGGGGATGGCAAGCGGTTCTGGAGACCCCAGAAAGACCTCCTTGCCAGCCCAGTCATGAAAGAAAAGCTCCCCCTCTTGGAAGTCACAGGCTGGTGGTGGGGAGCGAAGGGGATGCCCTGACGGCAGGTGATGTGGGCCAGACAGTGGGAGGATGGCCTGGTGAAGTAGGCCTGGGTCGGTGTACACAACGGTCACCGGAACTGATGGACCTGGGAAAGTCTGCTGTGACCTGGGGGCAGGAAATGTTCTTTCTTTTCTGTTTGGGTTGGTGATTAATCTGCGGTTGTCAGGCGACATGTCCGTATTTATGGCATTGTTTTGTCGCAAGGACCCCCAAAACAGAGTTGTTTTAACGTGCTGAGCTGCAAGATGTGTGGGAAGGGGCGACAGATGCTTCAGGGGTAGAAGTATGGGGTGGAGGTGTTGGGGAGTTTCAGGGGGAGTTGCTCTGTGTTGCTATGTTTGTGTTAATCTTTTGTTTTCTAGGTTAGCTATGTTCACAGTGAGTGTCCTATTGGGTAGCAAACTCACCCTCTCTGCCCATGGTAATCTGCATGCTCAGCAGCCTCGATCCTACGAGGGAGCCTGGTTGAGCTCACCACATACACTTACTCTAACATCATGCTCACAATACTCTCTTGGAATTTTAATGGCCTGCTAGATTGCTTCAAGAGATCAGCTATTTTGTGATGTATTAAAAGACATCGCACTCGTGTTGTTCTCCTGCAGGCGGCCCACTTGGTTGGTACCCAGTGTACATTTCTAGGCCATTTTGGCTACGACCTGGTGTACCATGCTGGATTTTCCAGAGGCTTGAGAGGGGTAGCCCTCATGCTCCATAAGTCGCTGCCCATGTCCGTGGCCAGGACCCACGCTGACCCACAGGGGAGATATGTTGGCATTGAAGGCCGTCTAACCAGCAAACAGATCAACCTGCTTTCCTGTTATGTCCCTTCACAGTTGCTTCGGCCCACCTTGTCTGAGCTGCAGACCTTACTGGTGACCTTTCACAGGGTACTACGTTTATAGGGGGCTATTTCAATGTGTTCCCCAATCCTACCCGTGACACTTTGGGTGACTTCAATGTGGTCCCAGACCCTACCCGTGACATTCTGCTGACCCTCACCCGGGTCGGTGGACTGGAGCGACATGCTTGTCGACATGGGTGGACTCTCTGGGCCTATGTGATGCGTAGCGCTCTAGGCACCTGCTGATGAGGGCGTACACTTATCACTCTGCTGCCCACCACGCAGAGGCGTGGATAGATCTGATGTGGCCCCCAGTGGTGGATCTCTTGGCCTTGACTTCGGTCCAGATTCTTGCCCATGGTCTCTGACCATGCACCTATTTTGATGGGATGGGGCGCCCCCTCACAAGCCCAGCGCCCGATGTGCACTTTAGTGAATGGTATCTAAAAGACCCTAACTGTGTTGACTTCGTAGACCAGGAGCTAGGGAACTACTTCAGGGAAAACTCCAGATCAGTGGCATCACCAGTGACCCTCTGGGCAGCTGGCAAAACCTCCCTGAGGGGAATAATCAAAGAATATGTCAGGCAGCAAGAAGCCCGACAGGCACAACTGATAAATGGGTTCGAGAGCAGGATAGCGGACCTGGAGCATTGGGTTAAGCGGTCAGACGGGCATGATCTGAGAAGACAGCTGGCGCTCCTCCCCGAAGAGTTCCGACAGGCGTCCCTCGCCCAGGTTAGGCAGGCCTCAACACAGAGGGTGTATGAGCTAGGCGACAAGAACAGGAAGCTGCTATATTGGTTGGCGACCGGTGACCCCGGGTGGTGCCACTCACTAGGGACCAGACGGGCTCTATACAGGAGACCTGCAGATGATCACTCATACCTGTCTCCTATTACAAGGACATCTATGTGTCGGTCCCTCAACCCCTAGAAGAACAGGAGAACTGCATTCTGGGGTATATTCCACTGCTCTCCAATTCATCAGCATTTCCTTGATCAGCGTGGATTCAAAAATCTATGCAAAGATTCTGGTGACCTGACTGAATCCATCCTGATCAGTGCAGGTTTATGCTGGGCAGGAGTACGCATCATTGTACATGATGGGTCCAGGAGGTCCTTTTGCAGAAGGAGACACCGGAGGGTGGGTTGGCACTCCTTTTCGTAGACTTCCACAAGGCTTTCGATACCCTGGCCTGGAACTTCCTTGGGATGTCTTGGTCCGAATGGGCTTTGGCCCGACATTTTGGAAAATGGTCCACCTCCTCTATCACGACCCATCAGCACAGGTGCGGGTGAACGGTGTTATGTCAGACACCTTCCCGATTCAGAGTGGGAGGCATCAGGGATGCCCTCTCTCCCCTCTACTATTTGCCCTCACCATTGAGCCATTGGCCTGCCTCCTGCTTTGTGACCTACTCATTAGCAGCTGAAGGTCGAGGGTTGATTAAGAGGAGTGTCCATATACGCTGATGATATCCTGGTGTTCCTGGTGGGAGCCCCAAACTCCGGACCCCAATGTCTTGAGCTTTTGACGCTATACGGCGAGGGCTGTGGGTTGCGATTGAGTCTTGGGAAGTTGCTACTAGTGGAGGTGTGAGGAAATGTTGGGGGCAGTATCTGGTGTCCAGAAGTCCCGGTGAGGCAGAACGCATTTAAATACTTGAGAATTCACCTATCCCCGCTCCAAGACCTTGCTTGGCAATTACATTTTCAGCCCCCATCCTAATCTGGCTCACTGGTGTTGCCTGCTGTTGAACCCACTGGGTCGCAAAGCCCTCTTCAAGATGATCTGTCTCCCTCAGTACCTGTATGTCATGACAAACTTCCCATATTCAGTGCCTTGTAACTGGTTCAGGTCCCTCACTTCTAAACTTGCCTCCTTTATATTGGCAGGAGAGCGCCACAGAGTAGCTTTTTGTTCTGCGAGGAAATCTCCCTACGAGGGCGGCCTGGGGATACCAGACATCTACATATATTATATGGCTGCCTTTTAGTGCTGGTCAATGAATAGTTCATTGTTGGGTGGGATGTCCCGGCTTATCGTCTGGAGCTATGTGGCCTGGGGTTCAACAGTATGCTGGGCTTGCTATGCGGTGGTCCAATCCTGTGGGCTTCCCCTGTCTGCAAACGGGTATCAGTTTAGCTGGAGAGCGGCCTTGTGGCTAACGGGGTGAGACCGGTGCTTTACTGAACTGACGCCCTTGTGGCAGAGCACATGTTTGCAGCAGGTATTGCAGCTGGGGGGCTTCAGGCAGTGGGACACCATTGGGATTACCTATCTGGGAGACATGTATGATGGTGACCACCTTAAATCCTTTCAGCAGCTGAAGGATCAATATGTTCTGGCCAACACCAAATTATTTTGCTTCCTCCAGCTGCGTCATGCCCTGGGGACCCATTTGCTGTCTTACCTGCCCCTTCCAGAGATTCACCCTCTCGAGGCGAAACTCTTTATGGGCCACCTGGGGAAGACATGCATTACCCAGATCTACCGCTCGCTGCTTACAAATGCCCCTGACTGCGGGACAGGTGGATTACCTGGGTGAGGGAGCTGGATGAGGACCATTGGAAAGAGGCATATCTCGAACCCAGAGTACTGGCCATATCTGCACACTTACGGATGGTACAGATCAACCCTTTTCCATATGACATACTTATCCCCTGTGCACCTACAGCGCATGTGCCCGGCATTGTCCTTTTGTTTTCTGAGTAAGGTGTGGTCACCTGGAAATGCACCTTTTGTATGTGGCCTGGGAATGTCGGGAGGTGCGTCCTTTTTGGGTGGCGGTGGAGCGAGACATTTCTGAGGTTCTGTGGCATCCGAATGAATTGACTGTTAAGGTGGCACTACTGGGGCTTCTGGAGGAGTTGGGGAGCCAAGAGCAGAGCGAACACTTGTGGGGGTTGCATGCCTAGTGGCCAAAAGAGACATTGCACAATTACGGAGAAGCCCGGTGGCACTATCGGTGGCAAAATGGCGAGCAGGGGTGGATTGGTGCTCCCAATTAGAAAAAACAATATATGAAGCAATTTGGGAAAAATAGTGGTCTCATCATGGGTTGCCCCTCTGAGTGCAATTACTTTGTTTATGTAGGGTAAAGAAAGGATTGTTGTTAATTGTATTGATTTTTTCCAACTGCTTGATCTGTCTTGTTTACTTCTAAAAGAAATAAAATTGGTTATATTTTTTTTTACCTGTTTCCTGAAGCTGTTTAAGGGTCAAGGGATCCAACAATGTCAACCCCTACCCTTTTGAAGGTTTTGTTTTGGCTCAGATGCCCAGCTAGGGGAATGTCATGGGCTAGAGAGAGAAGCAACTCTCTGTATTACTGGGGCACTACCACCCTGGTGTTGCACCAGACTTGAGTTCTTTGGCCTCAGTAAACAGGAGTCCATCCTCCCAATAAACCCTGTGTACCACTGACACTACCCTTTTCTTCCTGTGCAGCTTGCTGCCTCAAGCTTTCAAAAATGTGACAGGGTTTTTTTTGCCCATGGCACAGATCCTCCCTAAATAGTCCCCCTGGTCCTAAGAACTCCTGGTGATAATTTCCAAGCTGTGCAGGCTCAGTTCCCACTGGGGTTAACAAGTCCTCTTCCTGGGAAGAGGAGGTCTGACTTGTGGTCTGTTCAGAAACTGGTCCCCCAGTCTTCTTGCCTTTTCTCTTGGAGGGCTGGACCATTCTTCCAGGACCCAACACCTCTTGTTCACTCTGGAGTTTGTTCTGCGCCCTTGTCTTGAAACAACACCATTCTGGGAGTCCAAGCATTGCTGCATGAGTCCTCAGTTTTTCTTCAGCCCAAGGAGATTGCTCCAAATCATTTTCAGGCACCCTACAGGGATTAGCCACTTTGCCCCTCAAGGCTCCCACCTTAGTCCCATGAATCAAAGGGTGCTGCCTGTATTTTTGCATATTAGTGGGCCAGGCATCACAGGATAGATAGATCTATCCCTCCCTCCGCGATTAATGTTGCCTCTATGGGTTCACTGACATGGTCAGGCCACAACTGTGATCCCATCTGGAGATTGGCAACTGCATTTACTGTAGGTAGACTAGAGACATTTCTTGTTTTTACAGTTAGGGTCTCCAGTTTGGTGCCCTTTATTCTTGCAATCATGGCACCACGCCTTTTTAGGATCAAAGTTCCTCCCTTTGTACTCACCCTTAGGCTGTGAGTAGTATCGGGCCCACCTTTCTGAACAGGTTTTTGGAGGCCTGATGAAGACTCTGCTTTTATTTTGGTTCCAATCTTTCCTTGGGGGAGGAGGGGCTTTTTGGCCTCTTTCTTTTGGTCTCCCCCACCAGTGGTTGTTTTGGTCACCCAATTCTTAACCCAGTAGTCTGCCTTCTTCCCCAACTCTAGAGGAGAAAGTGGACCTAGGTCTACCAGGAACTAATTTCTCATTGTAACAGTTACTCAAAAGATGCTTTTTCATAAATTATAAAGCCTGTCCACATTTTGTACCTTGTTACCTTCTAACCAGCCACTTGGCATTTTTACTGAATAGCCCACAAATTCTACACTGGACTGACTCTGGTTTTTTCGAGTCTATCTGAATTGAATTCTGTATTCCTCAGTTTTTAGTCTAAAACCCTCAATCAGGGTAGCCTTCATTTTTTTGTAAACAAATATTATTTGTTTGCAAGAAAGCAATAGGGAAACCACATGCGTACACAAGTTTCAACGTCAATAGATCTGAGCTACTGAATCAAAGCATAACATTATACGATATGCTTGGCAATTCCAACAACCCCATACTCCCCATCCCTCCCCTATTCCCCCTGCGCACAATGTGGTGTGCCAACATAACTCAACTTTCTTAATACAATGAGGTGATAAGCAGTGCCGTCTAAAAGGGTGGAAGTGCCAGGTCCAGTCGTAGTCCGCCTCTCCGCGATTTCTATGGCGAGTGTGCCGGTGAATTTGTTAGAGGTGAGGTTACTTGCTTAAGCTCCTCCACCAGCCCCACCCATGCCACGGCCCCCTCCCAAGGGTGACCATTCTGGCAGGCATCCAGTAGTAACGCTTCCCTCTCATAATCATCCCACCTCAGAAGTTCCCTCTGCCATGTTGATGTTTTGGGATCCCTCACTGATTTTCAGTTACGGGTTATCTCCCACTTAGCCAAGATGAAACCCAGGTCCAAGAATGTACTTGTTACTTTCGTCTTCAGTGTGTGGGGAAGGTCACTTAATAGACAATCAGAAGGGTCTCTAGGTACATCTCTCTCAACTAGGCCCGAGAGGGCGTCCACTATATCCTGCCAGTAGTGAGTGAGCATTGGACAAGCCCACAGCATACGAAAGAAGTCTGCTTCCATGAGATCACACCATGAAAATGTAACCTCCGCCAAATTGAACATTCTATTTAGCCTGCTCAGAGTTAGATAGACTCTATGTAAAATGTAGAAATTGCTTAGTTTTAATATGGCATTCCTTGATATTTTGTGTATGCGTTCTAAAACCATGTCCCAGCCATCATCAGTGAAAGGCTTTTCTATGTCTGTTTCCATTTCTGATGAGGGATAGCGAGGGGATGGAGCGTGTCCATGCATATGCTGTGGTAAAGGCATGTAACCTCCTTAACTGTACCAGCCGCCATTGTTATGTACATACACCCCTTGTGTGCGGGTGCTTCCATCCAACCCGCCCCTCAGTGTTGCCTTATTGCTGCTATCAAGGCCCCATGGACCAGAAAGTGGTGGGGCTGCAAGTCAAACTTTGCTTGTAGGTCAGTGTATGGCAGTAACGTGTCATCCCTGAATAGGTCCCCTACCATGCTCACTCCTGCCTCTGGGAGTTGTTGCAGTCCCTGCCAATTGTTTCCATGCGGAAGGACCGTTACATAGTCTAGTGGGAAATCTGGGGAATATGGCAGTTTGGTCTTAGTTTTCTGTAAGCATCTGTGCCAACAATATGCCACCACCCTGTGTGCTGATGTGGTCTTTCCAGCCCCAAAAGAAGGCGACGCAGCGAAGGGTCCTCGGTCGCACTTAGCTTCCTGCCATGGGCTGGGCGCTGGCGCCTCTCACCCACTGCGTAAAGTATTGCGATTGCGCAGCGATACAGTAGGCGCCAAAAGCCCATTCGTACTGTAAATAACATACATATTTGCACTGTTACATTTCAGCAGGTTTGACCTGCCGAAATTTAACGAAACTTGAGGAATGTAATCACCTGATAATTATCTGATGCGTTGAATACCTTGTAACTCGTAATGACAACCCATGCGTAAGCAGGGTTTTACTCATGGGTCGTAACCGACCCACTCGTAACAAGGCTGTTAGTGTTCATTGTTCACCAACCATAATTGCTACTGAATACTGTGCTAATTTTGTCTACTAATGTGAAGAATATTTTTTTTATTACATTGCAGTTAGAAATAAAGGTTCTGTATCTTTAAATCCTTAAACTTATAAAACCAAATATCTTTGTTTGGTTTAGGCAGGTCTAAATCACTGAGAAAGGTTAGTGGACATGGCATTTCTTCTTCTGCCGCTTGGTGGTGGTGTTACCGTTGAAGATAAAAGTATTCAAACATTGCAGTGGCCCAATAACATGTGAACACTGAAAGTGCTAATTTAAGACAGGGTTGACCCAGAGTTTTGGACTGGCTGATGTCTTAAATTACATAGAAGAGTTGGAGTAGCACTATGTTCCCTCCTTTGCCCGTGCTAATTGGTTGCTTCAGATGAGAAGTTTAAAAACATCTGCTGCATTTGGCTTGAAAGCTAGACACATTTTTGTTCATTTATCTATAGTAAAAAAACTGAACATAACACAATAAAATGCAAAAAGCACAAAAAGCAACATAACAACACAATTAAAATACAACGCTGCACATCACAACTACATTATCAAAGCAGAATGCGACACAACTGCAGGACAACACAACGTAATCGCATTAGAACAACGAAGCACAAAAACACAGCAGCAGAATAAAACAACAGGCCACCTCGTCACCACAACAAAATGCCGAACAACAAATGTGCACTAACTTTCTTGTCATAGGTGTTTTTGGTGAAAATAAAAGAAACTGTGGTGTAAACATCTGTGAGTTTCTAAAGCATTTTCTTCTCACACTGCCTGGTGTACCCAGTCAAGTTGAGAGTCTGAGTATGAATTTCAGCCTGTCCTGACTGGCAGAAGGTCATATGTTACTATTACACTGAACCACGAGATTCTACATCTGACTTGCAGAAGGTCAAATACTTACAAAGAACCACGAGCGTTTTTAATCTGACTTTCCTTAGGCTTCCCCTACGATCTGCTGAGACATCTCACTGCGCTTCTGGTCTCGTCCAAACAAATCGAAAGCGAAATTCTTGATGCCTCTTCCATTTCGGCTGCATTTAGACTCTGACCAGCAGGGCTCGTTCATTGCCATTGGAGATGAGGAAACATGTCACCTGGTCCCTCTTGCTGCCCTCACAGAACAGGCAATTCCATAAATTCTAGAGCCCCCCCCCCCCCCCCCCCCCCCCCCCAAAAAAAAAAAACAGGGCTCGCTTTCATACTAAGCACACAACTTCGTTTTGGTTATTGATAAGAAAGACTGTCATTCCCCCATTCCCCTTCCCTACTGCAAAGGTGCATTTATTTTATTTAAGAACAGAAAGAGTGTTCAATCGAAAGTGACAGTGCATTCGTTTTTTCAGAAATTTCCCTCCGCCCGATGCCCCCACAGGCTGCGATTTCAGTGATCCTTATCATAAGAATTCCTTTTTAACAGGAATAGTCATTAAAATCATTGAATTTCTGAAGAAGCTGAAGAGCGGTGGCTGACTCAGCACCAGGAAGTGAAAGTCTCCTGTTCAGCGCCCTCTGGCTAACTGAAGATGTTTTCATTTCTTTGAAACTTGTCATTCTGCCCAATTCCCGCTTCAACTGCTGAAGGCTTGCTTCTCTGCACAAAACTCAGCTGTCCTGCTCTTCTTCTACGTCAAGGACCAGTCTGAACACGAGCAAGGAAAGCTCCAAAAACAAAATAAAAAAATGAATGCTCCGGGACGCTGTTTTAAGAGACACTGTTCATGTGAAGCGTAACTTCATAATCTGTCAATAACCTATTGCCTTTCAAGCAAAAAACGCTTTATTTGGAGGAGAGATTTATGCAGTGATAAAACATTGCATGTACTGATGCACTGAACACACTCCATTAATTGTTTATTAATACCTGCCAGATGCTGTGATCTACAAACGTGAGCCTTAAGCCAGCTGGTAATGAGAATATCCCTGTAAAGAGAATGAATGTCACATAAGCATAGTGCATACAAAAGGTTGCCATTTAATTTAGGACTTGAGTGGTGCTTAGGGCATGAAAGATGGAAAGGAGCTTAGGGACGACTTACCATCAGCAGAGCTAACACAGACCTCATAAGACTTCAGATAACTTCCTTTTGCTTGGGTAGGGCATGTTCTAAAACCACTGATCAAAACAACCAGCATTCCCTTAAAAAGGGAAGGAGGCTTCTGCCAATAATGAAGTCACCAAACTTTCTCAGGGTTCTATTTCATACACTTAATATAGTACTAATTATTCATGGCTGTATATAGATGTTCCCTGTAAAAGTGCCGTGTGTATTTTAGACGGGCACGTCAAAGTGATTAGTTGACCGGGTAATTCTACCCTTCCTTTCTGTTAGCGTGATTCTCATTGACTGAACCATTTTCATGATTTTTTTTCTACTCTGCCCTGAGTGTGTTCGTCTGATAACCTACCCTGAAAAATGCAGACGCTCAGTTAAGGAAGCATATCTTGTTTGGCACCACGCCAACAGCAAAACGAATCCCCACCTCCAGGGTCAATAAACTCTTCCTCATTCGAGAGCCAGGTACTTTCCAGCTTTACACAACAGGCCAAAATTTTTTCACATTGCGATTTTCTTCCTTGTTTATTACAGGGAGTGCAGAATTATTAGGCAAATGAGTATTTTGACCACATCATCCTCTTCATGCATGTTGTCTTACTCCAAGCTGTATAGGCTCGAAAGCCTACTACCAGTTAAGCATATTAGGTGATGTGCATCTCTGTAATGAGAAGGGGTGTGGTCTAATGACATCAACACCCTATATCAGGTGTGCATAATTATTAGGCAACTTCCTTTCCTTTGGCAAAATGGGTCAAAAGAAGGACTTGACAGGCTCAGAAAAGTCAAAAATAGTGAGATATCTTGCAGAGGGATGCAGCACTCTTAAAATTGCAAAGCCTCTGAAGCGTGATCATCGAACAATCAAGCGTTTCATTCAAAATAGTCAACAGGGTCGCAAGAAGCGTGTGGAAAAACCAAGGCGCAAAATAACTGCCCATGAACTGAGAAAAGTCAAGCGTGCAGCTGCCACGATGCCACTTGCCACCAGTTTGGCCATATTTCAGAGCTGCAACATCACTGGAGTGCCCAAAAGCACAAGGTGTGCAATACTCAGAGACATGGCCAAGGTAAGAAAGGCTGAAAGACGACCACCACTGAACAAGACACACAAGCTGAAACGTCACGACTGGGCCAAGAAATATCTCAAGACTGATTTTTCTAAGGTTTTATGGACTGATGAAATGAGAGTGAGTCTTGATGGGCCAGATGGATGGGCCCGTGGCTGGATTGGTAAAGGGCAGAGAGCTCCAGTCCGACTCAGACGCCAGCAAGGTGGAGGTGGAGGTGGAGTACTGGTTTGGGCTGGTATCATCAAATATGAGCTTGTGGGGCCTTTTCGGGTTGAGGATGGAGTCAAGCTCAACTCCCAGTCCTACTGCCAGTTCCTGGAAGACACCTTCTTCAAGCAGTGGTACAGGAAGAAGTCTGCATCCTTCAAGCAAAACATGATTTTCATGCAGGACAATGCTCCATCACACGCGTCCAAGTACTCCACAGCGTGGCTGGCAAGAAAGGGTATAAAAGAAGGAAATCTAATGACATGGCCTCCTTGTTCACCTGATCTGAACCCCATTGAGAACCTGTGGTCCATCATCAAATGTGAGATTTACAAGGAGGGAAAACAGTACACCTCTCTGAACAGTGTCTGGGAGGCTGTGGTTGCTGCTGCACGCAATGTTGATGGTGAACAGATCAAAACACTGACAGAATCCATGGATGGCAGGCTTTTGAGTGTCCTTGCACAGAAAGGTGGCTATATTGGTCACTGATTTGTTTTTGTTTTGTTTTTGAATGTCAGAAATGTATATTTGTGAATGTTGAGATGTTATATTGGTTTCACTGGTAATAATAAATAATTGAAATGGGTATATATTTGTTTTTTGTTAAGTTGCCTAATAATTATGCACAGTAATAGTCACCTGCACACACAGATATCCCCCTAACATAGCTAAAACTAAAAACAAACTAAAAACTACTTCCAAAAATATTCAGCTTTGATATTAATGAGTTTTTTGGGTTCATTGAGAACATGGTTGTTGTTCAATAATAAAATTAATCCTCAAAAATACAACTTGCCTAATAATTCTGCACTCCCTGTAATCCTTCCCCCAGAGTAGTCTGTGGGACCTTTACCTTTCTTTGCTGTCTTTGGCTGTTGTAGACCCCTCCTATTTGTCAACAAACAAAACCGTACCTCAGAGCATTGCCGGGGTTACAGTGTTTACTAATAGTTCGCTGGCAGCATCCTCTGTACCCAGAGAGGTTCTCTGTACCAGCAGAGAATTGCCCCATCTTACTTGCATGTACCCGAAGACAGAGCTCCTGCTATCACTTGTATCTCATATCCCAAAAAATCTATCTAGATTCTCTCCAGCAGGTGCATGAAGCCAGAATTACAGCAAACAAGGGCCCAATAAAGAAGGGGAACGGTATGTTGCAGAGTAATTAAACAAGCTAATCGGTTAACTCATTGACATTCAAAAAGCAGCCAGTGATGAAACAACCTAAACTAGATGCCAGCCTGATTAACAAACAATCATCCAAGCAACACATCAGCTCATGCACTACTTTGGCCATCATCAAAGGATATACCCCACATCTAGAGACCAAGGTACATGAGAACGTTGGTCCCACTACGGTGGATTGATCACAGGCAAGCTATCAGCTGCTTGGGCTTACAACCGTCCTATGGGGTACAAGGGCGATGTTGTGTTCCACCAGACCCCATCCTAATGCTTCCCGGGATATGGTGACCACGCACTCTCTTTTGGGCACTGTTTCTTGCTTCATTTTGGATTGCAGCGTAACTTCACCAGCAATGCACAAAACCCCTTACAAACAATAGTTTGTTGACACCTGAAACATCAGAAAGATCAAACTAACAAATCTGAAAATGTTAGAGTTGGTTTTCATCACAATTGCTAAAGAAGGAAGGTGGTGTGGGAGAGCTGACCAATAAATCTCCAATGTCCCCATCCCTGAAGTGATCTCGTTGCATCCTCCTGTTTAACCTCACATTCCAGTTACCCTTTGTAAACCCTTCCTAACAATCCATGCAGTCTAAGGCAAAGTCTGACATGCTTTCAATGACATTTAAAAAAGTCCCCGTTTGTGTGAAATCCATCTTCTCTGTGGTATCTCAGAAGCCATTTGTTGTACTTGTGGATTTATCGGTATGCAGTGCACATATAGAATTCCAATGTTTGGAATGCTCATGGGTCGCTCGAGGAGGGATTCGGTTCAGTTACAGAGGAGATTGGTGGGAGAGCTGAAGGTTGGCGTGGGAGCTCCTAAACTCTTGTGTCCCCTATACTCAACTGAATAAAGTCGGGATTAAACATTGCTTACCTGGTGTTCTGATTCTTCAATCATAACATTGGTGTCCAGTGCCAGCCATACAATCAAAGGAATACGAGTTAGAGAAGCAACGGATCCGTGCGATGACATCGGAAACAATTCCTTGATTACGAGAGACGGAGTGTTTTGAAGCGATTCAGGAGGGCGTATGAACTTCAATAATTTTTACTACTTTAAAGTCTTACGAATTTAAAAAGATTTAGATAAGACGTACCTGCACGCGCCACAGCCTTTGTTGATCTACGTAGGTACACGCGCAGCAAGCCCAACCGCCTCTGAAAACATATGTCAAATGACGTGGCGGCCATCTTAAGGGTGAAGACTACACTCACAGCAAGCCCCACCATCTCTAAAAACATACATCAAATAATGTGACGGCCATCTTAAGGATGAAGAATCATTTGTAAATGATATATGTGCACTATACAAAAGAAAAGATTTAACGCTTATTTAAACATATTATATGTGACGTGGTGGCCATATTAGGTGTGGAGAATTATATTGCAACGATCACCAAATGTAGATACAGACTAGAAATGTATATATAAACAGGAGGAAAGTACATTGAGGCTTAAAGGAGAATATATATTACTTCGAAGAATATTTCCTCTTTAAGGAAACCCACATGGAAAATAATACTCAAGGAATAATACCACCCCCTCCATGCCTCATTCAACCTGGCAACCCACCTATTCCATCAGAAGAATGGCTAGATATATTTGAAAATTAGTTGGTGGCACTAGATGGTCGTGATTTGAGAGCAGCAAGGAAAAAAGCCATCCTCCTAAGCACATTGGGCCAAGAAGGACAACGTATATTTAACTACTTGCCTCCAGTATTAGAGCAGGATGGGCAACAGGTAGTGGATATATACAAGGAAAAAAGGAAAAGACTGGAAAAAAAGTTTCTTGAACGAAGTTAACATTGTGATGGCAAGACACAAGTGTTGTACCCAACCACAAGGACTGGAAGAAAGTATTGATGAGTTTGTAACAAGGTTGAGAGAATTTTCTGCTAAATGCCAATTTGGTGTGATGACTGAAGAGTTGATACGTGACCACTTAATAGTACAGTGTTGCATCAAAAAGATGCAGGAAAGGTTATGGGCATCACAAAATCCAACGTTAAAAGATGCCATAGAAATAGCAAAAATAGTGGAACAATCGGAGTACTGCATGAGAGAAATGGGAAAAAAGGACAAAACAAATAGTGACGAAATTGATGTAAATTGTATTGGCAAAGAGGATAATGATGTATTAGTGAGCACCTAAAAATAATAACAAAGGTGCGTACAACAAAATGCAAGCAAATCTTCTACTAAGACGTGTACCAGGTGTGGGAGCAAACCTCACAATACAGAGTCAAAGATGTGTTTTGCTTTGGGTATGGAATGTATGAAGTGTGGGAAAAAGGGACATTTTGCACATATGTGTAAGACCGGCACTAAATTTAGGGTGGGAGTCATCCATGAAGAATGCATGCCTTTGGAAGAAGAAGTAGACAGGGTTCTGTCGGTAGACAGCAATTTAAAAGAGAGCAACAATGCAGTCAGGCCGCCTAGGCCAACGGGGAACTTTACAGTGCGGGGGAGGAGCGTTCAATTAATGATAGATTCTGGGTCGTTATGTACAAATATACCCCAGGACTTGTTTGTGAAAGAATGGCCTAAGGTACGCCATTTACTCAAAGATATCAATCCAAGTGGATATCAAGGTGAAACAATAGATATTGTAGGATACATGTTAGCAAGAATTTAATTTGGAAGGCAAGTTGAGGGAAATGTTTATGTAATGGTCCACTAATATTGGGATGTCATCATCAATATGATTTACACATTAGGGTAGATCCAAAGGCACATAACAGGGTTATGGTATTGGAAGATACCACCCTCAATGAAATTTTAGAGGAGAATAAAGAATGCAGTCCTGATACAGCATAAGTTGAGGAGAGTGCCCATTAAAGCCCCAGGAGAGAGGTGCAAAAAAATATTTCTGATATGATACAGGAAGGTATTATTGAACGCATTAAAACCTTCAGTTGGGTTTCTCCTGTCGTTATTACACAAAAATCAGCTGGTACTCAGAGATTTTGTGTTGACCATTGCCAAATGTAAATGAGTTAGTCCCATTGTTAGAAGGGGGAAACTATTTTTCTAAATTTGATCTCAGAAGTGCTTACCACCAAGTCAAATTGCATAATGACTCAAAAGAACTTATGGCATTCATTACAATGGAAGGGGTTTTCCAGTTTACTAGGATGCCATTTGGTTTGGCCTCTGCTGCAGGTGTGTTCCAGAGGATGATGAATGGTGTATTTAAAGGTGTAGATAATGTGATTTATGTTCAGGATGACATCCTAATTTTTGGCGACACTTTGGAAAAACATAACAACATGTTGAGGTGTGCGCTGGAGAAGATCAAGAAGGCAGGTCTTACGTTAAAAAGAGAAAAGTGTAAATTCTTGGTTACTTGGGTTACACTCTATCGGAACAAGGAGTCAAACTGAAAAGGAGTCTACTAGAAGCAATTGTGAAAGTTCCTTCTCCCAGGACAAGGATCATTTGAGGTCATTTTTGGGACTCATCGAATATTATTCAAAAGGACTTTGCTGATAAAACTGAAAGCATAAGGAAACGTTGATGCAAAGGTAAAAAAATTCAATGGGAAGGAAAGCAGGAGATTGCTTTCCAAAACATAAAAACAGAGATTTGCGAAGAAAAAGAAAAAGTACTTGTGCCATTCAATGTAAATTCAAAAAACATTATTACAGTTGATGCAAGTGAGATTGGTTTGGGGACAGTTTTGTCACAAATTCATGGTGAGAAGGAAGAGACAGTAGCATTTGCTTCATGATCACTGACTAAGTCGGAACAAAATTACTCTGTAATTGAGAGAGAGACACTTGCTGCTACATGGGGCATTGAATATTTCAGAACCTATGTCTGGGGACGAAAGATAATACTTCATATGGATCATAAACCACTTTTGAGGGTGTTATCACCAGGAGGTGCTAGCAAAGTATCAGCACGATTAGTCAGGTTGGCAGCGAGATTGCAGGAACACCATTTCATTATTGAATACATTCCGGGATGGCGTAACATCCAGGCAGATTGTTTATCTCGCTTGCCCCTGGATTGGCAGGAAGTAGATAAGGAACGAGTGCAATAATATGAAAAAGAGGAGCAGTGGCCAGTGTTGATGATGTGATAGAATGTACCCATGGCATAGTGTCACATGAAGAATGGTGTAAAGGAATGGATGATGATAACGTAATGAAGGGAGTAATTAAAATGATCAGAGAAGGAGGGAGGAGAGGAAGTACATTGAGTGTTCAGGTTCAACCATTCTTAAAGGTTTTGAAGGAATTGTCTTTGATTTCAAAAGATGTTGTGGTAAGGGGAGATGGATTTGTTCCCCCGGAGGGTGTAAGATACAAGTTATTCAAATTGGCACATTAGGGACATCTGGGCCAAACGTTAACCAATAGAAGACTGAAGGAGAATGTTTGGTGGCAGGGGGTTGATAGTGATGTGGACAACTGGGCTGAAAGGTATGTAGATTGTAAGGAAAGTGAAAAAAGGTTGAAGGGACAGAAACAAAGCATAATGGGAGCAATACCAGATCATGGAGAGGCGTGGCATACTATATGCATGGATTTTATTGGCCCATTAAGTGGAGTTGTACATGATCTGAAGTGCGCATTAGTAATGGCGGATGTTCTCTCGAAATGGTTGGTTGTAAAGGTCCTGAGGGAGGTCACTCCTAGTAACACCATTAGACCAATGCAAGAAATATTTCATGAGGAAGAATGCCCTATAAAATTAATCACAGATAATGAGACACAATTGGTGTCCAATGAGATGGGAACATTTCTTAACCGGTGTGGGTTATATCATTCTCGTACCTCCCTATATAATCAACAGGCTAATGGGATTGCTGAAAGATGTAATCGAATGGTGAAGGGAACTATACAAATGTAGTTAAGCCGTGGGAAGAATGTATGCACCATGGTGAATGATTTAGTATGGGCTTATCGTACCACTGAAAATGGTGTTACGGGCAAGGTACCATTTGAGGAAATGAGGGGTAGGAGGGCAGACACAAAAATTAACCCACCTTGGATTTCTGCATTGTTAGAAGGAAGAAGTGTAGTTAAAGGGGGAGCAGGAACACCTGTTTTAAATTTGATGAGAAACAAAAAAAGGAGATTTAGTGAAAATAAAATCAGGATGTGTGGGAAGGGGTCTTGCAAAATTCCGTGGACCATATGAAAATAAAGTTGTGCAGGAGTTCCACGCAGTATTGGAAAATGGGGCACGATGGAATAAGCGGAGAGTAGCCTTATACAGTAAAGGTGATAGTATGAGGGAAAGGAAAGTTGATTCTTAAGAGTGCAGTAGTTTTTTACTAATGAGTGATGAAGATTTATTGAATAGTGGGGAGGCTGGTGGAGAGAGGTGCAATCAGACAACAAGTGTCACTCATGGAATTGAGATACCAGGTGTTAATCATGGGACCCAAACAAGAGAAGTCAATCCAAGGTGTTGCAAACTCCCAAAGTATTTACATGATTATGTTATGTAACCATTCATTTGTCTATTAGGAGGCAATCCAAGGAATTATTATTAATTTGTTCTTTTCCTTAAAATGTACATTAGTTATCATAACAACATAACATGCATATCATATCTTCTTGTATAAGTTTTCTCTGTTTTTTTGTTTGTTTATTGTGTTAATATAAAGGAGGTGGATGTGTTGTACTTCTGGAATTATTGGTATGCTTTGCATACCGAGAATTCCAATGATTGTAATGCTCATGGGTTGCTCGAGGAGGGATTCGGTTCAGTTATGGAGGAGATTGGTGGGAGAGCTGGAGGCTGGCGATGGAGCTTCTAAACTCTCGTGACCCCTATACTCAATTGTATAAAGTTGGGATTAAATATCGCTTACCTGGTATCCTGATTCTTCAATCATAACACCATTTCATTGACTTTGCACCCTTTCTGGCTTCATCTAATGGTCTGGGCTCTATTCAGCATCCATAAAGACAATGGACTGTCTACAGTAAATGTTTCAGCAATGGACTTCAATGGCTTTTAACCCTGTTTGTCCCTTATAAATTCCCCCATCAATACACCACGATATGCTGCTGCCTACTGCAGTGGTTTGTAGCCCTGAGCTTCCTTTTGGATACAAAATAATGTAACCGCAAAACTTCATGTTGTTGGCATCCAGGGTAACACGATGCATGAATGCATTGTATTTTTCTACTGTGACAACAGGCTATGGCAAGGCACATGTACACAACAAGCTACAGAGGAGAAGAGGCTGTGTTTCTAATTAAAATATCATTTTTAATTTAAGGTGAAACCCCCCAGTAATTTTTAATAGAAAGAAAATACATTGTTTTTGGATAACTTTAACTTGAAACCTGTAATTGTGAAAATTATAATTGTAACTCTCAGAGGTCTCATACTGTGTGCTAAAGGACCTCCACCGACTTCAGAGCATACTGCAAATATATAATCTGCATTACTTAAGAAATGGCAAACTGATCTAGTCCACTGCCTTTCTTTTCTTCAGCAAAAGCAGCCCTGGATAACTTTTATTTATATATTTGTTAAAATCTTTTTATGAGGATTACATAACAAAGTTAAAATAATTGCAACAGGTTCCTGGCAGGCAATATCCACCAAAATAGTACAGTTTAGCAAACAATACAGCTGAAAATCACGTGCAAGCTGGGTTTTGGTATTTGAAATTGGGAACATAATCCCTCGGGTGTCCTGCCTGCGCAGAGTGAACCAGAAGTGGCACATCTAGGTTACTGAATAATATATTGGATGAACTAGGGTGGGAAACAGAGGAGGAAACTGTGGATAGAACTTGGTGTGGGGGCTGTGGTTATGAGCGTCATAGCTTTTGTGGTAACAAAGGAATGACTTTGATTGCACAGATGGCCGGGCAGGTCGCTATTGCGGAACCAGGAAAAGAGAAAAGATCCCCTGGAGTTAGGCATGTTCAATGTTGGGGGAAGGTTCTCCTTTAGTGTGCTGTATGAATTGCAATAGGAGTGTGGCCCACTGCGGTGAGATGGGCTGCCACCGGAGAACTCGTAGCGAAGGGAATCTTCCTCCGCAGCTCCCCACTTCTCAACTGCTGCATGCCAGGCAGATAGTGAGAGGGTACCGGGGAGCACCAGTGCATAGTGAGTGTGCGTTTAGCTAGGAGTGCAAGAAAAATGAACCAGGTGCATGTCTTATGTTGATGGCAACGTTTAAAGATACCCAGTGAACAAGCTTCCCATGTATGTATGTCAGTGAGTTCTGTGATGAGTCATAATGGATCATAAACCGACTGCCAATGGGAATGGAGATCTGGGCAGGACTACAGCATGTGTTGGAGACCTGTGCTTGGGAGCCGGAAGAGCAGACATTGGGGCTGGGGTGAGGTACACACGTTATTACATGTAAAATTGAAGATTCTTAAAGTGGGAATTGCGTGATACCTGTCATGGGAATTCTAAGTCAGCGGACCACTCTTTATCATGTAATGGGCATCCAAATTCCTCTTCCCATGTATAGCGGAGTGAGTCTAGAGATGGTGTTGCTATTGTGCGAATTACTTTATAAAGCCAGGTGATGAGGTGCTGGCCAGGGCCCATCGTTAGGGTTGTCTGAAGCACCAGGTGGGCTCCAATGCAGTCACGTTCCAAAGGGTGTGGAACATGCAAAGGAGTTGCCGGTGGGTGAGTGTTTGAAATGGCCTTTCTGCAGGGTCACCCCAAACGTTCTTGGCTTCCTCCTCCTATTTTTCTAACCTCATTTTTGCTGGCTTTAGGACTCTACGCACTTTACCACTGCGAATCAGTGCTAAAGTGCAAATGCTCTCTCCCTAAAACTTGGTGACATTGGCTCATACCCAATTGGCCTATTTAATTTACTTGTAAGTCCTAGCAAAGTGCACTACATGTGCCCAGGGCCTGTAAATTAAATGCTACTAATGGGCCGCAGAACTGGTTGTGCCACCCACATAAGTAGCCCCCTAACCATGTCTCAGGCCTGCCATTACAGGGCCTGTGTGTGCAGTTTCACTACCACTTCGATATGGCATTTAACAGTAATTGCAAAACCTTAAACTCCCCTTTTGTGTACATATAAGTCACCCCTAAGGTAGGCCCTAGGTGGCCCATAGGGCAGGGTGCCATGTAGGTAAAAGGCAGGACATGAACATGTGTGTTCTATATGTCCTAGTAGTGTAAAACTCCTACATTCCTTTTACACTACTGTGAGGCCTGCTCATTTCATAGTATAAACATTAGGGTTACCCTCGTACACTGTTTGAGTGTAGATTCTGATCTGAAAGGAGTAGCCACGTCATATTTAGTACGGACAGAATGGTAATAGAAAGTCCTGCTTACTGGTGAAGTTGGATTTTATATTACTATTTTAGAAACGCTACTTTTAGAAAGTGAGAATTTCTCTACACAAATCCTTCTGTGCTCTCCAATCCATGTGTAGCTAGGTTTAGTTGACAGCTTCCTTGTCCATTCACTCCGACAACCCCGAACACAGGATGCTCAGTCACACTTGCACACATCTTCATACTGAATGGGTCTTCCTGGGCTGGGAAGGTGGAGGGCCTGACACCTACATGTCAAAGGACAGTAGCCTGCCCCCACACAAAGGACTGCCACACCCCCTACCGGGACCCTGGCAGACAGGATGGAACTGAAAGGGGACCTTGTGCACTTCTAAGCCACTCTTTGAAGTCTCCCCATTTTCAAAGGCACATTTGGGTATTTAAACAGGGCCTCTGACCCTACCAACTCAGACACTTCGGGACAAGATACCAATGGAGAAGAAACTCTGAACCAGAACTTACAAGCTGCCAAGAGGAACTGCCTGGCTACCCGAAGGACTCACCTGACTGCTTTTCTGCAAAGGAATGCTGCCTTGCTGTTGCCCTGCTGCCTTGCTGTCCTATGGCTCTGCTGAGAAGTGCTCTCCAAGGGCTTGGATAGAGATTGCCTCCTGTTCCTTGAAGTCTCAGGACCAAAAAGACTTTATCTTTGCAAGAACTCCCTTTGCGGCAAAAATCGACGCACAGCCTGCAGTAACAACGCACAGCCTGCATCGCGGTGAGAAAATCACTGCATGCCGAACCGGAACGACGCTGTCTGACTTCCCGACGAGGAGATCCACACAGTGTCAGTGTTGCTACCGGAACTTCGACGCACGGCCCACTGGACTGATGCAAAGCCAACCCGGAACAACGTAGCCTGACTTCCTGAGAGGAGTCGACGCAGTGCCTGCCGTGCAACAGAAATTTCCACGCATCACACACCGGATCAATGCAGCACCTTTGACTTCATCTTTTGCGCCCAGGATTTCCACGCATCGTCCCCGGGGTGTGTGAAAACCCTGCATCCCAAAGAGGAAATTGACGCTAAGCCTTCCCCACGTGGAAAATAAACAACGCATCCTCTGTGTGCATCCAGAGAAATCAACGCACACCTCCCCGTTTTCCACACATCTACTCTGCAGTCCCTTGCAGAGAATTTGAACGCAAACCAGGTACTTTGTGCATGCAAGAGACACTTGTTTCTTTTTAAGGACTAAAAGACACTTTATGCAATTTTTACAGTGATATTTCAACGTATACTTATTGATTCTTGATTGTTTTGACCTGCATTTAACCAGATAAATATTATATGTTTTTCTAAACACTGTGTGGTGTATTTTTGTGGTGCTATACTATGCTATTGCATGATTTATTGCACAAATACTTTACACATTGCCTTCTAAGTTAAGCCTGACTGCTCAGTGCCAAGCTACCAGAGGGTGGGCACAGGATAATTTGGATTGTGTGTGACTTACCCTGACTAGAGAGAGGATCCTTGCTTGGACAGGGGGTAACCTGACTGCCAACCAAAGACCCAATTTCTAACAGTGAGGAACTGTCCAGTGGGGATGCCATAATTTTTTGTTTTGGAGGAGTTGATTGTTTTGGAAAAGGTGACCCACTTGGTGATCTGACGTGTCACCCAAGGGATTAACTCAAGGTGGGTGTAATAGCCAGGGACCCTAGGGAGACTCATTAGTGGGAGCTCAGGCGCGTACACCAGCGCAGTAGGAGCAATACAGTGAATTCTGGATATGCAAGTGCGCACTATAATTACCTGTATGGGTTGCAGGGAGGGGACTGGGGTTTTTGGGAGGTTCTTGGGAGGAGTAGGTGGTGGATCGTGGGGGAGGCATTATGCCTTGAGTGCTGCGGGTTTTCCCAACGTCTGCTGTCTATCCATCTAGATGGCCCTTGCAGCTGTGCTGCTAAATAGTAAGCTTCAAAGGCCAGGGCTCCCAATCCTCCCTGGTCCAGTGGGAGCTGAAGATTGTGAAGGGCCATGCAGTGTCTGCCGGCACCCCAAATTAAGTAGCCTAGAAGTGAGTCAAGTTCTTTGAAAAAGAAGCGGGGATGGCATATGGGGAGGTTAGTAAAGTAGTAGAGCAGGTGAGGTAGTATGATCATTTTCACGACTGCTATCTTGCCTCGCAAGGCCAGGGGGGAGTGAGCACCAAAAGTGTATTTGGGCTTTAGTGCCTTCTAGAACAGGCCATAGGTTGCCTTCAAATATGTTTGTCAAGGTATGATATAGCCGTACACCTACTTAGCGAATAGCCGGTCCATGCCAGTGGAGGGGAGTGTTGCCTAGCTATATCGGGAGGGGCAGCTGTTTAGACTGTAACAGGTAAATTGTGGATTTATCCCAGTTCACCTGGAGCCCGGAGGCCCTGTCGAAGTCTTCCAAGATTGCGTGGATCGGGGTGAGGTCCTGGGTTATGTCTCGCACGTAGATGAGAAGATCATGTGTGTATAACGACACTGCGTGGGTCCTATCCTCCAGGGGTATCCCCCAGTCTCTGCCCTCACATCGGAGGCGTAGTACCAGGGGCTCTATTGCAAGTGAGGAGAGCAGGGGGGAGAGGGGGCAGCCCTGTCAGATCCCCCTGCTCACTAGAAACAGGGCTGAAATGCAATGCCCCAAGTGAACACGGGATGTGGGGTTGGTGTAACGTAAACATGTGTACTCCAAAAGACGCAGCGTGGTTCCAAACCTAGTAAGGACCTGGAACAGGTAGTGCCGTGATAGGGAAACAGATGCCTTCTTTAGGTCAAGTATCAGGCAAGCCTCCTGGGGGAAACGGCCCTGAACCTGGTCTTGGAAATGAAACAGTCTTCGAATATTTTAGGATGTACTACGGCCTGGTACGAAGCCGTTCTGATCAATGTGGGTACACAGTATCCTTGCGTACTGCTCCACCAGTAGCTTACCCAGAATTTTATAGTCTGACCCTAAAATAGCTATTGGCCGGTATAAGGATGGGTGGGTGGAGTTTTGCCAGGTTTTAGTATGGATACTAGAGACGACTCCCGCAGTGACATGGGTAACTCGCCTAAGTCTAAGGCCACGTCATAAATGGTGCTCAGCTATGGAGGAAGTGAAGTACGGAAGGTGTTGTAAAATTCAAGTGGGAGGCCATCTATGTCAGGGGTCCTGTTACAGGCCAAATCTTTAATTGCCTGCACTATATCTTCGGTGACTATCTTGGCTTCAAGTGCTTGTTTCATGCTCATGGGGATGCAGGGCATTGTTAGTTCTGTTAAGAACACTTGGAGTAGTATTCTGGGTGTTTGGACACTGTTTTAGATAGGGTTGAGTAATAGTTATAAAAAAGTTGAGTATGGCCTCCTGGGTGTAGACCGAGGTACCAGTCAGGGTGAGTAGCTCAGTGACTAGGGTTGGGCTAGAGTCTTGTTTGGCTAGCCACGCTAGCACCAGCCTGCCATATCCCCCTCTTTCTGTACCTTTGAGTTATATGCAGCATAGTTGAAATGGGGGAGATGCTCCAGATGTTGTATGTATGCAGTTTTCGCAGTTGCTAGCCGAGGTATGGGTCGCGGTTTTGGTCTGCAGTTTTTCTTAGTTGGGCCATGTCCTGTTCTGCTGACATTATTTCCTTGTCTAAAGTTCTACATACCCCTTCCACCTGCTGTGTACAGTGATCGCAGATGGTAGCCTTAAAGACGTCCTACTCCACCAACCTCGTTGAAGGGGTGCCATAGTGTTCCATGAAGTCACACTGTATGCAAGTGTTCTGCTCTTCACGAAAGGCTGGGTCATTTAGGCATTCTGGTTTCAGGCACCGTGTGGGTACCATTGGTCTAGTGGATGCCCGTTTTAAATCTACGTAGTAGGCATCGTGGTCAGAAACTACACAACCTAGGTAGTCAGCGCACTGAGGAGGGGAGCAAGTGAGGCCATGTATATTAAACGATTGATGGGCATGTGATATGTGGTATTGAGTAGAAGGAGTAAAGTTTTGCAGTCAGGTTTTGGACCAGTCCACTAGGGACCAGTGGAGTGCCCCATCAGCAAAGCATGCAGTTTGAGTGTGTGGAAGGGAGCGTGAGGGTTGTATCTATTGAGATGAAGATCTAATGTCAAGTTATAATCCCCTCCAAGATCCAGGGGAATGAGGTTTTGTGGGTGAGGACAGAGGAGAGGACATCCCAAAAGTCCCATTGATTAGTGTTGGGGGCATATTTGCTGCATGCTTGGGCAGTGGAGTGTCGCCTTCCAACCAGCAGCAGCAGCTGCAAACCTTTCACCAAAAACAACATTGTTTATTATCATATTTAGGTAAAAGGGGCAGGGCTACAGGCTATGACGAGCACTGAGGGGGAGTGCTGCACATGTATGTTTGGCCTGCCATCTCAGGCCGGCCAAACACACATGCACAGTTGGCTCTCTCTGGCTCTGTGTTGCTGGGCTGGAGAGAGCAGGTACAGGCTCCCAGTCTGCCTGGGAGTGCTCCCAGCCAATCCTAACGCTGCTCTGAGCAGCGTCAGGATTGGCAGCAGGGCAGGCTAGGAGCCTGTGTCTGCAGCCTGTCTGCAGGAGAGGAGCAGCGTGGTGGTGACGGCGGCAGCACAGGTATATTTCTGCTAGCTGGCCCTCCAGGAACACATAACGGCCTTCATTGTCTATGGTTGTGTTTAGGGTCTGTTAGGGGACTCACAGACAAACCCAAATTAAGGCTCCTCAGACATAGGCAGAGTAGGTGGTTGCATATATTTGGCCTCTCCAGTGCTGGTGTAGGCAGTCCACCTCAGCGGTTGTGGTATTTGTCTCCTGTAGGAGAACAATGTGTGAATTTTGCCTCTTTACATATGAGTAAATGGCATTACGATTGTGGGCAGTGTACATACCTCGTACATTTAAGGTGTAATGAATTATGAGATGTCTGCATGTGGGGTGGCTGGCGTGAAGACGGCGGGAACAGGGTGTGCCGGGCTTTGCTTGGCCCAGCTCTGCGAGTGTTTATATGGCCGATGTTGCAGGTGTATCGCAGTCTTCGTAGGATAGTAGTAAGGAATAATAGGCAGGGTAAAACAGGGAGATTGTACCGCAATGGCTGTACACCCAAACTGATCCATTCTATCAAAACCTTATGGAAACATGGGGGTGTTTGAAGAAACATTATGAACTCCCTAATGTTATCAGTGTAGGAGTGCATAGGGTCCATGGGTGGCCTCCCAGGGGAGCAACAGAGCAAAACAACCAACAGGAATGGGGGATATGTGCGCAGGAGAGCATCAACTGGCAACATAGTAACATTGACAGCAAGATGTTATGGTCATATCAAAGTATCCATTGTTGGCAACGGTGTATCAGGGCCAGATTGGAATTCTTATTGGGAGTTCTCTGAAATGAGCATATCTTTGTCAGAGGTGAAGAGGTGAGGGTCCTTTTATCATCTGCACTGATGTTAGGTGGTGCTAAGTCCGCCGCCTGCAGGGCCCGCCGCCTGTCCTCTAGGATTTGTTCTAGATTTGAGGACGCAGTCGCAGTTGCCCTCTGTGCTCTTCCTACCTGGAAGCAGCTTTGTTTCTTACCCTTGGGCTGGCGGGGTTTGGTACAGTCTGGTGTTGTCATATTGTTGCTCTACTCAATCCCAGGCCTCTTTTTGGATCAGTGAAAAACAAAATAGTGATGCTGGCAATGATCTTGAGGCAGACTGGGAATAGAAGCGAGTATTGGATTCCATGCTGTCATAGTCGACGTTTAACATCCAGGAAAGAGGATCTTTGCTGCTGGACTGCCTTAGTATAGTCAGAGAAGAGCATAATAGTTTTGGCTTCCACTCTGAGGAGGCCAGATTGGCGAGCAGCTCTAAGATTGGTGTCCTGGTCCTTAAAATGAGGAAGCTTTGCCAGCATGGGTTGAGGAGGGGCACTGGGTGGAGGTCGGCGGGTTGGAACTTGGTGCGCTCTCTCAAGCGTGTAGAATGCTGTATGTACTGAGGCTGGGGTGAAGGATTTGAACCAGTTTTCAAGATACTGGAGAGGGTCACGGCCTTCAATCTCCTCAGATAGGCCAATTATGCAGATAGTACTCCTGCAGGAGTGTCCTTCTATGTCGTCAGCCCTGTCCTCTAGAAGGCAGACCCGATCTAGCATCTCCTGCATGGTGCGCTGGTTGTCTTTTATTATGGGCTGGAGGATGGCCATCTGCCACGCACCCTCAACTACTTTGTCAGTAAGTTTTCTGTGGTTGTCTCTGAGAAAGCTTATGCCGGTAGCCATGGTGCTCAGGTGTGTCTCCATTGAGACTCTAGAGTGTTCTATGGCTGCAAGTACTAGGTCCACCCTCCATTTGGGTGTCAGGTATGATCCTGGATGAGGGCACTGGCGTCTGGGCCATGGGCATCGAAGATGCGGTGACGGAGTCTGCCCATGCTGTTGGTGACCAGTGAGGTCTGCCTCAAATGAAATTCAATTTCACAGTGGAGATAGGCTCTGTTTACACTTTGCAGGTTCGTACAGGGTGTAGGTAGTTCCTCGTCTGATTTTGTCCGATGAGGGCCAGAAGGAGACTCCAGTGACTCCCCCCATGACAACCAGGGGAGGAGTCACGGCTGCAGATGTGTGATGTCAGGCAGTAAGGTAATTCAGGCTTTGTGAGCAGCAGGGCCAGTTTTGTTGTCCTACCTGGCATACCCTGCACGTACAGTCAGTGGCGGGAGTGGCTCCTCCAGTATCATACCGGGTCTCCTGGTCCCAGATGGTCGCCAATAGGTTCCGGTGATACAGCCCACCAAGGGGAGCCACGGAGGTGCCCGACAGTCATTCCCTGTGCACTTCCCAAGATCGCGCCAAGTGCCTCAGCGCTTCTCCAAATGGAACGGGTGGGGGCGCACAGCAGAGCACTCCCATCGGCTGCATCTCCCCCACACCAAGAGCGATCAAGGGACCAATTTCCTTCACCCAATCCCCATTTCGTGCCTCGAGTGCGATGCTGAAGGGAAGAGCCCCCTCTGCAGATCGACAGAGGGACATCTGGTCCCCCAAGACAGATCGAGAGCCCCATGGGCAGTCCTCACGCCAGGGGGGTGCACTCAGTCAAAACGCATCAGTCCTTTGGGCCCCACTACCTGGCTCAATAGGGATCAGTGGGGTGGGACCGCAAGAGCGTCTCTCCCAGTCCACTAACAGAGGCAAGGCAATGCAAGATTAGCTGGAGGGACCCATCCAGCAGGGGCCCCACCAAAGCACCAAAGTTCTGGTCAGTCCAGAAGGGGTCTGGTCCTGCCCTCTGCAGCCGCAGGCCCAGCAGGAACCCCAGTGGCACCCCCACAGGGCCAAGGGAGAGGTCGCAGACACCAGAGGACGAGGCAGCACAGGTCCCCGGGGTCAGGTCCCCGGGGTGACAGGTTACACCTCCACTGCCGGTCCGGCTTTCCTCGTGGTGAACGCTGCATCAGGCATGGCCTCCTCAGTGGTACATCGTGTCTCTCCACCTACGGCCGATTGCTGCTGTGGCCGGTCTCCTGTCTCTCTGGCACTCAGAGGCCTTCCGCAAGGATGCAGCGGCCCGCCCACTGCCTACACGGCTGGGCCCACAGGCAGCCTCAGCTCCCGCTCACAGTGGCAGCATCACCCCCAAATGGTCAGGCACCCCTGGAGCCACAGACTTGGATTTGCTTCACCAGGCGCCAGTCCGGCAAGGACCCCAGCGGCATAGTGGACGATGCGCGTGCTGGCGAGATGGAGCTTCAAGGGCTCACGTCCTCCATCTTGGCTGGCTTAGCCATGCCCCCCCAGATAGGTTTTATGAACAGATTTAAATAATGGAAAAAGAAAAACTAGAAGTACATGTCACCTGTTGGTGTAAATCCTGAAAATGGAAAAGATGAAGACAACGAATCAGTCCTTTTTGTGCAAAGCACTGAGATTTTCAGAACATATTCTGGACAGTCTAAAATACAACACCAATCTTGTTATCCTTATAGGAAAAACATAAAGGTGCACTTGTTCAGTATGTACCTGTACCTCCATGTTTAATCTATTTGACCTTCTTTAGGATAAAATAGGGCCTGATTGCATGATTTAGTTTGGGTATTACAAGTGTCAAAGGTTATAATTATGTACTTGTAATAAGGCGGACATGCTCTCCATCATGTTGTGACAGAGTAACTCATCAACTACACTTTAAATCAGGTCCTCAGTCGCTACATTACCTTGCTCTCTTTTGAGAAGATCAAAAGACACATCTGTTCAGGCTGTACCTAAATTTAACCTATGTCACCGTCTCTCCTTTTTCAACCTTCAAAAGCTTTGATGTACTTAGGACCGCCCAGTGCTAATACCAACAAGTAGAAAGCAGGTAAAGTACAGGATAATTAAATAAAAACAAACATTTTTACCTTGTGACAGTCTCCACTAGCTAGTTATAGTTAGGACTAGTTTCAGTTTCTGTACAAAAAGTGTTTTTTGTTGGGCTAATAACTTTGGCGGCGTTTGACAAATTTTTGAAATAAGTACAATGCTTACTTCAAGGTCTGTCTGGAAAGTTCCAGGGAGATCCGTCAAGTGGGGCTGAAAAAAAGGGGGGGTCCCAAAACACTTTTTCCCCATTCATTTTTCCATAGGGATTTTGAAAAATGATAGTGCCCAAACCACTGGAAGGAATTACACAAACTTTAGCAGAAAGTTTGCTCTTGGTCCAGAAAGAGGCCTTTTTGTTAATTGGTGTGAATCCGTTCCATAGTTTTTGAGATAATAAAGAAAATTCAAAATTGCATATATAGGGACTCTAAGGCTTCGTAAACCCTCCAGATCTCGTGCTGAGATCTGATTGGCTGCCAACACTTCAACAAGGAAGTGTTGGCAGCCAAGTTGGGACTTGGCTCCAGCTGAGTCCCATAAAAAAACATTAAAAAAATAAAAGGGGCCATGGTAGGGACACCCTGACCCCTTAGTTCTGGTGCTGTTCTCCCAGAGGGATTCCCTAGGGCAAAAAAGCTTTTTTTTATCATTTCCGGCAGAAGTTGTGCAACTATAACTCTTGCCTTAAGGTAACTACAACTTGGGCCCTCCCCATGCACTGTTAATTACCCCCAAAAATCACTGATGACATCTTTGATAACATCATTGAAAATATAAATGTAACATTTGCAGTAAAATTATTTAGCAGAAAACTGTGCATGGCGGGGGCATGAGTTATAGTTACCTTAGGGAACGAGTTATAGTTCCTTGAAATAACTATAACTATAACTGATGAATTTCTATGGTTTGGTATGTTTAAATCTGAGCCTAATTATAACCTCCCTCTAACCTTTGTTTTTTTAAGTGAATTTCTATGTTTTAGCAGTGGCAAACCCAGAGGAAATGGGCAACGTTTAGTATCTGTTTACAGCATGTTTTAAAACAAGTATTTTGCGCATCCCAACTAAGTACGAAGAGGAAAATCATGGCTTCCATTGTATATGTTTGTCCAAGATTACTTGTTTTTGATAACTTAGGTTTTGCTGTTTCTTTTTGATTTGCCCTGTGGATAATTTTCCATTCCTCTACTGTTGGTCCTGCTTAATGTGGAGCTTCAGAATTGACGTCTGCAACTGTACATGATATTACCCTTGCCTTGGATACATGTTTTATACTGCATATATGTTTTGTACCAGCTACTTACTCGCCAGTGTTGGAGACCAACGTTCTGGACAATAGTCCTCAAAACAAAGGTTACATTACTTTACCTCTGAACAAATTCCCTGAGTAACAGAGCAACCCAGCCTTGTTCGTTTTGGGATAATGTTACTGACTTGATGGAGACTTGGGCCATGCAAGATGGTTGGCAGGTGAGGAGCGGCTCCACTGGTGATTGTTGCAGTCTTGCGGTTCCCCTCCCTCCCTGGACTGCACACAATGTCTAACAGATGAGGACAGAAGAAACCCTGACAGAAAGGTGGACGAGAGCCTGCAGGGGACATTGAAAAAGGCACTAACTCTTACAGGGGCCCCCAGGGCTGGACACTGAGACAGTGTTGGTGCGCTGGCCTGGGGGGAATTTGGGAAAGAAATGGAGGGGGCAGTTGTTCACCACGTCTTACTCCTCGTGTGCTAGGGGGTGGCCATCTGGGTAGCTCCTGGGGTATCCTTTAGGCATACATATAGCGAAGTAGATGTCAAGGGCCATTACTCTTTATTGCAGGGCACTGTGGATGGCAGAGACATCACTATCCTCAACACATATACTCCCACATAGATGATCGTCACTTTTTTGGGGGCCTCCAGGATCTGCTAGAGGGCAGTGTGGTGTCCTCTATATTATAAGCAGATTACTTTAATTGTATCCTTGATGGGGGTGGGGACCGAAACCCGCCCAAGGAGGGCACAAGCCTCTAATGGTGGATTCCCTCACTACGTTCATACATAACTTAGGACTCCTGGACTGCTGGCCTTTGACGCACCCAAAGAGCCATGAGTACACCTGTTATTCCCGAACACACAATACATAAAGCCATTTAGATCGTATCCTGGTGGAGGGGATAGATCATTCACGATGAGCAGCGGCTGCGCACTTAAGATGTTTCCTCTTGGACCATACCCTTGTGTTGATGGTGCTGAGGTGGGGGATACGCCGCCTAGAACCAGAAGCTGGCGAATGCCCTTGGAGCTCCTAAAGGACACAGGTGGTCATTACAACCCTGGCGGACGGTGTTAAAGCGGCGGTAAAAAAATTGCAATTACGGACCGTGGCGGAAACCGCCAACAAAGACAGCCACTTTAACACTCAGACCGCCACGGCGGTACAAACAAACAGCGCGGCGGACACCGCTAACAGACAGGCGGAGGACAAAGTACTGCCCACACTATTGTGACAGGCCAATCAGCCACCTTTTCCGGGGCAGATTCACCGCGGATAAAAACACAGCGGAAACAGGAATTTCGAAGGGAAAACGCTCACCTCTACACACTCCACGAGGAACCAGGACACCATGGAACCAGAACTCCAAATCCTACCTGCAATACTCTTCCTGCTCCTCTACCAGGAGCACGAACGCCGGCGGAGAAGACCACAGTGAGTACTGCACCTACGACACAGGGGAGGGGGAGGGAAAAAACAGGGACACACACATGCAACACCCTCACCCACTACAACACACACACTAATGCATATCAATACATCACAGTTACACCCCCCATTCCCCCCCGGAAGAATGCAAAGACCAAAGGAAATGAGTGTAACCATCGGAATATATTACAAACAAGTAGGCAGAAATATATATATATACAGGGAGTGCAGAATTATTAGGCAAGTTGTATTTTTGAGGATTAATGTTATTATTGAACAACAACCATGTTTTCAATGAACCCAAAAAACTCATTAATATCAAAGCTGAATATTTTTGGAAGTAGTTTTTAGTTTGTTTTTAGTTTTAGCTATGTTAGGGGGATATCTGTGTGTGCAGGTGACTATTACTGTGCATAATTATTAGGCAACTTAACAAAAAAAAATATATACCCATTTCAATTATTTATTATTACCAGTGAAACCAATATAACATCTCAACATTCACAAATATACATTTCTGACATTCAAAAACAAAACAAAAACAAATCAGTGACCAATATAGCCACCTTTCTTTGCAAGGACACTCAAAAGCCTGCCATCCATTGATTCTGTCAGTGTTTTGATCTGTTCACCATCAACATTGCGTGCAGCAGCAACCACAGCCTCCCAGACACTGTTCAGAGAGGTGTACTGTTTTCCCTCCTTGTAAATCTCACATTTGATGATGGACCACAGGTTCTCAATGGGGTTCAGATCAGGTGAACAAGGAGGCCATGTCATTAGATTTCCTTCTTTTATACCCTTTCTTGCCAGCCACGCTGTGGAGTACTTGGACGCGTGTGATGGAGCATTGTCCTGCATGAAAACCATGTTTTTCTTGAAGGATGCAGACTTCTTCCTGTACCACTGCTTGAAGAAGGTGTCTTCCAGGAACTGGCAGTAGGACTGGGAGTTGAGCTTGACTCCATCCTCAACCCGAAAAGGCCCCACAAGCTCATCTTTGATGATACCAGCCCAAACCAGTACTCCACCTCCACCTTGCTGGCGTCTGAGTCGGACTGGAGCTCTCTGCCCTTTACCAATCCAGCCACGGGCCCATCCATCTGGCCCATCAAGACTCACTCTCATTTCATCAGTCCATAAAACCTTAGAAAAATCAGTCTTGAGATATTTCTTGGCCCAGTCTTGACGTTTCAGCTTGTGTGTCTTGTTCAGTGGTGGTCGTCTTTCAGCCTTTCTTACCTTGGCCATGTCTCTGAGTATTGCACACCTTGTGCTTTTGGGCACTCCAGTGATGTTGCAGCTCTGAAATATGGCCAAACTGGTGGCAAGTGGCATCGTGGCAGCTGCACGCTTGACTTTTCTCAGTTCATGGGCAGTTATTTTGCGCCTTGGTTTTTCCACACGCTTCTTGCGACCCTGTTGACTATTTTGAATGAAACGCTTGATTGTTCGATGATCACGCTTCAGAAGCTTTGCAATTTTAAGAGTGCTGCATCCCTCTGCAAGATATCTCACTATTTTTTACTTTTCTGAGCCTGTCAAGTCCTTCTTTTGACCCATTTTGCCAAAGGAAAGGAAGTTGCCTAATAATTATGCACACCTGATATAGGGTGTTGATGTCATTAGACCACACCCCTTCTCATTACAGAGATGCACATCACCTAATATGCTTAATTGGTAGTAGGCTTTCGAGCCTATACAGCTTGGAGTAAGACAACATGCATAAAGAGGATGATGTGGTCAAAATACTCATTTGCCTAATAATTCTGCACTCCCTGTATATACACCATGTACAAAATATAGACCACGCATAGTAGTCCAGGTACTGCACAAAGAAAGTCCGTGGAAAACTGGGACCACACGGTATGGGCGAGGCCCACACAAGATCCCCGACCATGACGGAGAGAACACTGCAGGGGCATCAGACAGCAACTAAACAGGCACCTCAGGGGGAGGGAAAGGGGGGCACCTCAGCCGCTTGAGTGCACAACGCCAAAACCACGAGGGGGCCACATGCCCACTGTTACATCCTGGGGAGTGCAAAGCCACAGTCTCTCAAGTCTCTACAGTGGGTGGTTTGCCCACTGTTCCATCCTGGGGAGTGCAAAGCCACAGTCTCTCAAGTCTCTACAGTGGGTGGGTTTCCCACTGTTCCATCCTGGGGAGTGCAAAGCCACAGTCTCTCAAGTCTCCACAGTGGGTGGGTTTCCCACTGTTCCATCCTGGGGAGTGCAAAGCCACAGTCTCTCAAGTCTCTACAGTGGGTGGGTTGCCCACTGTTACATCCTGGGGAGTGCAAAGCCACAGTCTCCACTGGTTCTGCAGGGGGACTGGTGCCCAGAGTGCTTCATCCTGTGAAGGACAGAAGTAGTGGATGGATCTCTCCACTGGTTCTGGAGGGGGACTGGTGCCCAGAGAGCATCACTCACCCCTTGACGGACCCAGTTGCGTTAGTGCCCCTGCCTCTCATGGGCTAGCGGTGCTTGATTTGGCGGTACCCTGTTGAGCGGTGCTTGAGTTGGCGGTTCCCTGTTCAATGGTGCTTGAGTTGGCGGTGCCCTGTTGAGCGGTGCTTGAGTTATCGGTGCCCTGTGCCGTGGTGCTTCAGTTGGCGGTGCCCTGTTGAGCGGTGCTTGAGTTGGTGGTGCCCTGTTCAGCGGTGCTTGAGTTGGCGGTGCCCTGTTCAGCGGTGATTGAGACCGCGGTCCTTCATGGCCCAGCTGGGCTTTTGCTGGTGGTCCTTCATGGCCCAGCGGGGCTTTTGCTGGCGGTCCTTCGTAGCCCAGCGGGGCTTTTGCTGGCGGTCCTTCATGGCCCAGCGGTGCTTGAGTTGGCGGTGCCCTGTTCAGCGGTGCTTGAGTTGGCGGTGCCCTGTTCAGCGGTGCTTGAGACGGCAGTCCTTCATGGCCCAGCGGGGCTTTTGCTGGCGGTCCTTCGTAGCCCAGCGGGGCTTTTGCTGGCGGTCCTTCATGGCCCAGCGGTGCTTGAGTTGGCGGTGCCCTGTTCAGCGGTGCTTGAGTTGGCGGTGCCCTGTTCAGCGGTGCTTGAGACGGCAGTCCTTCATGGCCCAGCGGGGCTTTTGCTGGCGGTCCTTCGTAGCCCAGCGGGGCTTTTGCTGGCGGTCCTTCATGGCCCAGCGGTGCTTGAGTTGGCGGTGCCCTGTTCAGCGGTGCTTGAGTTGGCGGTGCCCTGTTCAGCGGTGCTTGAGACGGCAGTCCTTCATGGCCCAGCGGGGCTTTTGCTGGCGGCCCTTCATGGCCCAGCTGGGCTTTTGCTGGCGGTCCTTCATGGCCCAGCGGTGCTTGAGTTGGCGGTGCCCTGTTCAGCGGTGCTTGAGTTGGCGGTGCCCTGTTCAGCGGTGCTTGAGTTGGCGGTGCCCTGTTCAGCGGTACTTGAGACGGTGGTCCTTCATGTCCCAGCGGGGCTTTTGCTGGTGGTCCTTCATGGCCAGGCGGGGCATTTGCTGGCGGTCCTTCATGGCCCAGCGGGGCTGGTGCTGGCAGTCCTTCATGGCCCAGCTGTGCTGGTGCTGGCGGTGGCCTCCTCGGCAGCTGGGCTGGGGCTGGCGGTGGCCTCCTGGGTATGTGGGCTGGGGCTGGCGGTGGCCTCCTGGGCAGCTGGGCCGGGGCTGGCAGTGGCCTTCTGGGCAGCTGGGTGGGGGCTGGCGGTGGCCTCCTGGGCAGCTGGGCCGGGGCTGGCGGTGGCCTCCTGGGCAGGTGGGCTGGGGCTGGCGGTGGCCTCCTGGGCAGCTGGGTTGGAGCTGGCGGTGGCCTCCTGGGCAGCTGGGTTGGAGCTGGCGGTGGCCTCCTGGGCAGGTGGGCTGGGGCTGGCGGTGGCCTCCTGGGCAGCTGGGCCGGGGCTGGCGGTGGCCTCCTGGGCAGCTGGGTTGGGGCTGGCGGTGGCCTCCTGGGCAGCTGGGTTGGGGCTGGCGGTGGCCTCCTGGGCAGGTGGGCTGGGGCTGGCGGTGGCCTCCTGGGCAGCTGGGCCGGGGCTGGCGGTGGCCTCCTGGGCAGCTGGGTTGGGGCTGGCGGTGGCCTCCTGGGCAGCTGGGCCGGGGCTGGCGGTGGCCTCCTGGGCAGCTGGGCCGAGGCTGGCGGTGGCCTCCTGGGCAGCTGGGCTGGGGCTGGCCCCCTGGCCAGCGGGGATGATGGCTGTCTTCTCCGCCATGCAGCTCTTCCCAGACTTGCCGGGTTTCTTGTGGCCCTTCCCCACCTTGGAAGGTGTCACAGCTGACTCCACACTCCCACCGGGACCCCTGGGAGTGGCTTTGGTGGCTGGAGTCTTCCCCCTCTCCCGCCGGGCACTGGCCCACTTCTGATGCTTCACAGGTGGGGGACTGTCTGTGCTGTGGCTCCGTGCCACACTGGCTGTCCTGGTGGCTGGTGCACTCCACATACCGGTGACTACAGGCACCACTGGTCCCGGAGATGTTTTGGCTGAGGTGCTACTTCGGGACCTATGAGATGGACGGGGTGGGGGAGGTGTGGTAAAAAGGTCAAGGGAGGACAGGAAAAGTTTTTGGGACACACTGGGATGGGTAGCTGGAGGGGGTTTGGGAGTGGAGGAAGAGGTGGTGGTTGTAGGAGGTGTTTGTTTGCTGACTTTGGGTGAAGATGCATGCGCTGGAGGCTGTCGTGAGGTGGATAGCTGTTGGGTGGGTGTGTGCCTGCGTTTGTGTATTGTGGGAGGGGGCGTCACAGACACACTGGGAGAGGACACAGGGGACGTGTGAATGGTAGTGGGGGTGGTGACTGCACGTGAGTGGGGTGTGGTGGTGGGTGTGCTGGAGAGGGACGTTGTGGCTGTCGAGGTAGTGCATGCAGGTGTGAGTGTAGACGAGACTGGGAGGGAGGAGGGAGACGAGGAGGAGGGGGACACAGTGGAGGCAGTGGATGTTGGTGTGTCTGCATGTGTGTGTTGCTTGCGCAAGTGCCTGTGGGATGTGTGGTGCTTATGTTTGCCTGAGCTTACCTTGTGTGTTGAGGTGTGTGCAGGCTGGTCTGATGGTGTGCTTGGGATAGGCTGGGGTACAGGGGAATGGGTCTGGGTGGAGGAAGTTGGAGGGGGGAGGCTAGAGACGGGGACAATGGCTGCCATCAGTGCTGAGGCCAGAGTTTGAAAAGCTCGGTGAAGGGCCGCCTGACCAGAATGAATGCCATCCAGGAATGCATTAGTTTGTTGCAACTGCCTTTCTACACCCTAGATGGCATTCAAAATGGTAGACTGCCCAACAGTGAGGGACCTGAAGAGGTCAATGGCCTCCTCACTGAGGGCAGCAGGGGTGACTGGGGCAGGGCCTGAGGTGCCTGGGGCGAAGGTGATGCCCACCTTCCTGGGTGAGCGGCACGGGGCAAAGGCTGAGGGGCTGCTGGGAGGGCGGTGCTGGTAGGAGGGGTGGCGGCTGTACCTGTAGATGCGGGGGGCACAGATGTTGCTGCCACCACAAGGGAGCTCCCATCAGAGGACGAGTCTGTGTCGCTGGTGTCAGCTCCTGTCCCCTGCGTGGCGCTCCCCTCGACCTCCGTCACACTGGTGAATTTCCGAGTCCGTAGTCTCGCCCTCCAGGGCCATGTGGGATGCAGCTCCCTCGTGCTCCGGTGCCACTGCTCCTCCACCTGATGATGCTAATGCACACAAGAACAGGGAGACCACAAAAAGGGGGGGGCGACAGAAGAAAGACATGTTGAGTGCATGGATTACCGCTACCGTTGGCAGACACGACAGACACAGAAGCCCCCTGCACTATGCCGCGCTCTTGGGCTCCACTGTTCAATTCCTGGGAAATGGCCTACAAGGCTATGGATGACATCTGCACACATAGATGACACAGGGGCATGACTAGGTGTACTTGGCACTCTACAGAGGTGGGGTGGGGTGCCACATGGCCTGCCTTACGGAGGGGCCTTGCCTACGGAACTCGCCCTGGCCTAGGGAAACCCACAGCTCTCCTCCCCCACCCAGACACCGCCACTACACGCAAAGTCAGCAGAATGAGAGTGTACTCACCCCCTTTTGTCTGCTGTGATGCCCTCAAGCGCCCATCCAACTCCGGGTAGGCCACCTCCAGGATCCTGAACATCAGGGGGGTCATGGTGCGACGGGCACCCCTCCCACGTTGGGAGGCCATCCCCAGCTGAGCCTCCGCCGTCTTCTTGCTGCAGCGGCGAATGTTCTCCCATCTTTTACGGCAGTGGGTGCTCCGTCTGTGGTAGACCCCCAGGGTCCAGACATCCTTGCCGATGGCACACCAAATATCTTTCTTCCGGTGGGCGCTGACCTGCATGAAATGTACAGGGGAAGAAGAGAAGTCATTACCAACTGTAACGTCTAAGTGATTGGCCCCCCATCCCTACCCTTGCCATGTGGCACATGCATTCACCGTCTTTCATGCACGCAGCACTCGGCCCCCTTCCTTCTTACATCCAGCCCTCTCCACACAGGCATAGCCCATACAACCTGCTCCCTGTGTACTAACCTGTTTGTCTGGAGGACCGTAGAGTAGCGTGTACTGGGGGAGGACCCCATCCACGAGCTTCTCCAACTCCTCCGATGTGAAGTCAGGGGCACTTTCCCCAGACGCACGAGCCATTGTCTCTTCCAGACCGAGGACACAGCAGCACTTGCAGTATAGGTCCTTTCCTGTCGAAGATCAGGTATTGAGTGATTGAAGAGATAGAAAATGGCGGTCACATCCGCGGCGGTGCGTACCGTCACCGCTGGCGTACATCGTCATTGGCTCCTGGGACCCATAGGGTCCTATGTTAACCAATGCAGCATTGCGCCGCCGTCTTCGACCGCCTACCGCGACGGTGTAAAAGGCCAGCGCAGTTACCCCACATCCCATTGTCCCACTTTACAGGTCAGACAGCCGCCATTTCAGGGGCCCACATGGCTTAATTTTCAACTGCGTCACACATACCTATGCCTAGATTCAACACACATACAGGCCACCTTTTGTGTATGATTGGTGTTCTGTGTAAACTGTGGGTACGTACCTCTGAGTTGTTTGACTTTGTGCTCGCTGTTGTCCTTCATAGGCACTGTCCGCTGGGTCATGTGAGGAGATGGCGGCATCCTCCGGTGTACCGACTGTTGGTGGACCTGTCGACAATGGAGGAGCGACATTTGATAATCACCTACAGGCTTGACAGTGCCACGATCCAGGAACTGTGTACCCAGTTGGAGCCAGACCTGACGTCAGCAATCCGCCATCCCACAGGAATCCCCCCTCAAGTGCAGGTGCTGTCAGTGCTCCATTTCCTTGCAAGTGGGTCATTTCAAACAACAGTGTTAATGGCATCAGGGATGTCCCAGCCTATGTTTTCCAACGTATTGTCCAGAGTGTTGTCTGCCCTTCTGAAACACATGCAGAGCTACATCGTTTTCCCTCAGGTGGAGGATTTGCCTACAGTGAAAGGTGATTTCTATGCCCTGGGACATATCCCCAACATCATAGGTGCCATTGATGGGACCCATGTGGCTTTGGTCCTCCCTCACAGGAGTACAGAAACCGGAGTTATCATTCTATGAATGTACAGATGGTATGTTTGGCAGACCAGTACATCTCCCATGTGAATGCCAAGTTCCCTGGCTCAGTGCATGACGCCTACATCCTGCGGAATAGCAGCATCCTTTATGTGATGGGTCAACGCCAGAGGCACCTTGTGTGGCTATTAGGTGAGCACCTGGAAGCAAGACAGTGGGAATGGTTCTCTGGGTCTGGGGATATCCCTACAGGTTAGTGTGTGTCTAACAGTTGTCCCTCGCCATTTGCAGGTGACTCTGGTTACCCCAACCTGTCATGGCTACTGACCCCAGTGAAGAACCCAGGACAAGGGCAGAGGAACGCTACAATGAGGCCCATGGGCGAACTAGGAGGGTGATCGAGCGGACCTTCGGCCTCCTGAAGGCCAGGTTCAGGTGCCTCCATATGACAGGTGGATCCCTATTCTACTCACCAAAGAAGGTGTGCCAGATCATCGTGGCCTGCTGTATGCTTCACAACTTGGCTTTGCGACGACAGGTGCCTTTTCTGCAGGAGGATGGTCCAGATGGCGGTGTTGTTGGTGCTGTGGAGCCTGTGGACAGTGATGAGGAGGAAGCAGAGGAAGAAGACATGCACAACAGGGACTCAGTGATCCTGCAATATTTCCAGTGAGACACAGGTAGGAATACAAACCTGCCTACTACATGTAACTTTGAAACTACTACCTCTCTCCTGTCTGTCGTTTTCACCCAGTGTATGGCCACTGAGTTGTCACTTTCCCTTACGATTTCACAGAAGTGGGTCCCACTGTGTGACATCTGCTTAGATTACTCATGGACTAGAGCTGTGTGACATAGGTATGTTGACATTACTATTTAAAAACAAATTGTCAATGTAATTGCTAATACACTATTTCGAAATCACAGACAGACTCCAGATCCTTTTGTGCTTTAGGTGTGTTTATTTAAATGCTCAATATTGGAGGGGGTAGTGAAATGGTGAGGGGTGATGGCGGAGGAGTGTCCATGGCAGAGTCCAGTCTATTCGTCTCACAGGTGAATTGCCCATATGGGCATAGGAAGTGGAGCTGGGGCAGTTTACTCATGGACAGGGTGACAAAGTGGGACGGTAGGATGACAATCAGGGTGGTGTCATTTCTTGGCGGGGGTCTTGGCATCGTGCTGTCTTTGTCCTGGACCTCAGGGACCGTTTGCGGGGTGGTTCTCCCTCTGCAGGGGGTGGGGTGCTGGTGTGGTGGTCCGGTGGCGGTGCCTCCTGTCCACTAGTGCTGGCAGAGGTGGTGGGCAGTTCATCGTCCATGCTAGTGTCAGGGGCCCCTTGTAGTGCCACAGTGTCCCTCCTGGTGTTGAGTAGTTCCTTCAGCACCCCTACGATGGTGCCCAGGGTGGAGCTGATGGTTCTTAGTTCCTCCCGGAAGCCCATATACTGTTCCTCATGCATGCGCTGGGTCTCCTGAAACTTGGCCAGTACCGCTGCCATCGTCTCCTGGGAGTGGTGGTAGGCTCCCATGATGGAGGAGAGGGCCTCGTGGAGAGTAGGTTCCCTTGGCCTGTCCGCCCCCTGTCGCACAGCAGCCCTCCCAGTTCCCCTGTGTTCCTGGGCCTCCGTCCCCTGGACCGTGTGCCCACTACCACTGCCCCCAGGTCCCTGTTGTTGTTGGGGTGGTGGGTTATCCTGGGTTCCCTGTAATGGTGGACACACAGCTGATTGATGTGTCCTGGGAACGGAGGTATGGGCCCGCTGGGTGGGTGCTGTGCTGGTGTTTCCAGAGGGGGGAAGGTCTGCTGGCCTGTGCCTGTGTGAGGGGAACCGACTGTCCCGAGGTCCCCGATGGTCCGGGCTGGTCATCTAGATCCAGTTGGACAGAGGTGCTGTCATCACTGTGGGCCTCTTCTGTTGGTGGTGTGGACATGTGTGGACCCTCCTGTCTGGTGACGTCGGGTAGGGGTCCTGCAGGGGTATAAAAGGATGTTTATTAAATCTGTGTGTGCCATGGTGTGCAATGGGTTGGTGACCGTGTACCCCAGTGCTTGCATTCCTGTGTGGGACCTTGTGTGATGATGGTTTAGGGGGGTGTATGGGTATGTGCAGTGGCCATGCATTGGTGATGGGTGTCCATGCTTTGTTGTTGCTTGCAGGGCTTGGTGTTGGGATGGGTGGGTTGTGAAAGTGGGACATTTCTGAGGAGTAGGAGTGATGGGGGTGAGGTTGAGGATGGGGGTATGTGCTGGCATGCAGGTAGGGTAGGGGATGTAATAGTTAAGATTTGACTTACCAGAGTCCATTCCTCCACCTCCTCCTGCGAGGCCCACAGGATGCAGAATCGCCAGGACCTGCTCCTCCAATGTTGTTAGTTGTGGGGAAGGAGGTGGGGGTCCGCCGCCAGTCCGCTGAACCACCAGGTGGCGTCTTGAGACCACGGAATGAACCTTCCCCCCGTAGGTCATTCCACCTCTTCCTGATGTCCTCCCGATTTCTTGGGTGTTGTACCACAGCGTTGACCCTGTCCACTATTCTGCGCCATAGCTCCATCTTCCTAGCTATGGAGGTGTGCTGCACCTGTGATCTGAATAGCTGTGGTTCTACCCGGACGATTTCCTCCACCATGACCCTGAGCTCCTCCTCCAAGAACCTGGGGTGTCTTTGCCGTGCCATGGGGTGGTGTAGGTGATGTGTGGGGTGGAGTGTGTGGTGATAAGTGTGGTGATATGTAGTGGTGTGTTGTGTGAGGTGTGTGGAAGTTGTGTGGGTGATGGTGTTGTGTGCCTGTGGATGCTGTTGTTCTTGCTGGTGGTGTCTCTCTCTGGGCTTCTTTCTGAATTTTTTGTCGTAGGGGTTTGTGGGTGATGTGGGTGTGTGTTCTGTATTGTATTGGGTGTGTGAGAGTGGTGTGTGTATGTGTATCAGGTGTGTCTATTTTGAATTGTCCAATGTGGCTGTGTTTTGTAAGGGTGTGTGTATTTTGAGCGCGGCGGTGTGTACCGCTAATGGAATACCGTGGTTGAAAGACCGCCGCGTGGATTCGTGTGTCGTGATAGTGTGGGCGTATTTCTGTTGGCGTGACAGTGGAGGATTTGTTTTCGCCAGTTTATCACTGACCTTTGGTGTGGCGGTCTTGTGTGGGTGTCTAGATTTTGACGGATCCCGAGATGTGGGTCATAATAGCTGTGGCGGAATTCCGCGGCCGCGGCGGTGTGTTGGCGGTCTTCTGCACGGCGGTATGCGGCTTTTACCGCCAATGTTGTAATGACCGCCACAGTGTGTTGGGCTACGTTGACGACGTCCTTGGAGGGTTACCTGGAAGTGAATTGGGGGACCATAAATACTAGGGTTCTTGAGTGGGAGGTGCTTAAGGCTGTAATGAGAGGGGAGTGCATAGGCACTGTCTGTGGGGTACAGAGATGCATAGAGGCAAACTTTAAGGTACAGGAGTTATGCTTGGCGGATCTTCAAAAGGATGAAGCAGATTGCTCAGAAGTGCAAGCTACAATATTAGATGTGCACAGGGAGATGAGTAGGCTCTTGGATGTCCTAGATCGGACCACCCATAAAATGTATTTTCAGAGTCTAGCAGACTTTTGGCCTGGATTCTCAGGCATGAAACATAGGTCTCTCCCATACTACATGTCCGCAACACTGATGGGCTGCTGGTGACTCGGCAGCAGGATATATGTCTTCCTCCAGAGATCATTTTAAATTGGTGTATCGGGTGGGTCTGGGTGGCCCTGAAGGGGCAATCGACAATTTCAGATTGCCTCATCTACAGCAATGATCTGTGCATGATTTGGAGGAGGAATTCACCCTAGAAGAACTGGGCACCACCATTTAAGCTCCCAATAGGTCCAAAGCTGCAGTAGGGGAGGGTTCCAGGTGGAGTTTTATCAAGCTTACTCGACCATACTTAAGGAGAAATTATTGGAGGTCTTTCTCAGGGTGATAGAGAGAGAGGGCTTCTCCCGGGGACCATCCATGAGGGGATTCTGTGTGTGAAGTTAAAGCCTGGGGGAGACCCAGCAGATCCTTCCTCATATAGGCCCCTCACCAACCTTAACTCAAACCTTAAGATACTATGTAAGCTACTAGCTTCCAGGCTGCGGGTGGTGGTTTGTGAATTGGTCCACGAGGACCAATGTGGTTTAATGTAATAGTCTTTAAGGTCAGTGCATGGGGAAAGTAACCTAGACTTTCATGGCATGTAATCAACTTAAAAAGAATTTGAAACAATCTCTATGTACTATAAATGTAAAACAAGCATGATTTATTATCCACATATATTTTATATCATGTTGATTCAGACGATTAACAGTATAAATCCTGTCATAACATGTAATTCACATTTGTTTGGGTAGTTGCTCCTAAAAAAACAGTGAAAGTGCTGAGGTGCAAGTGAGTGATGGTGATATATACAAGTAGTGCAGAGTGTGGTGGTTTGCAAATTATCGACTTCCAGTGGCTCCTAAAATCCAGGAGGCCCTGGAGTGTCACAACATTTCTGTTTGTCTCATCCACTCTTTGGAAATGTGTCGACGTTTCGACCCCGTATTCGGATAAGTCAGGATGGGGTCATCATCGGGATCGGGAAAATTGCATTGGAAGCACCTACAAATGGCATAAATTACTGAGTTAGTGCAGGTCTGGTGAATCATTACCCAACAAGAAAGGAGATACAGGTGCATAACTCACCTAAATTCCAGTGGGGGATTAAATCAGGTAACGGCTGTGATCTCCAGGAAAGGTAATCCCGGAGTCTGGGTATCTGTATCAGTCTGTCGACTTGTGGTGATGGGAGAGTCAAAGATCACTTAACTCCAGTGTTCGGAGGCTCCTGGAAATATGTGCATGGGTCAATATACTAAAAAGTGCTCATAGTAGTAAGGAAAAGTAGTGATTATATTGATTAAGAACTCACAATGTATTGAGCATACCGGGGGCTAAGACTAGCCAGGGAGCGCCACATGTATGAGGCTCCAATGATCTAAAATTAAAGAAATAAATGTGAGCGTTGTGCCCCTCCAGTAGGAGGAAACAAGTGTATTTGCTTGGAGTTATGTAGCTACTTACTTGGTATAAAGGTCACTCCCACAGCGGTCAACAGGCCTTATTAATCGGCCAATGCCCGGGTTTCCAAAACTCCTGGGTGAGGTCTACGAAAAATCGTCAGGAACACCGCACGAATCGCGGACGTTCGGTGTTAAAAAAAGCTCAGCATCCATTTTGGAGCGAGCAACACGGGCCATGATTGGTGGAGGGCCTAACCAATCAGAGGGCCCCATCGCCCGGTGTTGGAGATGCGGCCGTCGGACCACGTAGGAGGGGTTCCCCTTCTGGTCCGCACAGCCGTGGTGCAGTGTAATGAGGCCGTTCCATGCCGTAATGGCAAAACACGTGTAGACGCGAGTGCTTCTCTTGTTGCGTGTAAACTGATAGAAGCAAAACCCGTGTGGACGCGAACGCTTCTCCTGTAGTGTATTAACTGATAGTCTAAGCCCCGTTAGGGGACGAGGGTGTCCTACAAAGCGTGGCATGGTGTGAACAACAAGTGGACCCTCCCTCAAACATGAGGGAGGTGGGGGAGAATGAGCTTTCATGAAGTTATCAATATGCATGCAAACGAACTGTGTTTTTGGTTAATGCAGTCGATTTCAACACGTATGTGAACTGCTACAACATGGTATATTGTACTATTATCATGTGCCAAACATCAACATTACATCATGTTATTGATATCAACGTACAGGGTGATTATAATACAAGCCATTTTTTTAATAATACAACAATTTTTTAATACAAGCTATTTTTTGTGTAGGCCAATGGAGTAAGTTATATAATAAACGGCCTTGCCATATCAGTGAGAGGTGTGGTGTTGCCTCACTGAACCTAAATCACCCAAATTAAATCTATGTATCTATGTATCCCAAGAGGGGTACAAATGTATACATGAGCCAATCCAGATATCTGGGTAGGGGTGTCATCTATTAATATAATGTCAGTCTCATGGGTCTGCTATCTACAAGAAACTTACAGAGCAGAGTGTCGCCAATCCTCTGTAGAGTTCAGTCCCTTTCTGATGGCGTCACATTTTTCGATCCAAAACAGTTCCCGTTTGGATAGGATGTGTTCCTTGTCTTGACCCCTTGGTCCCAAGGAGATTTGCTCAACCACTTGCCATTTCATTTCTTCACATGTGTGTCGTGCTGTATCATAATGTTCTACCAGTGGAGCGCCAGTTTTTTTGCATTTAATTCTGCTTTTATGCTGGAGAATCCTGCACTTGACTTTTTGCGTAGTTTGACCCATTTAGAGTAGACAACAGGGACACCAGATAGCGTAAATAACGTCCTGCGTGTTGCAATTGGTGAACTTGGGCAGTGTGAATGTATAATTATTGTGACTGAAGTCAGTGGTATTAAAGGTTGTTTTACAGGCGGCGCAGTTACTGCATTTGTAATGACCAACCACTGCCGGTAGCCCCCATACTGTGTTTGCATTTTGCTTGGGTACCTGGGGCAGGAGTGCGCTCGTAAGGCTATCTTTCAAATTTCTGCCTTTCTTGAATGAAAACAAGGGTGCCTCTCGTGTGTGTAAGTGGTCCTTAATTAATGGCCAGTATTGTAGGATTATCTTTTGTATGTTATTGCTGGCAGGGTTAAATGTAGTGACACAGGCAAGTCTATTGTTTTCTACTCTAGCCTGCTTGGGTTCCAGAAGGGTCTCCCTATGGTTGAACCAAGCGCGCTTCCTAGCCCTTTTTACCAATCTCTTGGGGTAACCCCTGTCTATCAATCTGTTGAATAGAAAGTCAGATTCTCTGAAGAAATCTATTTTATTCGTGCAATTTATCCGGATTCTGAGGAACTGCCCGAAGGGGAGATTATCTCTAAGGCCTCTCGGGTGATGGCTTGTGTAGTGCAAGAGTGTATTCCTGTCAGTAAGTTTGCGGTAGAGAGTCACATAAAGTTTTTCATTTTCCACTCCCAACTTTAAGTCAAGAAACGGGATACTTATTTTGCTGGATTCCATTGTGAATTGGATGTCTCTGGATTGTCCGTTTAACCATACGTGAAAATCTCTCAGTTGAGTCGCAGAGCCCTGCCAAATTAGAAGGACATCATCGATGAATCTAGACCATTTTCTCAAATGGCCTAGAAACGGGTTAGCTTGGCTGAAAACGTGTTGTGTTTCATACTCGCCCATGTACAGATTAGCTAGATTCGGTGCGAAAGTGGCACCCATAGCCACCCCCTTGGTCTGGAAATAGAATTTATTATCAAACATAAAACAGTTTTTTCCCATGGCTATTTTCAACATGGCCACCAGAAACCATGTAGGTACTTGTGCCGGTTGGTCCCGGGTATCAAGTATTTTGGATAGAATAGTGAGTGCTTGTCCCTGGGGGATATTAGTGTATAATGATTGTATGTCCATGGTGACAAGGATTTCTGTTTCTGTCGAGAAATTAAGTCCTTCGTATAACATGATAACATGCATACTGTCTCTGGTATATGCCTCAGTGAGGGGTACAAATGGTTTGATAAAATAATCTAAGTATTTGCATAGGGGTTCCAAAATGGACCCACAAACCAAGACAATCGGTCTGCCAGGAGGATTCATCAAATATTTGTTTATCTTGGGCAAGGCATAAATCACCGGAATACGTGACTCTCTCTTGTTAAAGAATTGGTATTCCTTCTTAGTGATGAAGCCCAAATCCAAAGCTTTGGTTGTTAATTCTAATATTTCTAAGCTCAGTTGTTTAGTGGGATCAATCGTACATTCTTTGTAGCAATCTTGGTCACTAAGTTGTCTGAGTATTTTTTGCTTGTAACTGTCTATGTCCTGTAGTACTATACCTCTCCCTTTGTCTGCTGCCTTAATTACCACATCTCGTCGTTGCTTAAGGTCTTGAAGGGCTATGCTTTCCTCATATGATAGGTTAAATTTGACGTAGTTTTGTCCTTTGCTCAGGGTGTTCACATCCTTGAGTATCATCTTCTCGAAAGTGAGGATTTCAACCGGCATGGCTGTTGAAGGAGGGGTAAAGGAGGAGGGTGGTCTAAAGTCCGTGGTGCTACGGGGGCCTTGTATGGGGCTGTCTTTGTAGAAATTACTTAGGCGTATGCGCCTGAAAAATCTCTGTAACTCAATTTTGGTTTCTAAGAAATCAGGTTGAGTTGTCGGCATGAAAGATAAACCCTTGTTGAGGACTTTGAGTTCCAGGGGTGTCAAGGGGTGGTGTGACAGATTAAAAATGGGGGCAGTATCTACAGATGTCTTTCTAACCCCTGTGTGCAATATTTCTGGTCTATCAGTAACGACTAAATCAGATAGAGAACAAACCGATGGGGGGACCGCAATGGGTCCAGCTACCATGAGTATTACTGTCGTCTGGTCTGGCGTTCTCCGTGGGGTTCTTGAAAATGGACACGTCCTCTACTCCTTCCCCTGCCCCGCCCCTTCTCCCTCTCTGCCTGTGCTCCTCTCCGCGGCCCCTCCCTAAAAAAGGCTCTGGGGGTTGATGTTGAAAGTGTGTGCCTGCTTGTTCACTGTCTGAGCTGTCTGACGCTGAGGTGTCGGAGAAGGTATATTACCTCCTATAGCCGCCCCTTCCTCTGTTTACAAATTTATCAGTGTGGTCCTGTTTATAATAATCCTCGTCTAGGTATGGGTATGTGTAGGCTTTATCATACTTTGCAATATCCTTGGCTAGTTTATCAAGTTTTTTCTTTTGAGTTATGTAAGTGAATTCTTTAGCAGTTTTCTCTAGGTCTTCTAGTGCTTGGCGTGCATTAGTCAGTGCTGTATCATCCAGTATTTCTCTTACTAGATCGGCTATTTCTTTTTCCAATTTATTTATATGCTCCAAACATGTGTCGATACCTAACACCATCCAGTGTCTAGAACACTGATTGGCCACGAAGCTGAAATTTGTTCTATATTTAGGGTCCTCTATGAATATTGCAGGTTCATTCATGACTTGTAGACCCACCGGTATGACATTGGAGCGTAGGTACTCCTTCATCAGATGCCCATGTAACTGTGTCCTTGTGAGTTTCTTTTTAATGCGTTCTAACTTCGTGATTTTCTCCTGTAGGGCATCTACTATAATGGTAGGAGGGGCTTCTATAAAAGAAGATCCACTGACTAATCTATTTATGTAATCTTCGGTATAGGAATGGGTGTCCTTTTCTGTCATTATAGTACTAGGTGCAGTAATGGATGGAACCCAAAGGTTACAATGGTGTCTGTTTGATTCCTAAAATGGGGCCTTTGCAGCCTGCTGACTGCGCTTTAGTGAGTAATACAATGAGGCAACGTTGACGTTGATATCAATAACATGATGTAATGTTGATGTTTGGCACATGATAATAGTACAATACACCATGTTGTAGCAGTTCACATATGTGTTGAAATCGACTGCATTAACCAATAACACAGTTCGTTTGCATGCATATTGATAACTTCGTGAAAGCTCATTCTCCCCCACCTCCCTCATGTTTGAGGGAGGGTCCACTTGTTGTTCACACCATGCCAAGCTTTGTTGGACACCCTCGTCCCCTAACGGCGCATAGACTATCAGTTAACACACTACAGGAGAAGCGCTCACGTCCACACGGGTTTTGCTTCTGTCTGTTTACACGCAACAGGAGAAGCGCTCGCATCTACACGTGTTTTGCCGTTACGGCATGGAATGGCCTCATTACACTGCACCACGGCGTGCGGACCTGAAGGGGAACCCCTCCTACGTAGTCCGAGGGCCGCATCGCCAACACCGGGCGATGGGGCCCTCTGATTGGTTAGGCCCTCCACCAATCATGGCCCGTGTTGCTCACTCCAAAATGGATGCTGAGCGTTTTTAACACCGAATGTCCGCGATACGTGCTGCGTTCCTGACAATTTTTCGCAGACCTCACCCAGGGGTTTTGGAAACCCGGGCATTGGGCGATTAATAAGGTCTGTTGACTGCTGTGGGAGTGACCTTTATACCAAGTCAGTGGCTACATAACTCCAAGCAAATACACTTGTTTCCTCCTACTGGAGGGGCACAACGCTCACATTTATTTCTTTAATTTTAGATCATTGGAGCCTCATACAAGTGGCGCTCCCTGGCTAGTCTTAGCCCCCGGGATGCTCAATACATTGTGAGTTCCTAATCAATATAATCACTACCTTTCCTTACTACTATGAGCACTTCTTGGTATATTGACCCATGCACATCTTTCCAGGAGCCTCTGAACACTGGAGTTAAGTGATCTTTGACTCTCCCATCACCACAAGTCGACAGACTGATACAGATACCCAGCCTCCGGGACTACCTTTCCTGGAGATCACAGCCGTTACCTGATTTAATCCCCCACTGGAATTTAGGTTAGTTATGCACCTGTATCTCCTTTCTTGTTGGGTAATGATTCACCAGACCCTCACTAACTCAGTGATTTATGCCATTTGTAGGTGCTTCCAATGCAATTTTCCCTGTCCTGATGATGACCTTATCCTGACTTACCCGAATACAGGGTCGAAACATTGACACATTTCTAAAGAGTGGATGAGACAAATAGAACTTTTGTGTCACTCCAGGGCCTCCTGGATTTTAGGAGCCAATGGAAGTCAATAATACCCAAACAAATGTAAATTACATGGTATGACAGGATTTATACTGTTAATCGTCTGAATCAACATGATATAGAATATATGTGGCTAATAAATCTAGCTTGTTTTACATTTATAGTACATAGAGATTGTTTCAAATTATTTTTAAGTTGATTACATGCTGTAAAAGTCTAGGTTACTTTCCCCTTGCACTGACCATAAAGACTATTAAATGTATTACCCTGGTCATGAGGGTTAGTGGGCACTTGCCTCATTGTATTACTCAATGTGGTTTAATGCCGGCACCCTGTATGACACTTAATTTTACATGCCACCTCAGACAAGGAGGGGTAGATGGCACTGGTCCCATTAGACCTTGAAAAGGCATTTGATACAGTCAAATGAGGTTATATAATAGCCATACTGCGGGCATGGGACCTGGGTCTAAATTCTGTGCCTGGGTGTAGTTATTGTATACTGAACCCTCTATACGCATCAAAATTGGTAGTGAGCTTTCCAAGCCATGGATGGTCGGTAGGGGAACTACATAAGGGTCTCCTCTCTCGCCTCTTCTCGCTTGCAATAGAACCATGTAAGGTCATGTAATATCTTTATACTGTTGAAGCAACTATTGAGAGATTTAGGTTTTTGGCCTTAAAGTAAAATCCATAAATCACTACTATTTCCTCTGGAGGGACTAAATGGGAAACCGCTAGAATACTGAACGACTGCTGCGCTTAGTTGGGAAACTTCAAGGTTCCGATATCTGGGAGTTTGGGTTACACACACACTGCAGATGAACACAAGTGCACAAATGTGAACAGGGTGGTGAGCTGTCTTGAGCGTTCTGGACCAGACTTCCTCTTTCTGCGATGGGTAGGGTGGCCATAGCCAAAATGGTCTTTCTCCCGCAAAGCCTCTACCTCGTCAGGAACTCACTTTTCACACTCGAACCTAGGTTTTGCCGTAGACTGGATAACCTGTCGGTCATCCTAATATGGGCCGGTGGGCATAATAAGGTGACGTTTTCAGTACTTAAATTTGGAAGATGGAGGGCTAGCGATCCCCGATATACATTATTATTATGCAGCGCATTTGCAGCATCCTGCAATGTAGTTGGCTGAACCAGATAACTGGGAGAAGAGGCTGCTAGGGACACCCTGCCACAATTATTGATGCGGGAGGCAGATCGGATCATCCAATTCCAAACTTAGTTAAGACCATGGCGGCGATTTGGGAGAGGGTTGTTCACGGGGTACTCCACAGAGCGCCATTTGATAGGGAACTGCGGCTACGGGATCTTCCACCCTCTTGGGCCATAGAAAATGACATGTCGATGGAACAGTGGAGGGTGGGTGATGTCTGGTGGCAGGTAACTACTACCCTGGCAAGACATTTATCACATTTCAAGAAGCCCAAGAGACTTTCGGAATAGGTCCAGGGCTTATTGCATTACTCCGAGCTCAAGAGTGTGGCGAGAGAGGCAAGGTGCGACTTCGCAGTGGCGCCGAGGTCCTCAGAGGTGCTCGGGGGTCTACTTGGGTGGGGAGAGGGACAACATCTGATTAAGCTATTTTATAGAGCTCTGAGGGGGGACATGCTGAAGCCGCTTTGTGCTGCACATAGAACCTGGGAAAATGAACTGGCGGTGCCAACTGGGGACTTTGATTGTGAGGGTGCATCGGCTCTGGAATGCATTGCATCTTGTAATAATGAGCTTAAACTGATCCACTTCCATATTCTCCACCACACCTACGTGACTCATAAATTGAATAAAATAGATCCATGCGGGGGGCTAAATGTGTGCGCTGCGAAGGGTGAATGCTACTTTCCTGCATCCGGGTTGGGAATGTGATGGCGTTCAGGCTTTATGGAGGTCAGTCGCACATAGGATTGAAGCTGCTACTGGGGTGGCAATTCCCCTGAAGCCAATAGTTTGTTTGTTGGGTGTGGTAAAACGACACAAAAGAAGAAAAATCCCCTACAGGCTTGCACAGCTCGGCCTACTCCTGGTGAAGAGACTTGTGGCTATTGGGTGGCTGAGACTTAGGGTGCCACTAGCAGGCCAGTGGTTAAGAGATCTCCTGGCGCTGGGCTGGCGGAGGAACACTACATGCGCCTGTCCCCCACTGATGAGAGGGCGATGGAGGATATAATGTTTTGGGCCCAACTGCTTGAGAAATTCAATGAGGAAACAGACTCAAGTATGAAGGATAACTCTGAGGATAAGGGTTGAAAACCTTGGTGGGAACCTACATTGTCATGTACATGGAGATCAAGTGTGATTATATTGTGATCCTATGTTACTGTTTAGCTCGTAGACTTGGTCCATTTATTGAGATGCACTCACCGGTGTATGAAACGTGATGACTAGCTATCTGATATTCGAATGACAACTCATGTCTGCAGCTGCTTGCACCGCATGTTATTGAGAATGCTCTGGGGAAACTGAGATTCTAGCACTGTATGTTTATTTATTGTTGCTTCATGAAAACCAATAAAATACAGTTTTACATTTTTTTCATTGACTTGATTTCTTAGGGTATGGCTGTTGTAGGAAGCTGAATTACCAGGTGGGGCAACTTCTCCCACCACCGTAGGTACATAGTTCCTACTCAGGCAGTCAGTGGTTCTCTATACCAGCCTTGCCTAAACTGTTAGTAACACGGTCCCCAATGGAAGGCAGAAAATAGGGCATCAGCCGTACCAAAATATCACTTCAATCAAGAAATTAGTAAATCTCCCAAACCAATTTACTAACACTTTACCTTCACTCACACGCTTCTTACACATACACACATATTTACACATACACACTAGTTCTCACAGAAGCACCCTTAGCGCGCACACAACATACATTTAAAATGATTTTTACCTACCTCAGCTGCCAGGAAGGGTCATGTTCCAACAAGTTGTAATTCATTCTTTATTTCACTAATTGTGGATAATAACATATTATTCACTATTAATGTAATAACGACTTGACAAAAGCAAGGAAAGTGGGGTTGCCCTTGTGTGTATGCCTTGTGTGTATGCCTGGTACTGATTTTGTCACCTCTGAGGCCAGGGGTCACAAACGCAGTGCCCGGGTTCACACGTGGCAAGCCAGAGGTTGCAACTGCGACCCTTAAATTATGTCCAAACCTTATGACCTTTTTTCCTGAAAGGAGGAAGCATGCAATGTTCGCCCCTGCCAGAACTATATTTTCCTTCCTTCATTTATCTACTCCCCCCACTGCCAAATGTCCCTCACGCTGAAGTCCCCACATACATTTACCTTCTGCTTGTAGTTTTTGGAGTGAGGGGACTTCATAGCTCATTCCTTGATTTCCAGCAGTCTGCATCAACATTCTGCACTATGTATGTTTGAGGCAGGGCTGCCTTCCCTTCTGTCTTTTGAGAGCACTGGCAAGTCTTGGCTCCAGTGAGACAGGCCACACATAACCTCCTCTGCTTCCTTATAGTTGAGGTCTGTGTGTAGCCATGGTCCTGCCACTGGGCGGCCTACCATTGGACAGGCTAGCAATCTTCACATTATGAAGATTGGAGTCATATTTAGAAGCTTCGACCTCAGACACCACCACATAAAGTATAATTGTGAGTCCCTACCTTGAACCTCCATCCCTAGCCACTCCTTAGTTAGGTACAAATTACTCATTTACAGCTAAAATTCTACACTTGAGTAGTGTGGTTGGGGCTTTCTAAAGCACACAACTCTTAAACTGTAAAAATGGGATACCCTTAGAAAAGACCATTCACGTTGTGCTATCCAATGGTAAAACAATGCTGTTTTAACCCAAACTGGTTGTATTATCCAGAATCTAGTCCCATTAAAAATAGGCCTTGACTATATATCTAGTCTTCCCCTCCATCCCATTCAATAAGTCCTTCAAAGTCACTACGCTGCAGCTCTGGGCCTAGTCTCCCATCTGACCATGGACATGTCATATCTCTTGCAAAGGGAGCAGACAATCTCAGTACAAAAACATGCAGGTTGTGTGCAAACAGTTGAGAAACTAATTACAGTATCTTTACATACAACTCCAAACACTACTATTATGAGATTTTCAATCTCTCTTCACGTTTTAAGGGGAATACATGCAATGAGATCCTGATTAGAGAATTCTCAAAGTGCAGAGTCAAAATTCCAGCAGAATCTAGCAACAGAAATAAATCATAGGAAAGCTGTCACAAATGAAATTTTTCCTACCTCTTATGTATGTATCTTTGATTCCTGAGCATTTACTAAACACTTACATTATGTCTCAGCTGAACTGCCTTCATATATGCAAATGACCATTGTTATATCAATTTCCTTTAATCTGAGAACCTACATTAGAGTTCCATCATTTTCTTCATTGGTCCACTTTAGTAGAGAGGTTCTCTCCCCAAAGCGAGACACACACTGTTTCTAGTTGATTACTAATTTGTCTGTTATTCAAGATTGTGTAATGTAGATTTTCCTAGTAATTCACAACAGAAAGTCTTAATTTTATTAAAGGCACACAGGTGAGTATTATGCTGTCTCTTATCTTGCTTTTATTAAATAGCAACAGTTAAGGAAACATGAACAAACTTCTAATCACATTAGGCCAGGGAACATGGGCCAATGGGAATAAAGAAAACCAGAGAATCATGGACCAATCAGTGGTAAAGCACAGACTATTATACCTAACTTGACTGCAAGCAGCCCTAATTTCTTGTGCGAGGAGTTACATTAAGCAGTAAACATTGGAAAAACTTAACATACAATAGCAAGAACTAATATAAATGCAAAACTGTCCTGAAGAACGTCCATACAAAGAGATCTAGAAAGGGGATCGGAGATCATGCAAAAACTGGAGCACGAAGGAGTTTTCATCTTGTAGAAAGACATTGATGATGCCTTCTTGGGAAGTAACATTCTTTTATGTGGATGTAGAAGCTGATGTAGCAGAGACTGTTAGGGTGGGAACAAACATAGAATTAATACTGTGTTGCAGAGGTATAATACTCGCCTCTTTGTCTTTAATAAAATTACGACTTTCCATCATAAAGTAGTAGGAATAGCTACGTTTTATGGCAACACTGGAGGCTCATATTATGCTTGTTTAAAGCATATAAACTACAACAGAAAATGCAGTTCCAACAGGTTTACAAAAAAAAGGTATGAAGGTCGGATCAACAGATCTCAGAACGTCCTCTAAACGAGTACCCGCCCAGAAGGACTTGAAGACCTTATCTCCCAGAGTAGAGTGGGCTCCGAAGATGGAGGTGTGAATACCAGCAAGGGACATGATCCATCTCACCCAATGGGTGAGGGTAAGGGAAGAAACTGGATTGTGAGGTTTTTGGAATGAAATGAGAAGTTGAGTATGAGAGGAGGTTCTGAGATGTGCTGTCTTTTCTTCATACGCTTTAAGGCGATTGCCAATACAAAGGTTTAGTTGAGTGGGGAAATAAAGATAAAACACAGAGGTTAAATTAGTTCTGGTATGTCTGTGAATATTGAAAAGAGTGTGTGTGGGAGTAAATAAGCTTGTGGAAATCTCTAAAGCTTTAACATCAGATAAACGTTTAATTGAAATTAAACACAATAACATTGTTAACTTTGCTTAAAACATTTTTAGAGAAAGAGAATCATTTTCTGTCCAGGAAATAAACATTTGCAAAACCAGGTTAACGTCCCATACTTCACTGTATTTTGGAATAGGAGGATTAGAAGATTTTACTCCCTTTAATTGGTAGCATATGAGTGATGTTCTCCCACTGGTTTCCCATTTATGTATTTGTGATTGATGGAAATTGCAGAGCGATAAAGGTTTATTGTACGATGCGTCTTACCTGTACCCTCTTGGGATGCAAGAAAGTTGGCAAAGAAGGAGATATCTATTGAAAAGGGATTGACAGATTTTCCCAAGCACCAGCAAGCCCAAAGAGACTAGGCTGATTTATAGGCCTTTGTAGTGCCTGGGGTCCAAGATTTACTGATATAGTCAGAAGCTTCTGCTGGAATTCCTGGATAAGATTGGGAACACCCAGAACTCTCCACGCTGTGAGGGCTAGAGTGTTGTTGAGGACCAGATCATGACTTAGTCCCTCTGGACTGAGAAGTAGGTCCTGAAAAAAGGAAATGAGAAGGGGAAAGTCTGTCGCCAATTCCAGAAGGGGAGGATACCAGATTGCCAGAATGGGACCACTAGGCCCACCAAAACCTTCTGGCGACAAATATGAGCTAGGACCCTGTCAATCATTATGAAAAGGGGAAATGCATAATTGAGCGACTGGGGCCATTCTTGAAGAAAAGCGTCTGTCACCAAAGCTAATGGATATGGATGGCAACTGAAAAATTGGGGAAGTTGGCAGTTTGTCGAGATGCAAAGAGATCTATTTGAAAAGGTCCCCATTTGTGAAACAGTATATTGAAGACTGGAGGGTGAAGTTTCCAATCGCTGTAATCGTGAAGATGACAAGAGTGCCAATCTTCAGTGGAATTGAGAGTGCCTGGTAAGTATTCTGCGCGAACTGACTGTTTGTGAAGGAGACAAAACTCCCAAAAGCTTTTCGCCGATTCCACCAGAGGTTTTGATTTGGTTCCGCCCAATGATTTATGTTGCGGACTGCCGACAAAGTGTCCAATCTGAGAAGAATGGAACATTGAATTCTGTTTTTTGTGAAGCTTTTGATCACAAAGGAGCCTGCAAGCATTTCTAAACAATTGATGTGCAATGAGGACTCTTGAGGAGAACACGTACCGCCAGTCGATATTGGACCGCTCCAGGTGGCCCACCCTTTAGGCTTACATTGAATTCTAATACAAAATCTGGGGCCGAAACAAAGATACTTCTGCTGTTCCAGGCAACAAAATGGTCTAGCCACTATGGAAGTTCTAGTCCAGATACTTGGTCTAGTGGAACAGAGCCTAGATAAGCAAGACCTTTAGAGATGGCAAATTTTTAGTCTCTGAAGGGATCGATAAAAAAGTGGTCCAGAGAAAATGGCCTGAATCGATGAGGAAAGTAGCCAGACAATCCTTGCAAGAGGTCTGAGATCACGGAATTTCAGAGTGTGAAGGATCTCTGATTTGATTGCATGAACTTCAGTCTGGGGTAAATAAAGAGTTGTGCCTATAGAATTTATGAGGAAATATGAGGAATTTATGAGGAAAATTTATGATTCTATTTGTTGAGACGGTACCAGATCTGACTTGGCTTTGTTTAGTAGGAAACCAAAATCTGTAAGGAGAAAGCAAGTGATGTGAATCTGAGAATGAAGGGTTTGCAGGTTTTGGCACATCAGGAGAATATCGTCTAGATATGTGATTAATGTTATACCTGAGGCTCTGAGAGAGGAAACAACTGGCTTTATGAGTTTGTTAAAACACAATGTGTGGAAGATAGGCCAAAAGGAAGGGGAAAAAAATGAAAAAAAATTCCCTGCCATTGGAATTGGAGGAATTTCCTATGATTGTTATGAATAAGGATGGTAAGATAGGCATCTAGAAGATCGAAACAAACCATCCAATCAAATTGGAGTAGAGAATCCCGAAGATGAACAATGGTTTCCATCTTGAAATCTCAATAAACAACAAACTGATTGAAGCGTTTGAGTTTTATAACCAGTCTCAAGTTCTTGTTTTTCTTATTTACTAAGAAACTAGAAGGAGGAGGAGAAGTGAGTTGAATCACTCTTTTTACCAACAGGTTTGAAATTTCCTGAGAAATGAGAAGAGACATTTCAGTTGAGAACCTGACAAAGAGGGGAGGGGCATGTTGTTGTTGAGGAGTGTCGTACAAGTCTGTGGAATAGCCTTGGACAGTGCTCAAGACCCAAGGATCGGATGTGATAGTTTGCCATTTGGTTAAAAAAAACTCTAAACGACCCTCTACAAAAGGAAGGCCAGAAAGAAGACTTACTTGCTGGTTGTGAAAATCTGGAGTTTCTCTGCTGGTGACTTGGGAAACCTCTTGAGCATTGCGAGTAGAACTGTGGACGGAAATCTTGGTAGGTTGTCGAATAGGAATCTTTGTATCGCCGGTTTCTGGGAAATCAGCCAGTAAAGCAGTTCTTGCTTCTACCAGCACTGGTAGAAACCAGATTGGAAAATACTTTTTTTAAGGGACTGTTGTGCTTTATACCGGGAAGAGAAATCCATAACATATTTACTCAGTTCTTTAATTAAAAAAATCACCAAATAATAGACCATCTGCTTTGAGGCCAGGATTCATGGAAGCAAGATTTGCCAACTTGCCATCTAATTTGAAAAGGAGTCCTTTGCAACGCTTATGTAATAGCAGAATTAACAGTTCCCAGGAGACAGAAAGCTCTCTGGATCCACATGGAAAGTTCTTCAGTTTCAATGTCAGCTCTACCCTATCTGGCAGTTTCCGCAATATCAAAAATATGGGGCAAGGGACCAACAAAGTCTAAGAGTTTGTCTTGACTCATGGACCAATCTTTGTCCACGCCTTTACGAGGGTCCTTGGCAAACTTTGAGAAAAAGGTCAACATATTTGAATTGATAGAGGGGGTAAAGGTGATATGAAAAGGTAAGTAAGTTCTGGGACCTTCTGCTCTCAATTTCTCTCTGTTTTTTTTGTCCAGAGGTAGACGGAGTTTGACAGCAATATATTTTCCCACATGATTTGAAGGGAGCCATTCCATAGAATTTGGGTGATGAATGATTTGAGGATTGAACATGGTGTTACTGTCAGTATCTAGAATTGTTTTAGAGAGAAAGGAATCTTGGGGAGAAAGGAAAAAGTTTGACGTTCTTGCTTTATGCCTGGGCCAAAAGTCTGAGGGGCATATGTATACTCCGTTTGCGCCGATTGTGCGTCAAAATATTTGACGCACAATCAGCGCAAACGTTGCCCCATATTTAAACTCTGACGCCCGAGCCCACGGACGAAAAAAATCTGCTGTGTGCGTCATTTTTTGGATGCGGCAACCCGCCCTGCGTTAATGATATGCAGGGTAGGCGTTTCCGTCCAAAAAACGACGCAAACGACCGTGCGTCGTATTTATGCTTCCGGGCAAAAATGACTCTCGGCCGGGAGGTGGAGCAAAAAAATGACGCACAGCCCGATTTGCATCAAAATTTAACGCCTGGGTCAGGGCAGGCATTAAAATGAGGCAAACACACCAGTATTTAATCAGAACACACAGAACAAACAGCAGAGCAGCAGAGCAGCAGAGCAGCAACAGGGAGACATGGTGATGATTTTTATCTAGCGTGCACGTAGACGCAGAGCCCTGCAGCAACAACAGCAGCTAAAGCAACAACAGCAGGGACCCCAAAGGCAGCGCAGAAGGCAGGAGAGGATATTCCGCCCAAGAACAACCCTGCATGTCCTCAGGGAACACGACATCATGCAGAGGTACCGGTTGAACTGGCAGGCCATTCAGCAGCTGCTGCGCAACATTGAACCGCAGTTGGCCCCCACTTTAGTGACACCCCGCACCATCCCAACAGAAACAAAGCTGCTTGCCGTACTTCACCTGCTGGCAAGTGGCTTGTTTCAAACAACTGGTGCCCTGGTTGGCGGAATATCACAACCATCATTCTCCGCATTTCTGCCAAAAGTACTGGATGCCATCATTCAACTGACACCCCGCCACATCTGCTTCCCTAACACACTGCAGAAGCAGCAGGAAACAAAACAGGGGTTCTACGCCATCAGTGGCTTCCCACACGTCCTTGGTGCAATCGACTGCACACACGTACGCCTTGTGCCACCTGCTGCAACAGAACACCTCTACCGCAACAGGAAGCACACACATTCAATCAACGTGCAGGCCATAGTCGATCACCAGGGATTGATCAGCAACATCGTGGCTAAATATCCTGGGAGTGTACATGACTCATTCATCTTCCATCACTGCACCATCAACCAACACTTCCAGGATGGACGGTATGGCAATGGAATACTTGTTGGTAAGTACAGAAACCTACTTATATACACACTGCACAGCAACCCTCTAGGACACACAACACATACACCACAACAGCAACATCTAGACAGGAACACACTGAGGTCCTTACATCACTAGCCATGTTTCTTAAGTCACCATTGAACCTGTCACACATTGGAATTTACTGTACAGCCTAATGTGAAGACATTAATGAGTGTGGTTGCCTAAATGACACCTTGCAAATTGTAGGTGTCACAATGACCTTTACATTAATACATTGCATAAGTTTCAAGGTATGGGATGTACAGGGTACTTTGATATGAACGTGTTAACAACACTTCCAAATTTAAATGTGCATGAAACTATCATCTCACCCTCAGTGAAGACACATGGACACCTGTATCACAAGTCACAGTGCTAGGGAGGGCACACTGTACTGCAAATCCCAAAACATATTGATGACAAACGGTTAGCAGACAAACACTTGCTCAGCCAAGGAAACAACACAATGCAGATGGCATAGCCTACAAGTATAGGATGTCACATCAGTACACAAAAGAGTCACAGACAACACAAGACAACTACTGCCATTAAAGGTCTTTTCAATAGTGCCAGCTACATCTACATGATCCCATTCTGTGTTTTTCTTTCAGCTGATCAGGCATCCAGCCATGGCTAATGACACCATTTGGGAACCCGAGTACTGCTGCAGAGCGGGCATACAACGACGCCCATAAGAGGACACACAGCATTGTCGAGCGCACCTTTGGGATCCTAAAGTCAAGGTTCCGCCGCCTTGACATCACTGGTGGTAGCCTACTATATTCCCCCGAGATGGTCTGTAGGATAATACTCACATGTGCAATATTGCACAACATTCGTGTAAAAAGGAACATTCCCCTCCTCGAACCAGACCCATACATGCCTGAAGACAACGAAGAGGAGGATGCTGGCCTGCAACAGGAGGGGGGACAACCAAACACGGCTGCTGGAGTGCGTAGGTGCCAACACATTGTAAATAATTTATTTTCATAATTATCACCATCACCACTTAATGCACTATTGTAAATAAACACTGATAACAAACACCAAATCATGGTTTGGCCTATTCATTTCTGCCCACCTTTAGCTTGGAATATCTGAAGAAGAATGTCGTCTCATTGAGCAATAATTATATAACAATCATGACACAAAAATATACACCACAAATGTAATGGCCACCATACAATGGTCAAATACACACACAATGTAAATGACAGACATCCCGTACAGTTCACCTTTGAAGGGCAATAGCTGAGGACCACACATATGACTCACATACATGTATGAAACATGGATCATTGCAGCAGATGGCACACAACTAAAACACCATCACTCAACTAGGGGAAAATAGGCCTCATACATCAGGCAGTTCACATGCTAATGCTTCAGGAACAGGAATGTAGGACTAGACTCTTGCCAACAGTAATTCAAACTACTTACGATCATTGCAATGACTATCTGTCACTAGAGTTACACATAAGCAGAACATACACAGCACAAGTGCTACACCTATGACAAGCATCCAGCACATCACATCCCATCTACATGTCAGCCCTTTTCTAAAAACATTACACACACTTGCAGCTGCTTACACCCCACCTGTCTGAAGAGGTCCCTGGAATGCCGATTTGTGTACACTGAGATTCCCTCATCTACACACACACTCTCACAAGAGTCATCCAGTGTGCCACACCCTTTACTATGCCTACCATTGTCATACTACCATCTCAATGCATGGAACTCAGCTCATATAATACACTGGCTTTGAGTTTATAAGGCCTGGTATCACCTGTAGATTGATTCTTCTGTGAAAGGTACTGTAGGCTATTTATCAGCAAATCCCATCTGACAGGACTAGTGAGACACAGATGGAGGCCACACCAGTGATCCCCTCCATGCACACCACCCAAATGTACATGCCCGTCCCTGCTGATGCCTCCTACTGCATACATGTTGAAATTTGAGCTATTACATCATTAAGCTTTGACACTAATGTTGCCGTAGAAAACTTTATCAGGGTTCATGTGTCACCTTCAGAACAACACAGGACATACACAGTGTGACATCTCAACTGTCTACTGCTCCCTCTGACCAGTCCTAGTCAGAACACGTGATCATGTAATTACTGAAAGAACTTGCTCCTGATTGACCCAGCATCCTGTCAGCCTGACTGGCACCTGTCCGTGGGTCACTCTACAGATACCTGGGGTCCACCTATGGACCACACGTGCTGTCCAAAACCTCTTGTACCTCAGACACTAATTTGTAATTAGCCTCATCAATGTATACTCAAATACATAGTATTGCATCATCTGACTGTTAATTGCATCCGATTTGTGACAGTGCCCTTGAATAGCCAAATCGTGGCCCTTCTGTTGTCTGGCCCTCATTACTGCCTAAACTACAAAGTGTGACAGTGGACCAGGACCATAGTGTATGATGGTGTAAATGGCCTCCATCAAAACCAGCAACCTCAGATAATGTCCATGAAAAGGTAACACATATGAGGACCCTGACTGTTCAAACGCTGAGTAACATTTTTCAAATGATAAAGATGAGTCGTGTGTTGAATACCAGCCATTTACTTCTGCACAGAGGCTATGATGTTTCCTGATACATTACCATCCACAGAGGCCAACTGGAGTAGAAATGGTGCAAAGACACGTGCCGGATCCAGACACCTGAGACATTCTCTCACTCAGCACACCAAGGTTGCCCAGTTGAAAGTCTCATTACATGTTTTCAGTGGCAGGGTGAGACCATCCACATGTAGGTGACAATGTCCTCAATGGCTTCTCTCAAATTTTGCTACAAACAATACCCAATTGAAACAAGATTAGCTGCCACTAACTCATGCGGAGACCTGGAAGTTACAGTGACAACATACACCCTGACAGTTGACACTGGATCAATATTTGACCACACACATACACATGTACCATCCAATCAACAAATTATTTGCAAGCAGCCGATCACAGTAGTGTCCCAGTTGTAACCTAGCAGGAAGAATGAAACATGCCACTAAACCAGGTAATGCATAAAGGGCCACATACATCAACAACCTATTTGCCCTCAGGAAATGAGGAATGTTGAGATTTAGCCAAAAATATCAATGCAAAATGGTATGTCAGATTTCTCCCAAGAATCAATAGGGCAAATGTCAAATGGGCAAATGGGATTACAGAATGGCAAACAGTGAATCATACCCTATTTGCTTCCATGAGCCTGCTGCTGCAGGTTTAGCATTACTGAATTTGGGAAACCCTTGGATAAATTTGCAAGTCTGGAAGAGCAAACCCTAGGGTGCTGGGGGCCTAAGTCCACCTCTACTGCCCCCCTAATAGACATGATATATGCACATGTGAATCACACACATGCATAAGGCGCATGTGTGCCCTACATGTCAAAAGGAAAACACATTTAAGATACATTAACTCGTAATTAGGACATGGTTACCCCCTTAAAAAGTGTAGGCGACAATTGCACTACCTATTTGGCCTTTATATAAGTTTGATTACCGTGATAAATGTGGACACAATTTTGCTAAGGTATACATCTTGGTATACCATTCATATTTTGAAATTAGCTATCAGCAATTACCCACATATGTGTACAATTATGAGTAATATCCATTCTGACCAATCATTACTATTGCACTGTGAATACCTTCTATACATCCTATAAGGGATATTTGCCATAGCTAACCCCAAATGTGTATTACTTAGCACCGTTTGGTCATGACAAAATTCTTTTCACAATTTGACAAATGAAAGACATATTTGTCATAATGCGTCATATTTCCACGCATAAAGCTTGTGCGTCATAATTTTGGACGCATAGGAGTGCAGATAATGCTGAGTCAAAAAATATCAGAAAAATAGATATAGTACTATCCAGCATTACATGGCCACCATTTTTTCCATAATGCGTCATATTTCCACGCATACAGCTTGTGCGTCATAATTTTTGACGCACAGGAGTGCAGATAATGCAGAGTCAAAATTAATTTTCATATTTAGATATCATAATTGCCAGCAGCTTAATTTTCAACTCTAGAACTGTAAAATAAGCCTCAAACAAATATAATGGACCAATGATGAAAACTTTTTTGACTCTGCATTATGTGCACTCCTATGCGTCAAAAAATATGACGCACAATCTGTATGCGTCAAAAAATGACGCATAGCGGGGGAAAAACGGCGGCCATTTTATGCAGGATGTGATGTAATAGGATATCCTGTTTACAGAATCTGTACAGTGCGTGTACTTTCACTTTCACTTTGCAGTCTCAGATTATTCTAGACTGTGTGGCTGTGTGGAAAGTGTTGTCCTGTGTATTAGTGCTTTTGTGTCCAGTGTAGCTTCTCAATTGTGCTTTTGTCATCATTGTCTTGTTGTTGAATACTGTCTGAGTCTGTGTTGTATTATTTTGTCAAGTCCAGTGTTTCATTTATTATCTGTGGGAGTCTGCTGTGGGTAGTGTAATATAGGGGTTAGTTGGGCTCTTCTTCTTAAGTTTTCTTTGTTTTTCACTACTCTACCTTTCCCCATTTCCCCCTTTTCCTTTTTCTCAAACTTTTTCCCCTTTGTCAGTGCTGACATGTCTGGTAGGCCACGGCTTGCCAGGATGGGTGAGGAGGAATTTGGGGGATTTATATGGCTTGTTTGCCATTTACTCCCACTCATGCTGGAGGCTGGGGGTAGGGTGATACAGGGGTATCACACGGAGGCCCGTAAAGTCCGGTGGGGGAAGATGCGCCATCACTTGGTCCGTGTCTATGGTAGCCTAAGGAATGACCATCAACTTAAGCACCGCTGGGCTGATCTGATATCCAGGGAGCAAGATCTGCTGGACCACCTGGGAATCAGGATTGGTGGCCATGTTGGTGAGTACACATCAATTACATGTGCACAATTTAAAGCTGTGTGGCGACATGTGATGATTGTTACCCAAGCTGCCAGATAAGTAGCTAACTGTGTGTAATGCTAGGGAAACCTACTGGGTAATTGATGCACAATGTGAAGGAAGACAAATGCTAGCAGTCAGGTAGCTCATGTTTTCTACACATACCGGTTGCCTGTAGCAGTATGTAATGTAGTGCTGCCTTTGTGTCAGACAAGCAACACGTTAATGACTCAATTAGAACTCTACAGGTCACAATAGCCAGTGAAAAATGGATGTTGAAACATCCAACCTACATATGTAGACGCCATAGCTAGACTGACATTTGTAAACCCAATATGATGCTATAAATAAGTGCTGCCTTCACGTCAATTGAAGTTAGCAATGTTGTCCACACATATGTCACATGTGTGTCTGGTTGGTGTGTGGAGAAAATGACCACATAGGCTGTTTGAGTTTGAGAGGTCATGCAGTCTTTTGGATGTCTCTCTTGGATGCACATGATGAGATGAATGCACCCCTATATTGTTGGGGCATACTAATGGAGGTGCATCTTTGACACCACATGACTGTCCAGGCCACTGCATGTGTGTAGTAGGGTGTGTAACTGTAGCAGGAGACTCATCCAATGTAAATGTTGCTCAAGAATAATTCCATGCAGTATGAGCATGTGTGAAAGTGTTTCATTACGCATGTCATATTCTCACATTGTCTTTGTAATTGCAATTGTTTGTCAGTGCACGGATTCTGAGTATATTCTTCCTTCCATGCTTTACAGGTGGACCTGCACCGTACACTGTGGGAGAGGTGGCTCATTTTGCGGACCCCGACACCTACAGTGAGTGTTGCATGTGTGCTATTTTTAATGTTTGCTGGTGATGCATGATGGACTACTATGTGTTCAACAGAATTCAAGGTTTGATGCGCTGCCCATTCATTAGTATTGTTCCATTAGTGGGATTTCAAATATCACTTCAGTTTGAGTAGACCTATGCTTATCCATTTCTCAGATTTTGGGTCTGTAGGCCATTCCAGTAGGGCCCGCTATAGGGAATGGGGTGAGTCATGTGGAATACACTGGTTAATGTAAGAGTTGCTCTGGGACTTGTCTCGGACTGAGTCTGCATTTCAGACTGACATTCTCCCAGATAGCTTCTGCAAAAGGCTTGTCTGAAATCTGCTGCTTCCCTAGTTAACGATGGACTGAGTACACTGTAGGTTGGATCTTCCGGGGGCATGTACTTCCACAAGTTGAACTAGAAGTGTGTGGGACTAGAGTGCAATGGCCTAGGTGTACATTCTACTCATGATCATGGGTGTTCTTGTTCCTCTGTGTGTGTGTGGTAAAATATGCCTCACTGGTAGTATGTGATGTTGGCCTAAGTCAGTACATTTTGACATGTGTGGACCTTGGATAGGACAAGGTTTAGCTGACTCCAATTTGTTGCTAGGCCTTCACTGGTGTTGTGTGTGTGGAGGCAAAAACCTTTCTAGACACTCCTGGGTGTGCATTGATTATGGGATTGTTGGTTGTTCTTCCCACCCCACCCTCAAAGACTGTCATGTGTTTGGGAATAGGATACCTAGGACTGTAGCAACCAGTATGTTACACATACTTGTGACCATTTGCAACTTTGTTTTGAACCTAGTGTACACACTCAGTTATGGCACATGAGTTCTATACTAGCAAAAACAATTACAAATGGCAGATATTGAGGGTTGTGATTGTTATCACATAGACTGACATATGTAGTGAAGGCAGTAGGCGGAGGAGGGGTAGCCATAATGTCAGCTGCATTACCAATTATTTGGATGAGAAGTTTAGGCTGATGTCACCCATCATGTAGAGACATGTATATGCTAGGTGTGAGATGCCCTTTTGTATGCAGGCTTCCCATGTAATTCCTCTGAGACTTTCAATGATCTATGTGGTGAAATTAGCTGTTACAACTACAGTAAAAGTAATTTCCAATTGACCCATTGTGCTATTCCACCCAATGCATTTCCTATGGTAAATAGTTGCCCTTTCTCTTCACAGCTGCAAACATGAGTGCCGCACAGAGGCATGATTTTGAAAGGCGGGCAATGAGATACCGGCACATCCTGCAGGTGCAGTCGGGGTTCCGACGGATGGCCCGAAAATACCAGGCGGATCGGGCCTCCAGAGCATGGTGGGCCTCACCACAGGGTGGCCCAACGTTGCCCACTACAGCCACCACCACCACATCCACCAGTTCTCCCCAAGTGGCCCCAGCAACGGCGGGGACAGTTGTCCCTGCCTCTGCAGCATGACCTGGACCCAGCAATTTCAGAGCTGCAGGACAGTCCAGTGGGCTACCAACAACTCCCACACCGAGCACCTCTGCCAGCACACAGACAGCAGCAGCACCTCCTATTGACCCTGCGGCATTCCAGGCTTTAGACAAGAAAATGGACAAGTTCATTCGTAAGGTGGACAAGCTGAGCCAGGATGTGGCGTACATTAAGAAGCGGGTTAGGTCCATCAGGCGGTCCCTACGGAGGGCCAACCTCTAGGACTTATTTGATTCATTTAAATGTATCCCTCCCCTCTCTCCTCTTTCCTTTTTATCATGATAGGTGGGTTTTGGGGATTACTGTTAGGTTAGTATAGGTTGTTAGCTTAGTTAGTGTTAGGGAGGAGGGTGGGGGGTCCTTATTCTTTCTATTTTTCATTTTTGAGTGTGTGGGTGGGTGGGTGTGGGTCAATGTTGGGATTCCTGTCTGTTTAGATAAAAAAAAAATATATATATATGATTGTTTAGGATAGTATAGTATGTGTGTAGGTTAGTATGTGTTGTCCTGCATGTGTCCTGTCTCATAATGGTGGGTGGGGGGTTGATGTTTAGATCGATTCGTTATATGTGTAGAGTAAGTTTAGATTAGGTTAGTTAGGGACAGTTGTGGGTTAGGAGTAGTCAGGTTAGATTAGTGTAGGTATGACTTTTCCCTTAGTTGCCTCTGGTGTGAATACATATGAATAAATATATAGTTAACCCTTTGCATTATGTGTTAACTGCTACTTGATCATGGCCTTGACATCAGTGTAGGTGATTGTTTTTCTATGACATTTGGGTCCTATGCTACACACCGAAGAAAATAGAGGTTTAAAATGGCAGCTACCCCTGTGCTAACTTGGTAAGTATCCACCATTTGATAGAACCACCATTAGTAGTTTACATGGATCACCAAGGAATTGTGTTGACGAGTATGTATTCTACATCACAAAGTGTGCTTCCAGACTTGGTATTGTGGGTAATTTATTAGGTCGGACTGCACTGTGATGTTCAGGGACATCTTTGTAGATGAGGTGTTGTTAACACTCTTGTCTTGTTGTCTTCATTGCTGACATAGATCATGTGTGCAAAAATTCAGCATGACCTTCCTTCATGGAAGTATACTCAGAAAGGGTGATTGATGCTGTGTTTAGTTGTGTTTGCTTAGATTATACTGCATAATTTCATGTTTTAGTATTGCATGGTGACTACATTTATCAGCCACCATTAGTTGACTTTGATTGCTATAGATGGAGCATTATTCTGTCCAACACAGCATGATTGTGTGTGGTTTGTCCCTTCATCAGTTATTCTCCTCAGGATGGTCAGGCTATGATGCAATCCTGGACACTGCACAGATGTATCAGACTACATGATGTCAGGACAGTTGTATTGACAACCTACATGGTTGTTACACAGGCACTTTAGAGTTATCTACTGCACAGTTGATGTGTCAAATAACACAGAGACATATTAGGTGTGCAAGTGCTATTTATTGATAGGTGCTGTAGTGCAAAATGTACATTGTCCATGTTTGCTGAGTCCGTTCTGGTGCATTCTTACATGGTGATCCTACAGAAGGAGTGTGGATGATGCTCCTGACATGCTGGGGTGATGTAACAGACAGTGCAGAGGGACAGGATTTGCCAATTAGTAGGAGAGAGACATTCACTGGCAATGCTGACAAGTCATACAGTGGTTAGCAGAACAGTCATTGAGTATAGTTGTAGTGAGACTGGTATTTGACAAAACGTAGGACCTTGGTCAAAGTAGGCCATGGTGCAGGGACTAGTGCTTCCGGGTACTCTTCCGTGTGAATGTGATCTGTTCCATGTCTTCTTCTTCTGATGTGTGTGTTGCCTGCTTTGTCCTTGTTGTTGTTGGTTGTGAAGGGGCAACACACACCTCAGTGTTAGAAGACGTGGAGTCAGACATCCCGGTGGCTGCTCCCTGTGAAGGTCTTAAGGTACTGTACTGCAGCAAGGAGGGCCTGCTGGTTTTTGAGAATAGCAGCTACACCACAATGGTAGGCAGCCAGGTCGGCCCTGAGGGAGTCATGATTGTATTCGTGCATGCAGTGGAAAGTTTGAGGTGCGAGGTGTTGTGGCTACTCCCTTACTGCAGTGGTGAATTCCTTTATAGTTTCTTGTAGTCCATGCAGTATGGATGTTAGGGCTTGCATAGCTGCTGCCTGATCTGCAGATGACATCATGCACGAGCGCACCCCCTCAAGGCTGGCTGCCATATTTTGCATCCCCACCCGCACCTCCTTGGCCAGCTCCCGCTGTAGTCCAACTACAGTTCTTTCAAAGCTGGTGCCAGTGTCGTCAGAGTCCTCAGCTGTGTAGGAGCTGGCAGGTCTTGCAATTGGGGTGGTGGGTGGTTCTTCTGTGATGGCTGCTTGTTCTGTGATCCTCCTTGTGACTGAAGGTGGGGTCTGGAGGGTTTCAAGGACCTTTTGGATGGTCTCCTGGGGAATGTTTATGGGCTCGTCATCCATGTCATCAGGGAAATCAGGGACAGGCATATCGGCAGGAGATCCATGTTCCTCTGCAATGAAACAGGGTACAATTAGTGTGTCTGTGTTGTGACAATTTTGCCGTAACATGCCAGCCTTTTGATGAATTCACTTTGTGATCTTGTTTGGTATTGGTATCTGCTGTCCTTCATATGGGCATTGTTATAGGCCTATGGCCCACCTGTGTGTCACATGTATGATATAGAGTTATCAGACTTGTCTGCCTAATAGCCTCTAGGTGTTGCTTTGTACCAAATAGGGAATAGCCATATTTTTGTCCTACTTGACCCTCCTTGTATATCTATTCTTATGGTGAGACCTTTCACTGGCTGTGGGTGTTGTGATTGCCCTGGCAGCACACTTGCCTCTCAGGACCTGCCCCAATCCCTGATTGTTCACATTGACTTAATTGTAAATGACATGTGGCATATCCTATGCATGGCAATGTTATGATGTGATATGGATGTAGACATTGTTAATGTGTCCAGCTGATGTTGGGTAATGTGTGTTTAATTGGATTGCCCTGTTTATCGTATCAATGTCCTATATGGTCCTCTGACTGTGCAGGTGTATTACAGTGACCAGTTCCGTGTGTCCCCTCCTCAATGCTGTTGTCTGAGCAGTATGACATTTGTGATGTTGCCTTGTTAGCCAGGCACGTGAAGGACCCTGACATTTGCTGCATGTGTGTGTCCTTAGTGCTGTGTGGCTCCTATTGCTGTTTACTTCAGCTGATGTATGTGACAACTATGGGCATTGACATATGAGTGTACTGGGGCCTTTGTCTTGTTTCAGGAGATTGTTGCAGATGTCATCCTCACCCCCTAATTTAGGTATGTATGTTCCATGGGGAGGTTACTGCCATTGGCTACTTGTGCTGCGCAGAGATCAGAGGTGGTAGTGTCAACTGTTGTCGCAGTTACATTGCAGTTGTTGTTTTGGCTACTGGATTACTGATAGGGACCTAGTTGATGTAGGAGATATTTTGGCTGACGAGTGCCAGGATGTAAGTTTGACGTAGTGGCCTTCCCACCTGTCGAGGCTTTCCCTTAGCTCCATTGTTGTCATGACAGGATGCCCCCATGGGACTGTTGTTGGTGTTGTGTAATGTCGTGCCCCAGCTTCTATATGTGCAGGGCATGCCCCCCTGCCGTGCCCCTTTACCCATGCCACTCCATGTATATGCTGACTTACATGCAATGTGTAGTGGTATTTCCCCCCCTGCTTACAGTTCACATTATTGCATTATAATTCCCCATGCGACTTACCCTGCATGTGCGTTGTCTCCTGGTAGTCTGCGCTGTCCTGTCCTTGAATCCCTGTGACGACCTCCTCAGGGATGATGGCTGCGACCATCTCCTCCATGTGGTCCAGGGCCTCCTGGTGTGCTGGACTCCCCCCTCCAGTCTGCAGTGCTGCCTTCCTGTTCCTGGCCATTTTTTCCTTTGTCCTACGTTTGCAGTCATGCCAGCGTTTCTTACACTCGGTGACTGTTCTGCGTACTTCAGCCACACTGTTGATCTTGTCAACAATTTGTTGCCATATGGCCTCTCTCCTGCTGATTGGCAACTTAGAGGTGATGAACAGTTGGTGCTGGTGTTCCGTCACCTCTTTAACCAGGATTTCCTGCTCCTCTGCACTGAAGCGACACTTTCTTTTTTTTCTATATATGTCCTGGTTCCTGTATGGATCATCCTGGCTGGTTCCTGGTCTGCTGTCATCTTCCTGGGGTCTGTAGTGGCATCTGGGATCCATTTTGGCTCTCCTCTGCTGAAAGGGCAGTGTTCGCGGGTATTTTTGATGCTATTGCGTAAAAAAAAAAACGGCGCTTTCCCCGGTTGCGCTGTCGTAAATCGACCCACAGTCATTTACGTCGCGTTAACGTCGTTTTCCTTTACGACTTGACGCCACGATGTGTGTTTAAAAAAAATGACTCCCACCTGGTGGTTGCACCGCCGTGCGTCAAAGTATAAATTTGCCGCCTGCACGGCGCATCGAAATGGCGATAGCTGGCGGTAAAATGTTTGACGCAAAACTGCGCTGGCGCAGCTATGCGTCAAAAAGTATAAATATGGCCCTGAGTCACCTCCTGCATCAGTGTCATTAATAGTGTCCACATCACCCATGTCATCATCTATATCTTGGATGTTGGAAATTACAATTTTTCCATAATTGTTCTGCATATGTTTTGTTTTTATTTTATAATTAAAACCAGATGTAGTGGAAAAATTCCTCTCATTAGCAGGAGGCCTTGGAGGAACATCGTCCTCAATCACGTGCTCTTTAAAGATTGAGCTGTTGTAAGGGCTTCTGTAGCCCTGTGTTGTCTGCTTTCCCCCGCAGATAGTGCCAATTTGGTTTGTGACATCCAATTCAGAACAGTATTCTCAAATTGTTTAGTGACCTTAGTCATGGAAGCTGAAACAGCTTGTGCTACAGAGGATTGAACGCATCAAACACCACCAACCTTCTCTGCTCCTGGACCCACGTCAACAATGAAGACACCATTAACACCATGGCCTCCATCCACTCCGACTCCCCCTCGGACTCCTGTCCGCACCGGATCTTCAACAAAGCCAGAAACATCATCGCACCCCACCTCTGCACAATCATCAACAGCTCCTTCAAGACAGCTACCTTCCCGGAGAGATGGAAACATGCCGACGTCAACGCCCTGTTGAAGAAACCCAAAGCAGATCCAGACGACCCCTACAACTACCGACCTATCTCCCTCCTCCACTTCCCAACGAAGGTCATTGAAAAAATCGACAACTTTCCCACTACCTGGAAGACAGCAAAGCGCTCAATACCTCCCAATCCAGTTTTCGCAAGAACCACAGTACGGAGACCACACTCATTGCTGCCACAGATGACATCAGGACCATGCTCGACAAAGGCGAAACCGCAGCGCTCATCCTCTTGGACCTTTCCACAGTTTTCAACACCGTTTGTCACCACACCCTTCGTACACGGCTCTACAACACCGGAATCCGCAGCAAGGCCCTCGAATGGATCTCTTCTTTCCTCTCCGGCAGGACCCAGAGAGTCCGCCTTCCGCCCTACCTGTCCGAATCCTCCAAAACCGTCTGTGGCGTCCCTCAAGGATCCTCCCCCATCCCAACACTTTTCAAGGTCTACATGGCTCCCCTCGCCAACATCGCACGATCCCACCACATCAACATAGCATCCTACGCAGACAACACCCAGCTGATCATCTCCCTCACGAAGGACCCCACAACAGCAAGAAACAACCTCCACAAGGAACTTCACGCTATCGCCGACTGGATGGATTCAAGCCGCCTTAAGCTAAACGCAGACAAAACAGAGGTCCTCATCCTCGGCAGCAACCTCCCTGCCTGGAACAACTTCTGGTGGCCCACCTACCTTGGAACCACCCCCACCACCCAAGGACAGAACCTGGGCATCATCCTTGACTCAGCACTCAGCATGACTCAGCAGGCCAACGCTGTCTCCTCTTCCTGCTACAACACCTTCTGCATGCTCCACAAGATCTTCAAATGGATTCCCGTCGAAATCAGAAAAAAAGTCACCCACGCCCTAGTCAGCAGTCGACTGGACTTCGGCAACGCGCTCTATGCAGGAACCACGGCCAAACTACAAAAGAAAATGCAACGTATCCAAAACGCCTCTGCCCGACTCATCCTTGATGTCCCACGCAGCAACCGCATCTCTGCCCACCGCAGAAAGCTACACTGGCTACCCGTATCGAAGAGGATTACCTTCAAACTACTCACCCACACACACAAACACAGGTCCAGCCTACCTCAACGACAGACTCACCTTCCACACCCCCGCCCGCCAACTCTGCTCCGCCAGCCTCGCCCTCACCTCCGTCCCCCACATTCACCACACCACCACCGGAGGAAGATCCTTCTCTTACCTCGCTGCCAAGACCTGGAACTCCCTACCGCTCCAGCTACGCCAGACCCAAGACCTCCTGGCTTTCAGAAAACACCTCAAAATTTGGCTTTTCGACCAATAGCTCCCCCCCTCCAGTGCCTTGAGACCCTGATGGGTGAGTAGCACGATTTATAAATAAATTGATTGAGTGATTGATTGAACAAAATCATTTAAATTATTCTTAAAATCCTCTTCATTATCATTACTTGCATCAAAATGGAACAAATTATTTGATTCCACTTTTTAAAAAAAATTATAAGGAAAATAGTAAATGTTTTATGAATGAGAGTACTGTAGAAAAAGCCAAGAAAGGTTTAATGAGACCTGGAGTGGAAAGAAGGAAACACTGTAAGTAATTAAGCAGGCAACGTGGTGAACTATGGTAGGCTGCGCCCCTAAGGTGGGTCACAAGCAGAGAGTGATTGACAAAACTCCTCGCAAGGAGGAGACCCAGGGGAGTGAAAACCTAATAGGGGTGGAACAGTAGCGGTGGATGCGCCTCCAAGGCGTGTCTTCACCCAGAAGGTCCGACGAAGCAAGTGGCAGATAAACAAAGCATGTCGCTTGAGAAGAATAAAGTGGTGCGCCACAGGCAATAACGGACACAACAACAATAACAGGGGAGAAACTGAGAGACGTGTGCGAGTATGCGGTAAGGGGAAAAACTGTTTACTGTGGAATATGAAATGTAGAAAGCTTGTATAAAAATAAAATATAACTCGTACGCATAGTAATATCGTATTATCCAAGAGACGGAACATGTAAATGAAAGTGTACTTATCTTATACCTGCAAGCAGCAAGAAAAGAGGGTTGCTTGCAGTCAAGTGAGGTATAATAGCCTGAACCTTATCACTGATTGGTCCATAATACTCTGGTTTTCTTTATTCGCATTGGCCGATGTTCCCTGGCCTCGTGCGATTTGTAGTTTGTTCATGTTTTCTTTACTGTTGCTATTTAATAAAAGCAAGATAAGAGATAGCATAATATGAGCCTCTGGTCTTGCCATAAAATTTAGCTGAGACCACTGCATTTTGGACAATCTTGAGAATCCTAATGCAGCATAACTCTTGTCATTGACCAAACTCCCTACCTATTTTCAGTCATGCCTGTGACCTCTAATCTAATAAAATATTTGCCCAGGCATCACATTCTGTAAGGGGACCTAACATAAACAGAAGAGATTCATATGCTTGCACCTCTTGCTTCCAAATACATACTCCATCCAGAATAGTTTGAGATAAATCTAGGACAGGGCTGGTGAGGGGATTTTGAGGTAATTTGTCCCAGGACAGAACCAGAGGTGGCCTAAAAAAAGGAAAAGAGCAGGGTGACAGACTAAGGCCCTCATTACAACCCTGGCGGTCAGTGATAATGCGGCGGTAATACCGCCAACAGGCCAGTGGTAAAAAAAAAATGGAATTATGACCTCGGAGGAAACAGTACACAGAAGGCAAAGGACTCACCTCTGGAGACTCAAGGAAGAACCACGATGCCATGGAGCCCGAGTTGCACATCTTCCCCGTGCTTGTATACCTCTACATGCATTACGAACAGCAATGCCGGCGAAGACGACCACGGTGAGTACTGCCGCCTAGCACACAAGGGAGGGGGAGGAAGAAGAGAGAGAGTGACACACGCAACACGCAACACCCCCACACCCAACACCATACACACAACCAGATGCAATAACATTACATATTCACTCCGCACCCCTCAGGAATAATGCAAGGACAAAAGGAATTGATTAAAGTGAGTGTAATAAGATAAAATAGTAGACATGTGTGCTTCAAAATCAACAGAGTATATACATATATACAAATGGAGGGACACTCCCCAGTCCTCAATGTCCGTGGGCCACAGGGCCACAACACATAGGCCAAGGCCCCACTTGACTCCTGCAACAACACGGAGAGAACACAGCAGGGGCATCAGGTCGAAAATACACAGGCACCTTGGGGGGAACGGGGAATGGGGGCACCTCAGCCAGAAGATGGTATAACACCACTGGTCCTGGAGGGAGCTACATGCCCTGTGCTTGGTCCTGGGGAGTGCAAAGCCACAGTCTCTCTAGTGGGTGGGTTGCCCACTGCTTGGTCCTAGGGAGTGCAAAGCCACAGTCTCTCTAGTAGGTAGTTTGCCCACTGCTTGGTCCTTGGGAGTGCAAAGCCACAGTCTCTCTAATGGGTGGTTTGCCCACTGCTTGGTCCTGAGGAGTGAAAAGCCACAGTCTCTCTAGTGGGTGGTTTGCCCACTCGTTCTGGAGGGGGTCTTGAGCCCAGTGTGCTTCATCCTGGCAAGGATGCAGTGAGTGGATGGCTTCTTCCACTGGTTCTGGAGGGGGCCTTGTGCCCAGTGGGCTCCATCCTGGCAAGGATGCGGTGAGTGGATGGCTTCTTCCACTGGTTCTGGAAGGGGCCTTGTTCCCAGTGTGCTTCATCCTGGCAAGGATGTGGTGAGTGGATGGCTTCTTTCACTGGTTCTGTAAGGGGCATTGTGCCCTGTGATGCAGCACTTGGGGAGTGCAAGGTCACAGTCTCTCACGTGGGTGTCACACCTGCAGGATTTGCAGGGTCCAGGACGCAGTACAGCCCATGGAGGCTGGACTACACACTGCCCGCCGGCGGTGATTGCTGTTCAGTAGTGGCAGTGGCGGTGCTGGTGTCGGGGATGCCAGTGGTGGGGGGAGGCTCCAGCTTATCCCCTGCAGCCTTGGACGGCTGCCCACTAGGGCTGCTGCTGCTGGCAGTGGTGCTAGTGGCGGTGCAGGCAGTGATGGGGGAGGCTCCAGCCCTTTCCCTGCAGCCTCGGACAGCTGTCAACTGGGGCTCCTGCTGCTGGCAGTGGTGCTGGTGGCAGTGCAGGCAGTGGTGGGGGGAGGCTCCAGCCCTTCCCCTACAGCCTTGGACAGCTGCCCACTGGGGCTGCTGCTCTGGCAGTGGTGCTGGTGGCGGTGTTGGTGTTGGGGATGCCAGTGGTCGTCGGAGGCACAAGCCTTTCCCCTGCAGCCTCGGACGGCTGAACCACCCTGGTTGGTGGTGGGGGCTCAGAAACATTCCCAGCACCAGGCCTCCTGTCCTTCCCGCCTGCAGGCCCCTTGCCCTTACCCTTGCCAGCTGGTGGTGCCTCCTTGCACTTCCCCTTGGCAGCTTGTGGTGCCTCCTTGACCTTTCCATTGGCAGCTGGTGGTGCCTCCTTGACCTTCACCTTGGCAGCTGGTTGTGCCTCCTTGCCCTTCCCCTTGGCAGCTGGTGGTGCATCCTTGCCCTTCCCCTTGGCAGCTGGTTGTGCCTCCTTGCCCTTCCCTTTGGCAGCTGGTGCAGGCAGACTGTCAGTTCCGATGGCTGGTTCCTTGGAGCCTCTCCCACCTGCAGTAGCTGCAGACACTACTGTGGCTGTGGACTGGGTGGCTGAGGTGCTCACCTGGGTTATGACCACCCTGGTGCGATGTGAAGGACGGGGTGGAAGTGGTAGGGAAGAGGTCAACAGTGGGGAGGAAAAGCTTCTTAAGGACACTCGGGCGGGAAGAGGGTGAAGGTTTGGGAGTGGAGGAAGAGGGAATGGTTGTAGGAGGTGTCTGTCTGCTGTGTTTGGGTGCATGTGCATGGGCTGGATGCTGTTGTGAGGTGGATGGCTGTTGGGTGTCTGAGTGCTTGCGTTTGTGTACTTTGGGAGGAGGGGGCACAGACACAGTGGGAGAGGACACAGGGGACGTGTGCATGGATGTAGGGGTGGTGACTGCCAGTGAGGGGTGTTTAGTGATAGGCATGATGGTGATGGGTGTAGTAGATGAGGATGTAGTGCATGCAGGTGTGAGTGGAGATGCTACTGGGAGGGTGGTGGATGAGAAGGAGGAGGGAGACACAGTGGAGGCAGTGGATATTGGTATGTCTGCATCTGGATGGTGTTTGTGTGAGTGCCTGCGGGATGATGTGTGGTGCTTGTGTTTGCCTGAGCAACTCCTGTGTGTTGTCTTGGCTGCATTCTGGTCTGAATGTGTGCTTGGGATAGGTTGGGGTTAAGGGGAATGGGACTGGGTAGAGGAAGTTGGTGGGGGAAGGCTAGAAACAGGGACAATGACTGCCATTATAGAGGCGGCCAGAGCCTGGATCGATCTGTGTTGGGCCGCCATGCCAGAGAGAATGCCATCCAAGAATGCATTTGTTTGTTGCAAATGGGCTGCCAGCCCCTGGATGGCATTCACTATGGTTAACTGCCCAACAGAGATGGATCGCAGGAGGTCAATAGCCTCCTCACTCAGGGCAGCACGACTAACTGGGGCAGGGCCTGAGGTGCCTGAGGCGAAGGAGATGCCCACCCTCATGGGTGAGCGGGCACGGGAAACACGCTGAGGGGCTGCTGGGAGGGCAGTGCTAGTAGGGGGGGCGGCTGTACCTGTAGTTGGGGTGGGCACAGAGGTGTCCGCCACCAGCAGGGAGCTTCCATCTGAGGAGGTATTACTGTCAGAACTGTCCCCTCCTGTCTCAGCCGTGGTGCTCCCCTCGCCCTCCGTCCCACTGGTGCCCTCACTGTTGGTGGAGTTGGCCTCCTGGGCCCTGTGGGATGCAGCTTCCTCCATCGCCGGTGCCTCTGCTCCTCCACCAGATGATGCTAATGCACGTAAGGACGGTGACAAAACAAAAGGGGGGGAAGAGACAAAGGATACACTTGGTCAATGGCAGCAACAACACCACCGTTGGTGTACACGACACACACACACACACACACACACACACACACACACACACAAAGGGAACAGCCCTATGCACTAGGCAAAGCACTACTAGTCACAATGCTAGTCACCAGCCCATGGACAGGAATACCTAACACCAATAGCAGAATACCTGACACCCACAGACCCCTGCCCAGTAGTGGATGCCTGCTAGCTTGGTAGAAGGTGGTGTTCATCAGCCCCTCCCCAACATGGAACCTACCCGGCAATTTTCAGCCTAGCCTACGGGCACCCACAGGCCCACATCCTCCACCCGGAGACCACCCCACCATGTGCAAGTAGTGTATTGGGAAACTGTACTCACCCCCTTGTGGCTGCTGTGATGCCCTCAAGCGCCCATCTAGCTCCGGATAGGCCACCGCCAGTATGCAGGCCATCAGGGGGGTCAGGGTTCGACGGACACCCCTTCCTTGTTGGGAGGCCATCGCCAGCTGGGCCTCCGCCGTCTTCCTTACCCAGCATCCCAGGTCCTCCCACCGTTTGTGACAATGGGTGCTCCGCCTGCCGTAGACCCCAAGGGTCCGCATGTCCTTGGCAATGCACGTCATATACCCTTTTTCTGATGGGCGCTGACCTGCAGAAAAAGAAACATAGAAAAATGTATCAGTCATACTGTCTGGCCTGTTACACTCATGGCCCACCATAGCCCTCACATCCACTTACGCACAGACATTGCCCACCATACATGCATCATGCTGCCCAGAACCCTTCCACCAAACCCCCCACGCAAGGCCCTCACACACAGCACTTCATGCATCCATGCCCCTTGCATCATGCTCACAGTATACTCACCTGTTGGTCTGGAGGCCCATACAGCATTCGGTACTGGGGTAGGACCCCATCCACCAGTCTCTCCAACTCCGCAGCGGTGAAGTCAGGGGTCCTTTCCCCAGTGACACGAGTCATGGTAGGTTGCAGACACAGGTCACAGCAGCACTTGCAGTGTAGGTTCTCTTCTGTTGAAGGTCAGGTACCAAGTGAGTAAACAGATAGAAAATGGCAGTCACGTCCGCGGCGTTGCTTACCGTCACTGCCGGCGTACATCATTATTGGCCACTGTAACCCATAGGGCCCAATGACAACCAATGCGGAGTTGCACGGCGGTACTCGACCGCCTCCCGCAATGGCACACAACGTCAGCGGCATTACCTCATTTCCACATGTCCATCCACACAGGAAAGGTGGACGCCATTTCGGAGGGGGGCAGGCCATGGCACCTAACTGCATCACAGTACACATAGGTACCATTTGTGCCTATCCAACTGCATACTGTTACAGCCACAACATGCAATGCAGTGTAGTGTTTGGGAATGTGGAATACTGACCAGCTGCTCCCCATTTTGCCCCCTAGATTAAAACCGCTGCGGATGAATAGGAGATAGAGACATCCCCCGTGCACAGACCCCTGGTGGACTTGGCAACAATGGAGTGGCACATTATCCTCACCTATAGACTGGACAGGGCCACAATCACAGTGCCCAATTGGAGCCTGACCTGATATCTGCTATCTGTCAGCCCAGTGCGATCCCCCCCTCTTGTGCAAGTCCTATCTATGCTCCATTTCTTGGCAACTGGCTCCTTCCAAGTGACAGTGGGCTTGGCAGCAGGAATGTCTCAGCCAATGTTCTCAATAGTGCTGATCAGAGTGTTGTCTGCCTTGATTAAACACATGCGCAGCTACATTGTTTTCCCCCAGGTGGAAGATTTGGCCACAGTGAAAGCTGACATCTATGCAATGGGACATATCCCCAACATTATTGGGGCTACTGTTGGTACACATATTGCATTTGCCCCCCACCCCTGGATAAATTAACAGGTGTTCAGAAATTGAAAGAGCGTTCACTCGAATAAGCAGATAGTGTGCCTGGCGGACCAGTACATCTCCCATGTCAATGCAAAGAATCCTGGGTCTGTGCATGATGCCTTTATCCTGAGGAATAGCAGCATCCCATATGTGATGGCTCAACTCCAGAGGCACCGGGTTTGGCAAATAGGTGAGCCCTGGTTCCCACCCAGTGGATGTTGATGTATGGGTATGGTGTGGGCCCTAAGGGTTAGTGTGTGGCTAACAGTTGTCCCTCGATATTTGCAGGTGACTCTGGTTACCCCAACCTCTCATGGCTACTGACCCTTTTGAGGAATCCCAGGACAAGGGCAAAGGAACCATACAATGCAGCACCTGGGGAACAAGATGAAGAATAGAGAGGACATTCTGCCCCCTGAAGGCCAGGTTTCGTTGCCTCCATCTAATAGGTGGATCCCTGTACTACTCACCCAAGAATGTCTGCCAGATAATCGTGGCATGCTGCACGTTGCATAACCTTGCCTTAAGACTCCAGGTGCCTTTTCTGCAGGAGGATGAGGCTGGAGATGGGCATGTGGCAGTAGTGGACCCTGTGGACAGTGACAATGAGGAGGCAGAGGTTGAGGATGAGGACAACAGAACAGCTATTATACAACAGTACTTCCAGTGACACACAGGTAAGACACTGTAACTTCACTTTGCATTGACAGTTTTGTATTTGACATTGTACATGGCAGGCAGATTCTCCCAATTCTATGGCCACTTACTGTACCCTTTGGCATCTCTATTTTCAGATATCTGTGCCCCACTCTGTCACCTGGTGTGTTGACTGCAGCCAACTATATGTCATTTCTATGTATACGTTACTGTACAGTTGTATTGCAGTGTTTAAACCTTGTTAACCGTATACATAGTTAAATCATTTGACATACTCCATACTTGTATGTTTTCAAAGGGTGTTTATTTAAGTGCATATAGGTAGAGGGGTATGTGCAATGGGCTGGGGGTAATGGTGAAGGAAAGTCAAGGATAGAGTCCAGTCTGTTTGTATCACAGGTGCATTGTCCAAGGGGGCATAGGAAGGGGATCAATGGCAGTTCAAGGTGGGGTGACAGAATGGGACACAAGGGTGACAATCAGGACAGTCTTATTTCCTGGCTGGGGTCTTGGCAATGTTCTCTGGCTTTTGCCTGAATCGCAGGGACAGTTTGCGGGGTGGTTCTCCTTCTGCAGGGGGAGGGGTGCTGGTGGCCTGTTGTTCCTGTGGCGTGGCCTCCTGTCCACTAGCAGCAGTGGAGGTGGAGGGCTGTTCATTGGTATGGCTAGTGTCAGGGGCCCGGTGGTGTGCCACTGCCTCCCTCATGGTGTTGGCCATGCCTGCCAGCACCCCTGCAATGGTGACCAGGGTGATGTGGATGTCCTTCGGGTCCTCCCTGATCCCCAGGTACTGTTCCTCCTGCAGCAGCTGGGTCTCCTGCAACTTGTCCAGTGTTTGGCCTATCGTCTCCTAGGAATGGTGGTATGCTCCCAGGATGTTGTTGAGTGCCTCATGGAGAGTCGGTTCCCAGGGCCTGTCCTCCCCCTGTCGCACAGCAGTCCTCCCAACATCCCTGTTGTCCTGTGCCTCTGTCCCCTGGACTGTGTGCCCACTGCCACTGACTCCAGGTCCCTGATCGTCCTGTGTTTGTGGGGTTGCCTGGTATACCTGTAGTGGTGGACACACTGCTGATTGACGTGTCCTGGGGACAGAAGTATGGTCCCGCAGGGTGGGTGCTGTGATGGTGTTTCCTGAGGGGGGAGGCTCTGTGGTGGTTCGTGACTGGGTTTGGGTAACCGTCTGTCCGAAGATCCCTGATGGGCCAGGTAGGTCATCCAGATCCAGGTGACCAGATGTGCTGTCATCACTGGGGGCCTCTTCTATGGGGGGACTGGATGTTGCTGGCACCTCCTCTCCATTGACGTTGTGTGGGGGACCTGTGGGGATGTAAATGCAGTGTTATTGTTTCTGCGTGTGACATCTTGTGCATGGGTGTGTTGCCCTGTATGGTTGTGATTGCCCTGTCAGCTTTGCCTTGTGTGAGAAGTGATTTTGTGGGCTAGGTGATTGTCTCTAATGTGCATGCTTTAGTGATGGGTGTCCATGCAGGGCTGTGAGTGGTGTCCATGCATTGGTGGTGCATGCAGGGCTTGGTATTGGGATGGGTGGGTTGTGATGGTGGGATGTATGTGAGGTGGGGTGATGGGGGTGAGGGTAGGGGTGTGGGTATATGATGGCATGCAGGTAGGGGGGGTGATAGTAATAGAGACTTGACTTACCAGAGTCCAGTCCTCCTGCTACTCCTGCCAGGCCCTCAGGATGCAGTATTACCAAGACTTGCTCTTCCCATGTTGTTAGTTGTTGGGAAAGAGGTGGGGTCCCACCGCCAGTCCTCTGTACAGCTATCTGGTGTCTTGCAACCACGGAAGGCACTTCCCCCGTATGTCGTTCCACCTCTTCCTAATGTCATCCCTTGTTCTTGGGTGCTGTCCCACGGCATTGACCCTGTCCATGATTCTCCACCATAGCTCCATCTTCCTAGCAATGAATGTCTGCTGCACCTGTGCTCCGAATAGCTGTGGCTCTACCCGGATGATTTCCTCCACCATGACCCTTAGCTCCTACTCAGAGAACCTGGGGTGTCATTGTGGTGCCATGGGTGTAGTGTGTGTGGTGTTTGTGAGGGTATGTGGGGTGATGTGTTGGGGTGTGTGCTGTAAGGTGCGTGGATGGTGTATAGGTGATGGTGTTCTGTGGCTCTGGTTCTGTCGGTGCTCTTTGTGTGTCTCTCTCTCAGTTGTCAATTCTTTTGAGTCGTAAAGGGTTATGGGTAATGTGTGTGTGTTTTATAGTGGTGTGGGTGTGGTGTGTGTATGTGTATCAGGTATGTGTAGTTTGAATTGTCCAATGTAGTGTTGTTTTCTATGTGTGTGTGTGTATTTTGAGCTCAGCGGTATGTACCACCAATGGTTTACCGCGGTTGAATGTCCGCTGCAGTGATTCCTGGGTCATAATGCTGTGGGTGTAGTTCTGTTGGTGTAACGGTGTGGGTTTTGCTACCACCAGTTTATCAATGACCTTTGGGCTGGCGGATTTGTGTGTGTGGCTGTATAGTGACAGATTTCTATATGTGGGTCATAATACTGGTAGCGGCAAACCGCAGCAGTATTTTGGCGGCAGTCAGCATGGCAGTAAGTGGGACTTACCACCAATGTCATAATGAGGGCCTAAATGTTCTGACTGTTTATTTTCTTGCAAGCTGCTTGGCCAGCACCACTTCCCAAACTAATGCTTGCAATCACCATATTCTATGGCTATATGAGGATGCATGAAGAATTTGCCTGCAATCTTCTTTAATAACTTTCAAATAACTTTGATGACCCGCCCTCTGCTGCCAATTCAGCCTAGATGCTTTGCCAATAGCTCCCAGGCCCTTGTCATAGCAGTCCTTCCTGCGCCTTCTCAGACTCCAGCTGGCTCAAGTTGTACTCCTTTTCCAGTGGGTGGGAGGAGATTGTGCAATGTTGCCATACTCATAATTGTTTATTGGAAAAGTTGCATGCAGTATTGTCTGCACTGTTGTGCTATACTGTATTGGCTGTGTGGTGTGTCTTTGTATCTTGAGAGCTATTACCTTAGTTAGTGAGTGGCACAACCAGATGAACATGGCCGTGCTTAACCTCGTTTTAGGTCCAATGACAAGGAACAAACGAGAATCATCCTTGTTTGTCCTACTCTTGCCTCATGCTCATCTTATCTGCCATCTTTTAGTAGACAGATAACAGCTTATCCCCACGGGATTCTGACAGCACACCTAGACTACTAGGTGTTGGCCTTTTAAAGGAAATCATCAACAGGCTGCAGCTTTAAAAATAATACATGGAAAGAATCTAATTAAACCTACAAAAGTCTGATCACATCACTCCAGCACTGAACACCGACAGTTGAAGGCTCTTTGCACCTAGCGATGAATCGAGTAATAGCTGCAGAAATTGACTCCCTAGGATATGCCAGCCAGAAGTCTTCATTCCAAGGCCAAGACACTTGGTCAACAAATTAAGCTTTCAGCTTCTGGAAATGGAAGGAGAACCTGAAAATGGAAGCAGATCTCCCAGGCCTGAGCCATGAAACGTCATCAATCAAAGGCAGAGCCAAATTAGACTTGCCTCAGAATAGCCGTGAAAATGTGAACCGTTCAACGTCCTCTTTAATTACTCCTCACCAACAAATAACCTAAAAAATTAACAGTATCTGACTATGGGGTTTCGCCCTGTTCACAGGCCTGTTTGAGTCCTCCTCAGGCAAAGCATTGTGGCAAACGCAGTATGAGACAGCATATACTTGGAGTGCGTTTGTCTTTGCTGGAATCCTAAAGTGCACTAAAAGTACAGCCTTCGACAACAGTGTTTCGTCCTTATGGCTAATCAGAAAGTCAACTGTTTTGTAGAAGGGGAGATAACTTGCTACTCAGTTTATGAGGATCAATGCCCAGCAACTCACAGATCCTACCACCAAGCCCAGGAAGGCCCCTTCCCCGGGAACTTATATAACTGTATCTATAAAGGGACTTGCACACTGTTAGCAAGCTTGTTGTAGTTCTCCTCATGCAATGTACTGCAGTAAATGAGGTACCTAAGTTTAGTCATAGTTTAACCCTGATTCTCATGGACATTTCTAAAACTGCACTGGGCAGTGGCCCCAAGGGAATATCCTGTACTGCATACACCCTACAAAAGTAATATAATGTATTTAATCTGGATGTTAGATCCTGTTTACATTGTTTTCTTGTCTGCCATTAAATTAGGTTCCAAGTACCTAGCACGTTGTTCTCCTGCCACTCTTGATTGTCTAGCACATGGGAGTCCAATGTAGTATCCTGGGAGCTAAATCCAGTACAGAACCTCACAATATCCACAAAAAATTGATTTACATACAATAAAACCAAACGGAAGTCATTTGCGTAGTCAGACGCTATCCCAAATGTCTTCAAGGGATCTACCTCTTCTAGACCACGGTCTTTACAATTGCTGCAGGAGGGCTAGAAAAAACACAAATGGGACCAGTGAGTTGCAGCTGTTGAAAGATTTAACAGACAAACATGTAGGCCCATATTTATACTTTTTTTGCGCTACATTTGCATCATTTTTTGACACAAAAGCAGCACAAACTTACAAAATACAATTATATTTTGTATGCTTGCGCCACTTTTGCATCAAAAAATGACGGAAATGCAGTGCAAAAAAAGTATAAATATGGGCCTTAGGGACTCATTACATGTGTGGCGGTCTTCAGACGGCCACCCTCTTGGTGGCAGTGGGACCACCTCACTCCTGGCAGTCCTACCACCATATTACAACCCTGGCGAGAGGGACCGCCTAAAAACCTCAGCCACCACCAGGAACAAGGTTCCCAATGGTTAGACAGCCGTCTGAGTTGTAGTCAGCCACGGTGGCGCTGAACTTAGCACCTCCATGCTGATTACAACTCAGCTTTCCGCCAGCCTTTCCATGGTGGTCACCCTGCCACAGAAAGGCTGTCAGAAAGCCGGTGCTAGGGTCCGTAGGGGGTCCCCTGCACTGCAGCCCCCCAGCCCAGCACCTTCAGAATGTCAACCAATATCGTAGCACTGTTCCCACTGGTCAGTCCGGCGGTAACATCGTAATAAAATGTTCCCGCTGGCCGGTTGGCCCAGGCAGGGTGCCAATGGCTTAGCTTGGCGGTGGCGTCCTCCCCGTGGCATTGGAAGTCCCGTGGTGGGATCACCAATATCGTAATGAGGCCCTTAATATGGACAAGTCTCATATTGAATCGGAATTTACAGTAAGTGAGTCAACATTACTGCCTTCCCTTCCTATGTCATTTCTACACCAGTTAAACCCTTCTTTCAAAACAGTGAAAAGGGAACTTTGCATCCGGAAAGCCCTTTTTCTCCTGCACAGACTTTTTAAAAAATTTACCCTGTTTGTACACCTTCCGCCTTCCAAAACTCATGTAGTACTCCCTCTGCAATGCTGGAAAGCTAACAGTGGAAGAGCTATAAAAAGAAACGAGGAAGATCTGTTTTACAAATGCGAAGTCATTATCAGGTGATGAGTTCCTCTTTGTCACCAGGCCAGAGGGCAGAAAACAGTGATTAAAATATATGGCGTACGTATAGTTCCTGAATATATGGGGTATGACTGGGTCATATTTAAACCAAATCCACAAGCACATCTAATCTCCGTTTCACTACTCCTCCGAATTATTTGTGCTAAAACCTGCCGTGTACATAGTCCCTTAGTTGAAATCCAATTACAGGGTACGTTTTGTAGGAATTCAGGTGGGAGAAGTGAAATTATCTCCCGTAAAAATGTGGTTAATAACTTCTAGAAATTGTAAAAATAAATAGTTCCAGAACTTTCTGGACTCAAGTTGCGGAGAAATGCAAGCAAGATCCTGGAGGTCGTATGGATCCCAGAGACACTTGTGGAATATTTCAGAATTTCCAGAGAATAACTGAGAGACTAGAGAGAAAGTCGACGAGGAAGATATATAGTGAGAACTATAACAGTAAAATGTTGAGTCCAAACATACAAGTTAATTAATTAGAGGGGAAGTTCCACTCAGTCTATTTTGGGGCAGACTGAATGTCCCACTACACAAAATACCAGAAACAGACGTCATGTTGGGGTCTGCTTAGACAGCACAAAAAGACCTGCGATACCTATTGTTACCAATTATGTATAATATACAAAGTGCGGGTTCTGGCCAGGAAAAAAGTATTGCCCTCTCACCTCATCCTATTGGTTATTTGTGTAGATGCAGCCTCCTATGAATTATTCATCATTCATATGTGCAGCTTACAAAACGCTATTCTTTTTTTGTTTCGCAGCTAGCTTTTCTAATGATTTAGTCAGAACTCATGTTCATATTTCCCCCGTCTGACTTCGCTATTGCCTTTTGGCCTCTTAATAATTTTGTAATAACTTTCAAATTAAGGTTTATTTCCTGTTGTTTACCCCAGATGAATGTTCTTGTTGTTTTTGCATGTGTCTATTATGTACTGGGCTTCCTCCTCTATTTTCACATGAAAAAAGCCAGTGGTTCTGGATTTAATAAGCAAACACATGCAAATAAAAACACGTGCAAATGCTATTTCTGTATGTTAGCACAATAAAGCCAGACCTTTTGGCTTTGCCAATGCTTGTTAGGTTTGGAAATACCCTTTTAAATTTATTTTCAATTAGAAGGTGGTGACATATTTAATCTGCTGCAAGTAGTATGTGCTGTTACAGGTATCAGTTTGCAATATAGCATGGGTATATGTCCATTGGCCATTAACATATATATCAGAAAAATCAGATATTTACACACATACACACACACACACTCACGCATCTTTGACGGTCTGAGGACTGCCATGTTGGCAGTCCGATTGCCAGCGGTCTGGCGGGTGGGACCACCGTATTATGAGTTTGGCAGTCATAGAAACAGAAGGCCACCATCAGTTCGCCTCTACCGAATGGCAGGACTGACCACCACAGTTACCTGGAAGCACAAACAGGGAGGTGGAGCCAGTGTTTCCGCCAGACCCATCATGAGGTTGCACACCACCAATGTGACCGTGGCGGTCCAACCACAAGGGTCAAGCTGGCAGAAACGGACGGTATAAAGGGAGACATTCACCTGCAGGCAGCCTCACACTTCCAAAGGTGCCATGGAGCCCTTCGCAAACTTCATGCAGCTGCTCCTGCTCATCCAAAGACAACAAAATCAATGCCACTGTGGATGACAACCGTAAGTACACACACATCTACCTGTATCAGTGAACAATAAAAACAGCACTTAGCTCTGAGAAACACATCCTGGGAGGGACCCCACAGGTAGCAGCTACATGTATCAAACAACACACACTCACAAACATACATCAATCCTGACAAACACACACACACACTCACAATACACACACTTTGGTCAGCACACACACAATGCACCTCAACACTACACAAATGCACACAGCCACATAGTTTGGGCACAGGAAAACTGAAGGCCGCACAACATTCTCACACACAGCAACAACAACACAACTACTGCACATATACAAATACAGTGTCCACAGATGCCACACACATATCCATCGATGTGGCATGCAACACATCGAACACCACCATGAAAGAACCCTGCAATGGTCACACACACATCACACACACAGCACAATGGAAGCACAATGGCATGCACAAAACACAGAGAGACAAATAGACAAAAGAGAAAAAGAACACCTGAACAACAATACCTGCACAGTTGGGATGGGAGTATCAGGAGCATACATGGAAGGAGACTGCACTGGGACGCATAACTTGTTAAAAAGGCTCTCAAACAACATGCACACAGAAAATGTCCTACATGGATCCCAGGTACAAACCTTATCAAAACCAATTGTCATGCACAGCTACTCAATGGGGAAGGACAAGTCTACAAAGCACATACAACTCCTACACCATGGGACATACCTCTACACAAACTAGCTGCAAAGGACACACACCTAAATGGACACGTGCACATTCAAATGCAAAGCAACCTAGCACAACTGAACACACTCCATGTGTGCACTAATAAAACCCAAGAAGACACACATCACATGTATACAATAGCCATTTCAGGGGAACTAGTCCAACACCATACATGCCCACATTGCACAACACAAAAATAAATACTTACCATAACAAACACTACACAATGACACCAACATTGCATCTACACACACACACCGATCACACAACAGATATCCTTCTCTTGGGGGACAACAGCACAGCACACAAACCCACATACTTCAATAAACACCACATGGAGCAGCAAGCAGGCACAAACACACACAACTACAGGCATACCACCAAAGTCATAGCAAAATAATAGTGGAGCACACACATACACATTTCCATGGATCCAAATATAACCTTAGTACGTATCAATCCATTTGTATATTTACAAAACAACACAAAAATAATCACCACAAATTATTCAAGGATATCCGGCTGTTGTTCACTTTTTCTTTTACTATATCAGAGTTACATAAAAAGTTTTTGTTTACATTGTCTTTGTTACTTCATACAACTGTATACAGTACCAATACTATTAAAAACAACTTTTGGTATCATTAAAATATCAGATATCAAAACCGTTGCAGTTTCATTTGTCTCCTCAGCCTATTTCTTCATATACAATTTCTTTCACCCAGGCCCATTTCTTATTTTTCAATGTTTATGGCCAGTTATTGAAGATTTCAGCCCAATTATTGAAGATTACAGCCTACGGATGTTTCGTCCCTTTACAGGACTTCTTCAGGGCTTGTACGGGTATTAAATACTTCTTAATGGAGAAAACAACCACCATAATTCTTTAGAAACATCAGAAAAGAAATGACCCCTTAATGGCGTCCACTCTGTCTGCTGGCAAAAACCACCAAAATCACTCAGGAACAACAGAAAGCGGAGAAAGGAATTGCAGGAAAAAGGTGTACCCAACAAATCAACTATGGGTTGGGTTTATTAAACAAAGGGCTGTAAGTCCAAGGTCATAGGCTAGTCCATATGTTATCAAAATAATGGCACTGTGTTGTGCCCATACTTGACTCCTAACCCCCATGTAACCTCCACAGTAAGGGGCATCATAGGGGCAGGCAGTCACCTCAGGGATTATCTGGGAATGGGGTACTCGGGTTTTGGAGGGGGGTTTGGGTTTGGGTTTGGGGGGTGTTCCTTTTTGGGAAGGGTGGGCTTCTTCTTGGTGGGGGGAGGGGTATGGGCCTTGGCGGGGCCGTGGAGGCCTTGGTAGAAGGAATTGCCTTGGGGAGGGATACAGACCTTTTGGGTGTGGTACGGGGGAGGACAGGGGTAAGGTTTAGCTCACAAAAGAAAAGTGTTTTGGAGACATGGGGAAAGTCATCAGAAAGGGGTCAGGATTTGGAGGTTGAGGGAGTGGTTGTCTGATGTGTAGTACTGGATGTCTGGGGTGCGTGCTTGTGGGAGGTACGCTTGTGTGGGGTGTGTGTCTGTTTGGTGGGTGAGTGAAGGCATTTATGTGTCTTGGGCTGAGGGGGGTTGTAGTGCTGCGGGATGCCATGGTTGTCTGTTGGGGTGGTGACTGTAGGTACGCTGGATGTGGTGCATGTAGGCGTGTCTGTAGTTGTGATGTCTGCCAGTGTGGTGATAGGGGTGGATATCTAAGGGTATGCGGGTTGGTATCTGCTGGTAGGATGGGTGTCAGTGACTGTTGTAGTGGTGTCTGTAGGCATGTCGGATGTCATGTTTGTGATGCTGGGGGAGGGGGGTGTCAGGGAAAGTAGTGACTGATGCCGTGATTGGGGTTGATGTTGTTTGTGTGCATGCCGGTGTGTTTTTTGGTGCTTGTGTTTGTGAGCGCCCTGTGTGTCTGTTGATGTGGATGCTGGGAATCTGTGTGTGTGCTTAGGGTAGGTAGGGTAAGGGGGGATTTGGACTGGGATGGGGGAGGTGGAGGGGGATGGAAGACAAGGGGTGACAGGCTGCCGACAGTGTGTAAGTCAGAGCCTGAAAAGATCTCTGGAGGCCAGCCATTGCACTGTGAATGCCCTCCAGGAATGTGTTTGTCTGCTGGGGTTGGGTCGCCAGTCCCTGGATGGCATTTACAGTGGCAGAACGACCCACAGAGATGTTTCTCAGGAGGTCATTAGCCTCCTCACTGAGGGCAGCAGGGGTAACAGGGGCCGGGGCGGAGGTGCCAGCGGAAAAGGATGAGCGGGCATGGCCAACTCGGTAGGGAGCAACAGGGAGGGTGGTGATAGAACGGGGTGGTGGATGGTGCTGGGGGGTTCCCTGATGGGTGTGCTACCTCTAGGGAGTGGCCACTGGAGGAGGAATCCGAGGATGTAGAGGCTGATCCAGTATCCTCTATGGCACTCCCCTCGTCCTCCGGGCCACTGGGACCCTCTGTGTCGGTTGTATCTTGACCCGAGGTCCTGTGGCCAGATGCTTCTTCACTCAGCTGTCCCCGTCTCCTTTGCCTTCCTGTGCTAATGCTGCCAAAAGAAAGAGAAATAGGCTTCACAACATTGACATGAAAACACTTCAATCACAACTCTGAGAGACAAACCATGCAATCATGTCAAGTAGCCCCATGCAAAAAGTGCCCCCTAGGTGGCACAATCATGTGCCATTGCATAACCATGCACGCCATCTGGAATTACAACAGTGACACATGAGAAAATCAGGATCTCAGACAACTACAATTGCATGGATGAAGTCTAGCAACCACACTAACCATACCACAACTAGGTTACCACTGCATCCTCAAACCTCTGCCACATGCAGCAGACCCCAGTGAACTAGTAGCCAACAATTAGATGCCATTGTAAGGTATCCTACCAAATACACAGACACAAGCTCAGGCACACATCTATTCTGCACTGACATGGTGTACCAGCAATATCAGAGGATGCAAAGGAAATTCAGCTGACACAGGTACAAATCTGCCATAACCTGGAGTAGGTGACATGGAAATGCCCATGTTGCTATGGACACATCACAACAATGTACAGCTCCTCAAGGGACGCCTGTACAAAGTTAGTCAAGGAGGTAGTAGCAATGTCACTCAGACATACCCCCAACTGTGGCATTCTAAGGAACAACAGTGAAGTCATCTTCAAAATCTCATGGAGAGATGTCCCCAGAATACACACAACAATGATTCTGTAAGGCCCAGCCAGGATACCCAACATCAATGTTTGACACCCACTGCAATGTTCACATCTGAATGTGTTTGTAGTGAACAGCTGTACTGTGCAGGTTGGAGAGACACAGAACTTATAAGCACTAACAGAAAGACTCCAACTTGTTGTCCAATGAGAAGCTACATCACTACTCACATCTCAGACGGCAAGAATGGCATCTGCCTGTGGATGAATCTCTGAACCCACACACATGTGATGCAAGCATCACTGCAAGTCACTCCATGATGCATTCCAACAGTCACTGCACAATCCCCAGTCATTACTCTGGTGCAGTGCACTTCTCAACATGAATCCACATCAAGGGTACATAGGAACATAAAGTGGATCCACACTCTGGCCCGACCTTTCATGTCCCTCATTGCTACTGCAGTTTTACATGACTAATGACTTACATTGAGGCATGGAGGTATCTGTCAGACGACATATGATGGTGACACCCTCCCGTCTGTGGCACCAAAAGAAATTGACCACCATTGTAGATGTACCATTACAACAACAGTTCCCCATGCACATATATGTGAGAGACTCGATACCTCATCCCATCAACACGGATAGCACATGCATAAAACAGCAGCATAGATATGTATCCTAAGGAGAATGGAGCACATGCTGACATGTAGGCAAAAGGACTGTTGGCTACAGTGATGACACATCACTCATGTCAATGCACATTCCCCACTTACTAGGGAAGTAGTTAGCAACAGCTGCCAACAATTAGCCATGTAAGTCATGTCACATGTATGACTGACACCTATGCATCAAAGACTGCAGAGAGGCACCAGCACCCATTATACCCTGAAGATAACCAGCTCCTTGGTGGCAGATGTCCGCCTATATATATATATTCCCAGACACATGCCAGAGAAGAGTGATCCACATCCTACTTACCTTTGGCCTGTCACATTTGGGAGGAATGATCTGTTGGAGATAGCTAACATCCACTAGAAGAACAAATAGTAAATATTTGTTCCCTTTACACGGCCATATGTGGTTCCAGCAAAACAATAGGTCTGAGGCTTCCCCATAGTTTTGTCCTAAGTCCCAGCTCCAAATGAACTCTAGTTGGAAACACATGGCCTGTCTACACAAATAAGCTCCAATATGATACGTGACACATGATATATCCCTCATTGTCAGGGGGAGCAGCCATTCTTTCACTCAATCACCTGGTAAAGGGACAAGCCAGAATTTGCCTTGTACTCACCCCATTGTGGCTGCTGTACTGCCCTCAAACACCTATCCCACTCCAGGTAGGCCACTGCCAAAATATAGTGGAGAAGTGTGGCACAATGGTTAGAGAGGCAGACCCTGATGCAGAGATCTGGCCTGGGACCAGGGTTCAATTCCCGCCTCAGCGGTTCTTGGGCTCAATTTCCCTGGACAGGATATTTCTCACCTCGGTGCCTAAACTAACTCATGGGTCTCACTCTGCAACTCTGGGCAATAGCTTGCTTAATCTCCACAACGGCCCCAACAGCGCTGGGATGCCTGGCTTCACCTTGGGGGTTGCCCAGGACTGGGCATCTTACAGGGAAAGCCAGGAGGGGTTCCACAGCGGTATGCGTTCAGCGCCTCGATACCTCCGGGTCGGAGTGCGCTTTACAAGTACGAATTTACATTTACATTTACATTTACAAAATGCAGGTCATTAGGGAGGGGGGTTCATTGTCCGACGGACACCCCATCCACATTGGGAGGACAGCCCCAGCTGGGCATCAGCGATCTTCTGGGCCCAGCATCTCAGGCCCTCCCACCTCTTCCGACAGTGGGTGCTCCGTCAGCTGTGGACCCCCACACCTTCTTGGCGATGGCTCTCCAAATCCCTTCTTCTGATGGGCATTAACCTGCATGGATGCAAAAGACAAGACAAGAAATCATGTCAAAAAGCCCCATACAAGATGGCTGAGTCACATGCATGTCAGTGTGCAAGCTTCAAACTTCCTGCCCTGACCATACTGCCCATTTGTGGCACATAGCAGTCATTGGACACAGGGATATGACTACAATCACTCCCCAATACGCTGCTCTACACACCACCCAGCTCAGGCCCGGCACCGACTAGGTAGGTCAACTGTGATTTCTGTGGGACATGAGCTAGCAACCTGACAGAGATCAGCAAAACTATGAGACACATCACACCAAGTGGCTACTGACAGGTAAACTCCTCAGCCGGGAATGCACATAAACATCCACTATCCCAGATTGTCAACCGCAGCATACAGTCCCTACTGGCCACAGCCAGCCTACAAACTACATTATCTCCCTTGGCTTACAATGAAGGGAGTGGCATAGTGGACATGGTGGGTACACAGAGAGTCAGGCACATGACACTTCACAGCGTGGGGGGTCTGTGTCTCTCGTCAACAACACAAAACACATTTCTGTTTATGTGTTCACTTAACCTAGTGTACCTTTGGAAAGAAATGGCATGCACTGTACATGTTCTGCTATGTGTCCAAACAGCAGAGTCACATATCATGGCTCATCAGTAAGCAACACACTGTTTCCTCTTATGCAGTGACCTAAATGCAATGACCCTGCACAGGACACATGTGGCTTGGATGAAGATGACAACAGAGCTGTGGGATCGAGGGAACTGTCAAGGCTACGGAACACACATTGACAAAGATGATAACAGCACATCTGTCACAGATCACCAGCCTGCCCCTAATACCATTTCCATTCTAATCAGTGAACAGAGGCTCAGTAAGCTGCATATTGGTGCTGAGGCATGATTTGGCCTCTGACCATGCTGTGAAGGGATATATAAGGTTTGGGCACACTTGCATAGCAAAAGGATTCGATACAAGCCCAGATTATGACAGATACTGCGAGAAACAACAGACAGGCCCTGGTCTGTGCAGGCTGAGCATACAGACCTACATGAAACACCATATCCAACAATTACATGCATTACAGTACATCATGTAGCCAACAGCTTATTGGCATGTGGTGCCTATGGGCCAAGCTGACGAACATAGTAAGTCATGAACTGGCTTCCGAACAACAATCTAACAAGGCCAGATGTGGTTTGAGATCATTGTGTCAACGTGCACAGAGCTCAACTTGCAATCAACCAACACATACAACATGGATTCTCCACTCTTTTTTTTTTTCTTTTTTTTCTCGTTTCGTCACCCACGCTTTGGTTGAGAGGAAAAAGGCAATGGCCACGGCAAAAAGTAGTATGTCTCCAGGTATGCGATCCACACCTCTATTGGGCCGCCCCACCTGTTCTACTTATTGCTCTTTTCCCAATCGACTACCATCAACCAAGTCTTATTATTTTCTTCGAGACCTGATCGTAACCAAAGCAGCACCCAATAGGATGAGGGGAGTTCTAATCATTGGACTTAAGTTTCAAGAGGAGGAGACCAAACAAAGAACCTACAAAGCACAAATTTGATGAACTACTGATAAACATTTTCCCAGTCCACCCAAAAGTTGTCTCTTCTAGAGAAAGGACCTCGTTGTTCCATTTTGCACAGTCGATTTACAGATGTTTGCCAATCCTGAACAAGGGGGGGCAGAGGATCCACCCATTTACGACATATTTCTCGTCTAGCTAAAAGCATTATTACAAACAACAAGTGCTCCCGATGTACTGACATTCTCTGGTAATTTATGCCCTGTTCACAAACCCCAAACACTACCATAGAAAGATTTATTTTTAAGTTTACATTAAAGATTACCTTTAGGATGCTTCCTATATCCTCCCAATATTTCAACAACCTTGAACATTGCCAAAACATGTGAACGTCATCTGCCTTGTCTTCCCCACACCTCAGACAGTTTTTCTTAACTTTCCCAATAGCTGTTAATCTAGCCGGTGTCCAATAAACCCTGTGAAGTGTAAACAAATGGTTTTTCTATAACCCTGCAGGTTTAATAGTAAACCACAGTTCTGAACAAGACCTTTGCCACAATGCTGTAACTTCTAGGGTTGGAAAAATCCCCCCCGCACTTCAACAAGGGAAGGGATGCACAATCCTCTACTGTTTCCAACAAAGCATGATACCACAAAGCTACTTCTTTTTTAATGACTATCTGGTTTAATTTCCCTTCCCATGAGTTCCTCCCTACTTCTCCTGTTCGTCGAGATTTCACCCAACTAGGGGCCAGATGCAGGAAACGTTTAGCGACTCGCAAACGGCAAAAATTGCCGTTTGCGAGTCGCTAAACACGTTTCCCAATGCAGAAATGCATATTGCGAGTCGGTACCGACTCGCAATATACATTTCTGAATCGCAAATAGGAAGGGGTGTTCCCTTCCTATTTGCGATTCTGAGTGGTATGCAATACCATTTGCGACCGCATATGCGGTCGCAAATGGTGTCGCAGTTACCATCCACTTCAAGTGGATGGTAACCCACTCGCAAATTGGAAGGGGTCCCCATGGGACCCCTTCCACTTTGTGAATGGACCAAAAAATATTTTTTCAGGGTAGATAGTGGTCCAAGGGACCACTACCTGCCCTGAAAAAAAAACGAAACTAAAGGTTTCGTTTTTTTTTTTAAGTGCAGCTCGCTTTCCTTTAAGGAAAACGGGCTACACTTAAAAAAAAAAAAAGTGCTTTATTGAAAGCAGTCACGAACATGGAGGTCTGCTGACGACAGCAGGCCTCCATGTTTGCGAGTGCCTATACTCGCTATGGGGCCGCAATTTGCGACCCACCTCATGAATATTAATGAGGTGGGTCATTGCGACCCCATAGCGAGTCGCAGTCGGTGTCTGAGACACCGTACTGCATACCAATTTGCGACTTGCAAATTGCGAGTCGCAGGGACTCGCAATTTGCAAGTCGCAAATTGGTTCTTTGCTACATCTGGCCCCAAATATCTGAAAATACTTGAATTTAGAAACTGTCCCTCCAGTACCCTCCTGAAATGCAGACCAGCTTGACAATTCCGATCCTTCTATAATCTGACCCCATCTTACCGTCCCACTCGTTCACAGAGGGATTGATAGTTTGTCGATAAGACATTCAGGGGTACCGGGTGAATCCCAGATGGGAGCAGAACTACAATAATAAGGTATCTCTAGCACCTTCCTAAAATACATCCAAACATTACATGCCTGTCTGGGGAGCTTCAAACGTACCTTCTTGAAGTACTTTGGGTGTCCAAATTTATATAAGAAATGGTCTGCTCCTTCCTCAAGATGTGCCGTCAATGCTCTCCAGGCCAGATCATACTCTGACTTCTTGTTCAATAACATTCTGGTATTTTTTAGTTGAAAAGCCAAATAATACCTAAAAAAGTCTGGGGACGCAATACCCCCCACTCTTTCTTTCTAGTCATCTTTTTCCAAGAAATCCTTACTCCCTTGGAGGCCCATACAAACGAGGATAGATCTCCCTGTAGTTTTTTAAACCAGCTCCCCATAAACTCTAATGGACTGTGTTAAATAAAAAGGTGAATTTTGGAAGAATGCACATCTTCAAGATATTAGATCTTCCGATTATAGAAAGTGGAAGAGCAGCCCACGCCTTTAGCAGTTTTTTGGTTTCCCTGTAAGTTATGTCAAAATTTAAATTAGCTACCTCATTAAGATCAGTTGTTAATCGGATTCCCAAATATTTGATCTCTTGTTTAACTAAGGGAGAAGCATAAGCCAAGTTCCAACACATAATTTCCGTCTTTTCTGTATTTATAGTGTAACCAGAAAATCTACCAAATTGTTCCATCAGTGTATTAACCATGGGTAGAGTAGACCTGACGTCGCTAGTGTATAGCATAAGATCATCCGCATATAACGCTACTTTCTTTTCCCAGCCCCCGATCCGAAATGGGGGAATGTCCTTACTAGACCGCAGAAAGATTGCCAAAGGTTCAATATATAAATTCAAAAGCAAGGGAGATAAAGGACACCCCTGTCGCGTGCCCCGCCAGATCCTGAATTCCTGTGATAGTTGGCCATTAACCAAGACTCTCGCAGAGGGTCATCTATACAGTTCCCTAACGGCCCTAACAAAAGGAATTCCCAAGCCCCCTTTTTCCAACACAGCCCTTAAGAAAGACCAATTAACACGATCAAAGGCTTTCGCTGCATCAAAAGTCAAAATCGCTAATGGAGCCTTTTCTTGTTCCGCCAGGTCTACTGCAGCGAATAAATCGTGAGTTACCTCATGGAGTTGCCTACCCTTCATAAAACCCTTTTGATCCAAGTGAATCAGATTACCTATAACTTTCCCCAATCTCCTAGATAAAATCCCTGTATACAGTTTGTAATCCGCATTCAACAAGGAAATGGGTCTATAGGATGAACAAGACATTGAGGGGGTCATTCTGACCCCGGCGGTCATGGACCGCCGGGGCCAGGGTTGGCGGGAGCACAGCCAACAGGCTGGCGTTGCCCCGCAGGGCATTCTGACCGCGGCGCTTTGGTCTCCCGCCGGTTTTCCGCTGCCCATAAGAATCCTCCATGGCTGCGCCGCCATGGGGATTCTCACACCCCATACAGCCATCCTGTTCCTGGCGGCTCTGCCGCCAGGAACAGGATGGCGGTATGGGGTGTCGTGGGGCCCCTGGGGGCCCCTGCAGTGCCCATGCAAATGGCATGGGCACTGCAGGGGCCCCCGTAAGAGGGCCCCACTTTGTATTTCAGTGTCTGCTTTGCAGACACTGAAATACGCGACGGGTGCAACAGCACCCGTCGCACCTTCCCACTCCGCCGGCTCCATTCAGAGCCGGCGTCCTCGTGGGAAGGTTGATTTCCACTGGGCTGGCGGGCGGCCTTTTGGCGGTCGCCCGCCAGCCCAGTGGAAATCCCAGAATCACCGCAGCGGTCTGACGACCGCGGTGCGGTGTTCTGGCGGGGGTACTTTGGCGGGCGGCCTCCGCCGCCCGCCAAGGTAAGAATCAGGGCCTGAATCCTTACCTGGCTTTAACAATAAACAAATTATCGCTTCTCTCCAGGATTTAGGTATCTGTGCCCCTTCTACCAGCATAGAGTTGAATAATTCTAATAGAAATGGAATAAGTTCTTCCCCCAAAACCTTATATAATTCATTAGGTAGGTTATTTGGGCCAACTGCCTTTCCTTTTTTCAAGGCTTTTATGCCTTCAACAAGCTCAGCCTCATTTATCTTACAATTCAATGAAAGCTTTGCTGATTCCTCTAATACTGGGAGATGCGCTTTTTCCAAGAATGCTCTGATCGACTCCTCTGAATTTACCAAGCTTTCTGAATACATTTCTTGAAAAAAAGATACAAATGCCCCCTCAATCTCTTCTTGCTCCACACAGATCTGGTTCGTAAGATCTGATTTAACCGATAAAATATGCCTTTTAGAAAGGTCCGACTTAACCTTCCAAGCTAACAGTTTACTACAACCTTCTCCATATTCATAGTGTGCATATCGACTACTTTCCCACTTTAACCTATTGCGTTTCTCCAAAAAAGCATCTAAGTCAATCCGAACCTTTCCCTCTTGGCGTGCCAACTCCTCTAATAGGTCATCCTTCCCTTCTAGTCGTGCATTATGCATTAAAACTTGCAGAGTTTTTAATGATGATTCCATATCTCCCAGCTTTTCCCTTCCTTCACGATGCTTGTATATTGCCAGGCTCACAAGCCTCCCTCTAATATAAGCCTTAAACTCGTCCCAAACACACCATAAACTTGCTGTTCCTTGATTTAAATAGAAAAAGTCTCTTGTATCTTTTTTTAACACCTCTACTATTGAGTCATCTAGGAGTAAAGCGCGATTGATTGTACTCCTAATACCCTTACTTACGACCCTGATATCCAAGTGTAGTTTTACAGCTGAGTGATCCGAAAGGTGTGCTGGGTTATGGGCTACCTTTCTCACCTCTGAGCATAGACCTTTATGTATTAAGAAAAAATCTATGCTAGATCTATGCCCATATTTTTTATTGTAAAATGTGTATCTATCTCCTTCACCCCCTTTCCAGTGCCATAGATCTATCAATCCTAAATCCTGCATGGCTTGCTTCACCTGTACCCTCGTTTTAGGTGAATTAACCATACCCCGGGGGTCGACTTATCATGAGCAGGATCTAACACTATATTAAAATCCCCACCTAGCACCACTGGGTACCTAGCTAGAAGTAAAATGTTAAATAATTCTTGAAATGGCGTTGGGTCATCTAAATTTGGCCTGTAGTAACCCGCCACTGTGACCCAGTAGCCGCATAAACACACTTCTACCACTACCCATGTCCCCCTAGAGTCAACTTGCACCTCTCCTTACGGATTTTTTAATCAAGACTGCCACACCTTTAATCGCGCTAGTTTGGGAAGAACATGCACTGAATGAAACCCAATTTAACCGTTTATGCCAACTCTCCCACTCATCTTGTTGAAGATGGGTTTCCTGCAATATAATGATCTCCTCCTCCCCCAATCTTAAATATTCAAAAATCTTCCTCCTCCTACATAACACCCTTAAACCGTTAACATTCCAAGAAAGTAATTTTAATCTTAAATTACCATACTTAGTCATTCCTGAAAAGAAGGAAGAGAAAAATCATGAACACAGAACTCCCCCTCCTATTTAAGCAAGTTGTGAGGACTTTCCTATTTTTATCATTTTTAACCCACCTAACCTGAACCCAACCCCTACACCCAATGTCTCCCACACCCTCCACCAACACCAACACACAACCAAACCCAAACCCCCCCCCAGGGGAACCCTCCCTGTTTCTACTAGGATAACCATCCTGTTATCCTCAATTCGAACTCCCCGTCGGACGGGACTTTCCCCTAGATCTCACTGAGACGCCTTAATCTGATCTATGAATGCACTAACCTCCCCCGGATCTCTCATGTTATACATTTTATTCTTCCACATGATGCGAAGAGCAGCCGGGAACCTTAATTGAACCGTAGCCCCAAGAGAGCAAAGCTCCCGCATAAAATTTCCCAATTCCCACTGCCTGTCTAACGTTGCTTTGGACACATCTGATCTTATCCTGAAGGACCAATCTCCCTTGGAGAAAACACCAACTTTAAGGGCTTCAGACAAAATTCTTTCCTTAATAGAATATGTATTGAAGTTTATCAAAATCCCCCTGGGGTTTTTCCTTCCGGGATTCTTCTTGAACGGATCCTGATGGACTCTTTGAATATCCTCCTCCAAATTAAGCACTGCTATGTTCGGGATAACCTCCTTAATTAGAGCGATCACGTAGCCCTTAATGTCTTCCCCTTCCATTCCCTCGGGGACTCCCAAAAGCCTAATATTGTTTCTCCTCATGTTGTTTTCCAATGACTCTAGTTTATCCTGTAACATCTTTTCTCCACGTTTTAATTGTAAAATATCCTTGGATTGTGCTAACACCCGCTCCTCCTGAGCCTCCACCACAGCCTCCAGTTTACCCAACCGATCTGTTAACAGATTAATTTTTCTTTCCAAAACTTCACAGGCTTCCCGAATCCTAGCTTGATTATTTTCTGAGATCTCAAATTTCTCCCTAATCTCTTTAGTGAGGGAGATTAACAAAGCATGTACGTCCATACCGTAAGTCACTGATCCACTAGGAGGATTACCCTCTGCTTCCGACAAGGTTAGTGTAATGGAAGAGTCCTCTCTCTGCCCTTCTAGTTCCTTAACTAATGGATTTTGGACCGAGCATACAGCTAGATTTGATGCCCCTAAATCACCTAAAATCGGTTGAGCATTTCCCATAGCTTGCGGTGGAAGAGCTGTGGTCCGGAAATACCTTGTGATCAAAGACTCACTCTTTCCCAGAGGCTCAATTCGAACTTTCTCTAGGGAGGGTTGGGGCAGCTCCAAGTATGACACTGTATGAGCAATCCCCCTTACTAAACCCTCGCCGCGAGTCTCTGATCCAGTATTTACTATAGCTGCTGCTACGGTCTCTGATAGCTGAGGCTTAATACTCACACCCAGGGGGCCAGGCTTACCTTTCTTCACACCAACCAAGTCTTTAACTTCTGCCCGTACACCCCTGGGGCGACGCTTAATTGGCGACATACACCGTGAGGCTCCGACACTGTCGCGATCTCCTCTTACCAAACTTCCATTTAAATTTCTCCTAGTTGAAAACCCCGGAGTCTCCGGTAGGCCCCCACGAAGAGAACAGCGAGAGGTATAAGATCTCCCACGTCGCACACCCCTCACTGCCTCTGCCCAGATACTGGAATTCGATACGTGCTTCCAGCCCACCACCTCACCACCTCTCGCCGAAGCGCATGACTCCCCCTTCTTATTCGCCGTTTTTTATTTTTTATTACCCCACCTAGGCCGGGAAGACAATACGGCAGGGGAGAAATGAGGTAATAAGGTAACCAAGTAGCAAAATGTTTTTTTTTTTTTTTTAAATCATCAACCCACCATAATGTTCTCAAGCCCAACAGGCTGTAGCCGGGAGGAAAAGACTATTTCCTAAAATCTTTTGTGTCTACAGGTTTAATGGAAAACCCAACTCTGTGTTAGTCTATATTTCCCCAGTGTACTCCAGCAAAAAACACTTATTGGTAGCGCCCGGAAACAGTATACACGTTTTGAGAGTCCAAGGTCTAATAAATCACAGAGCTAAAAGCCCCTCCCAAAGGAAACCACTCCGTGCTAGACAGGGGAGAAAGAAAAAAAAGGGAAAACCTGCCAAAATTCGCTCCTTCTCACGTTTTTTTTTTCCTCTCCCCCTCCGGAACACCAGAAACTTCAAAACGACCAAGTCCGTTCCCAATGGGCAAAAAATCGGCCGCTGAAGTAAAGCAGCATCCGTGGCAACAGCGGCTCTCCCAAGCGCCGGCCTGGGAGCTCCAACTCTCAGGCACGGCGCGTTAAACGTTCTCCGGCTCCCCCCGGCGTCTCCCGTTCAACGTCCGCTCCCAGGGGACTCATCGGCCGCCGAAGCGGAGCAGCAACAGCGGCCCTCCCAAGTGCCGGCCAGAGAGCTCTGACTCTCAGGTGCGACGCGTCACGTGTCCTCGGCGTCTCTCGGCGTCTCCCGGCGTCTCCCGTCCGACGAGAGCTCACGGTCCAGTCTGTTAACTGGCCGCCATGTTCCCCCTGGATTGGATTCTCCACTCTTGCTCATGATCTTGATCACATGTGATCGCACATTGATAACATCTTTTGGTAAGAGATGCCTGGGGAGGCTGTCATGACACCTCACCTAGTTATGTGCATCCAGCACAAGCTGGATCAGGGAACACTCAATACACACTCACCACAATGTTTCAGAACTCAATACCTGTCACTTGACACATAAACATGTCCATTGACTCATCTATTGATGCACACTGACAGCACCTACAGGGCTTTGACTACATAATCTGGCAAACTGGGCCATACTCTAGGCTTTCTAAAGGTGAAATATGTCGAAGTACAGAGCACTTACCTGCTCCTCTGGTGCACCATAGAGCTGTTCATACAGGGGTAGGACCTCCTCCATATACTTCTCCAGCTTCCCTGGGGAGAAGGCAGAGACCCTATCACCTGTTGGATGTGGCATGATTGCTCCCAGACGCAGTACACAGCAGCTCAGGTAGTGGAGGTCTTGCTGGCAGCAGTGTCAGGTGTCAAGTGAGAGATTTGGCAGAACATGGCAGTCATGTCTGCCACGTATGCAACTGTCACCACCAGCAGACACAGCTATTGGCCCAATTCTGTCACAAGCAACAACATTAACCCATGGCTGTGGCCGCCACAGTAGCATCCGTCTACCGCCATGATGACTTCCACTGGCGGTCACGTGTGGTTCCTAATGTCCAATGGAGTAGGTCAGGCAACCGCCATTTTAGAGGCATACCATGCCATGTTTAGCTGTTTTACATGCAACGCAAATCTGAAAATGTTCTGCCAAATTATGAGTGCCTGCATTATCCTGTTATGTAGGTCAATCAAATTTAACATCATCTTGGTATGACGCCAAGCACATGTGACATGATTAGGGGCACAAGCCCCCATCCCCTCCCTCCACTGCAATGTCAGTTTTGGGGCCTTAACTCACAGTCTGAGTGCCAAGTCACATGCTCATGTTGTTGCTGTCCAGATAGATGATGTGTGCACATTTTTGGAAATTCAAGGGGGAAATGTGTTACTTCTGTGTAACTGGAAGTGGTGATGTGTACTGTGTTTCATGTCCTCAACAACTCAAATGCCATGTCACTGTTCGTCTATGACATGCATTATGTACCTTGCAAGAGACACGCTGAATGACGGTATACTCTCCTTTTTTCCTGCATATTTACCCTGGGAGGGGAAGGATCAAACATCCTCCTGTGAACTGTCCACTGGCAGATCTTCAGACAATGGAGGACAGACACATCATCCAGATATATCACCTGGATGGGCAGACAATCGTGGATCAAGTATATCAGAACAAGAAGAACTTCCATTCTAACAATGTCCAAGTTGCTTGTTTGGTGGACCTATTATTTCCCAGGTCTGTGCCCGTTATCCGGGTTCAGTCCATGATGCCTTCATCATGCGGAACACTGCTATTCCACAGCTGATGACACAACTGTACCCAGAGAGGGTCTGGGTGGTAGGTAAGTTACATATGTCCTGTTTGTATGCTATGTCTGCTGCTAGAGGGACAATGCTTGGCACTAATCGTTGCACATATGTCACATTTCCTTACAAGTGACTCTACATACCCAAACCACCCATGGTTGTTGACACCAGTGAGCAACCCAACTATGCCAGGGGAAGTCTGCTTCAACGAGGCTCATGGAAGGATACGGTGTGTCGTGGAGTGAGCTTTTAGGCTCCTGAAAGCCGTATTTCGTTATATGGACAAGACTGGTGGAGCCCTCCTCTACCCACCCGGATTAGTATGTAAGATTATTGTAGCCTGCTGCATGCTCCACGACATTGCCCTGAGGAGAAATATCCCACATATTCCTGATGAGGGGGAGCTAGCAGTGCCACTGGGTCAGCCTGCTGGAATGCCAAGTGAGGATGGCAGTGATGAGGATGAAGGTGGAGACATGAGGGCAGATCTCATCAATCACTACTTCACTTGAGTGTATGTGATGTTATGTGATTACTGTGACTAAATGGGGAATTGTAGGGTTCAGGATGTGTTAAGTAGGGTATCTCGTTTTCCAAGAGACAGGCATCTCATGCTATGCATTATACAGGCAAGGTTTGCTAGCTAAGTCAGACTTTAACATGTGACTACCTTGATGATCTGCTTTTTTTGGCTTAGTCTCATTGTACTGTCAGTGGATCAGCTGAAGATTGAAATGATCATTTGGTCATACGTATGTCTTTACCTGCCTGAACTCCTGGTATTTTATTCCTTCGCCCAGGTGTCTTCACCATGTCATCCACATGTGGGCATTTCAGAGTTGTGTCATTGGCAGGTAGCTGCTGCTGGTCTGACATGTGAAGTGGACATGGATTGATCCAGGCAATGTTGGTCACAGATTTGGGGTGTATGAGTTTGTGCCCAAGCAGCCTGAACAGTGGGTGGGTAGGGATCTGAAATACACTTGTTTGCTGTGGTGAGTTGGTCCAGTGGTCTTATGTGTGTGACCATGTGGCCTTGCAACGTCATCCTGTGCAATCCATGCATTTTACCTTCACACTGTGTTGCCATTGATCCTGTAAGATCTTTTTGTGGCTGTGAAGTGTTTCCTCATTGCAGGCCAGTGTGCCTGTGCCCCAACACTGATACAGGTTTGTGACATTCTACCAGATGCTTGCTCATTGTTATGGTAAGGACCTAGGGCCCGGGAATGTTGTACTGCCCTCTGTTTGCGCATTCGCGTATGTTAAGTTGGTAGACTTGATTTTGGTTTGAGATAAGGCTCAAGCTGGAGAGAACATCCACTACTCTGTTAGCCTAATTTATGTGGTAAGGTCGTACAAAGTCCTTTCCTGTGTGGTCTGGGGGACAGTACATTTGGGATATCTGGTCTGACTCAATGTGGCTGAGACGTTATTGGCTATGACATTCCAGACATTTTAACAGCCTATGTGCAGTACAATGCAATAAAATATTTGGTGTGACCAGACACTTGTGACATTGTGTTACCAGTCATCCTCACTACCTGAGACATCTACTTCCTTCCATTACCTTCTTACATCTTACTTGTGTGTTTCACATGTGATTACCATTAGACATTTCAGAATGTTAAAAGAAGAGGTAATAGGCAGTGTTTTAGTAATAGGTGTGTTTATTTATATATCTACATAAAATAATAGTGGTACTAAAAAACAAGAAGTAAGGTGAAGGGATCAGTCATGTTGGGTTTAATCAATAGAGTAGAGGCCACAGCATTTGAAGTCCAAAGTCCAGTGTCCTACTACCATAGAAAATGGAAAGTAGTTAGGGAACAGACAACAGAGTGAATATGTGGTACACAAAGGAGTGACATCAGGAAGTGGTCACTTGCTGGCACTGGCTGGTGTCTTGCCATCCACAGCTCCTGGAGTCTTGGGTAGATGTCCCTGCTTGCGGGGGTGGGGGGAGGTTCTGTAACTACAGAGGCAGGGCTGTCTGAGGTGGGTGCTTCCCCTGGCAGGGCCTCCCTTCCAGTGGCTGGCACTGATGAAGGGCCTGGTATAGATGCGCCAAAGGAAGGGATGGAGTGTTGTTGTCGATTCCTGCTCAGGGTTGTGGTGATGTCCCTCAGCACCCCTGTTAGAGAGGCCATGGTGGTATTGTGGCATCCCACTGTTCACACATTTCCCGATAGAAGACCCTCTGCAGCTCCTTGATTTCCCTGAGTTCAGTTAGTACTTGGCCCATCACGCCTTGGGAATGTTGGTAGGCTCCCAAGACCTGGCTGATAGTTTCCTGGCCAGGGGATTCACCAGCAGCATCTTGCCACTGGGCCACACCATCCCTCCCATGCATCCTACCCCCACGTGCCTGCACCCTTGGTGTAGCCTACCACCTTTCACTGGTTCCAGGTCCTTCATTGTCGGAGTTGTCTGGCTGTGACTCAGGAACCTGAACTGGGGGACACCAGAAGGTTGGGACTGTACTCGGGACACAGGTTTTGGGATGATTGGCTGCCTGAGATGTAGAGTCCACGGGCTGGGGGGAGTCAATGTGGTCAGGCTGAGGCTCAGGTTGCCCAGACGGGCCAGAACTGTCCTCAACGTCCACCAGTCCAGGAATTGTGCCCTCACTGAGGGCTTCATCCATGGCGGTAGTGACAGTATCTTCAGTGGATTAGATATTTGCAGTGGTTGCTCGACCTGTTGATGTGAGAGATACAATGTTACAGGTTGCATTGTGGGTCTGCTCCCAATTGATGACAGTGACATTCGGCTAGGGCCATGTTTACATTGGATTTGCTGATTTGCCTTATGTGAGAGGTACACATATTATAATTTGCATTGCCCTGGCATTGAAGTTACATACCAGTTCCATTTCAGTAAACTAACCACAGACTTTCTAGATTTTGTGGCTGTTGGAGGGATGGTCATGGACTTATGTGCTGCCAGCAGTGCAGGCAAAACAGTGGCTGGGCAGGACATTGTTTGGGTCATCTTGCGATCCAGCTGTCTGTTATGCAGACAGTGGCAGAACCTTGGATGATATGTGATAGTTGTCATCCTGCGGTCAGTGCATTGTGGATTTGACTGCTGCCAATGCCATTTAGATGACCCATCTTGGGGTCTTAAATCTGTTTTAGATGCTCTTTCCAAACATTTTGAGCTGTCCTTCCTGTCCACACTATTTTCATCTTGGCATAGCTGTTGAAGATGGATCTGGGTGGGTTGCCACATCAGAGGGTGTACCATTCTGCATCCTTCCCCGCCCAGGTGTGTTAACTTCATAAGTGAGTTCATGGACAGTGACACAATGTCATATGGACACTGGTCTGGTGGTTGAGGTTGCTTGGCCTGGGCCTCCTGGGATTTACAGTGACGTTACTCAAAGCACAACTCACAGTTTACATTGCAAATCCTCTGAGGGGAGTAGACTTCCATTGCAAGTATACCAAAAAGGATATTTGAACATGTGCAGAGTAGGCTGGGTCACTGGATTGCGTTGACAGAGCCTCCTGGCATTAGCAGTCATGTGACTCCCTGTTCTACATGCAGTTGTTCAATGTAATTCCCCCAGGTGTGTGCATTTTATGTGTGAATGCCCAAGAAATTGTATTTTGGCAAGTATACAGTGGACTGTTGCTTGGAGTGAGAGTAAATAATCTTCCTATGAGTTATAGCCATTTCACTCCCCACATCACCCACACTGTTCATTTGTCCTCCTCTCGGGTGAGTACAGTTCAATGGGCGAATAGAGGGAGAAGGTTGTTTTGTGTCTGGGTACACTGTGTTGGCTGGGAGGGGTAACATTACTATTTCCCTCCAGCCTTTGGCATTCCTGTCAGTGCCTGTCCTACTACCACATGCTGTACAGTTGTCCTCCTCTCAGGTGAGTACAGTTCAATGGGTGAGTAGAGAGAGAAGGGTATTTTTTTATGTGGGTACACTGTGTTGGCTGGGGGTAACACTACTATTGCCCCCTGACCTTGACATTCCTGTCAGTACCTGTCCTACTCTCCCACACTATTCAATTCCCCTCCTCTCAGGTGAGTACCATTGACTAGGGATTTGCACAACAAGGTAACTTTGAGTGTGGTACACTTTTCTGTTGTTTTGTAATAGTCGACCAGTGCCTGCTGGAATTTGTGGTTCTGTTATTACCTATGCTACACAGAGTATATAGAGATGTGGTTCCCCCAGGGGAGTCCAGTTCCCATGTGAGATGGCAGACAGTGGTCCTTGGACTGGTGGTGACTGGGCTGGTAAGTGGGGGGGCAGTGAAGGTGGCTAACGGTGATTAGTGTGCATGCATGATGATACATTTAGGTTACATGTCTTTTATGTTGTGACTTACCAGGCTCCACTCCCCCAGGTATTCCTGTCAAGCCCTCAGGATGCAGGATGACCAAGACCTTCTCCTTCTGTGATGTGAGCTGTTAGGAAGGAGGTCTTCAGTCTTCAGGACCACCACCAGTCTTCAGGACCACAAGCTGGTGCCTGGATGCCATGGAATGGACCTTCCCCTTGAGGTTGTCCCACCTCTTCCTGATATGTCACTTGTGCATGGGAAGGTGCCTACAGAATTCAGTCTGTCGGCTATCCTTTGCCACATTTCCATTTTCCTAGCACTAGTAGTTTGCTGGACTTAGGCTTCAAATAATTGTAGCTCTACTCTAATGATTTCATCCACTATGACTCTTAACTCATCATCTGTGAAACTGGGATTTTTTTGAGTGACATGGTGGTGTTGGACAAATACCTATATTGATGGGTGCAAAACAGGTGACTGGGAGTGTATAGAGTGGGGAGGTTCAAGTGGATGTGATGGGTGTGTGTTGAGGATGTGGGATGTGTGGTTGTAAAAGTTTAAGGGGTGCTAATTTGTGGTTTGAAATTTATTTTTGTGAGCTCTATCTTGCTGTGTGTGGTGTTGTATTTGCAAAGGATTGTGGTGTGTAAATGGGTGTGTTTTATAGTGTGCTTTGCAAGTGTGTCGAGTGTGTGAATGTGTGTCAGCTGTGTTATTTTCAAATGCATCTAATGTGGGGTAGTGTATTACTGTGGTGACTGCCAACCGCCGCAGTTCGGACCACCATTGGAAGACCGTCATGGCAGGTCTGCCATTGTGACTTTTGGCGTGCAACACGGTCGATGGTTGGTTGACTGGCTGGCGGAGTCTGTGGTCAGACAGCCTATTTCCTGCCCTCCAGAGTCCTGGTGGTGTCAGTTTTTTGGCTAGCTTTTCACAGTCCTGCGTATTCTACTCGTAATACGGCAGTCTGCGACCACCAACATGGTGATCTTTTGCCAGCCACTGTAGGAGGCAGGCCTGACTTGTAGTGGGTACTAGAGGTACTTACACCTTGTGCCAGGTCCAGTTATCCCTTATCAGTGTAGAAGAGGTGTTTCTAGCAGCTTAGACTGATCGAAGGTAGCTATGGCAAATGGGCTTAGGCTGAACTAGGAGATATGCAAAGCTCCTACTATACCACTTATATCATATGCACAATATCATAAGAAAACACAATACACAGAGTTACTAAAACTAAAGGTACTTGGACAGAGTTGCTGTGTTCCAGGGACCACACTCGTCAGGATGAGAGGGGACACGGAGGACCAGTGATGCAGTCTTTTGGTGCCTGCGTTGGCAGGGGGAAGATTCCGTCGACCCACAGGAGATTTCTTTGGAGCTTTTGGTGCACGGTGAAGGCAGGCTACCCCCAGAGCATGCACCACCTGGAAACAGTTGAGAAAACTGGCAGGATTAGGTGCTACAATGTTGCTGGTAGTCGTATGGCTACTTTGTTGCGGTTTTGCAGGCGCCCTGGAGCAGTCAGCGGTCGATCCTTTGGTAGAAGGTGAAGAGGGAGATGCAGAGGAACTCTGGTGAGCTCTTCCATTCATTATCTGAAGAATTCCCCAAAGCAGAGACCCTAAATAGACAGAAAAGGAGGTTTGGCTACCAAGTTAGGAGGATTGGCTACCAAGAGAGGTAAGAGCCTATCAGAAGGAGTCTCTGACATCACCTGCTGGCACTGGCCACTCAGAGCAGTCCAGTGTGCCCCCAACACCTCTGTTTTCAAGATGGCAGAGGTCTGGGACATACTGGAGGAGCTCTGAGCACCTCCCCTGGGAGGTACTGGTCAGGGGAGTGGTCACTCCCCTTTCCTTTGTCCAGTTTTGCGCCAGAGCAGGGCTGGGGGATCCCTGAACCGGTGTAGACTGGCTTATGCAGAGATGGGCACCATCTGTGCCCATCAAAGCATTTCCAGAGGCTGGGGGAGGCTACTCCTCCCCAGCCCTTCACACCTATTTCCAAAGGGAGAGGGTGTAACACCCTCTCTCAGAGGAAATCCTTTGTTCTTCCTTCCTGGGCCAGGGCTGCCTGGACCCCAGGAGGGCAGAAACCTGTCTGAGGGGTTGGCAGCAGCAGCAGCTGCAGTGGAGACCCAGGAAAGGCAGTTTGGCAGTACCCGGGTTCTGTGCTAGAGACCCGGGGGATCATGGAATTGTCCCCCCAATACCAGGATGGTATTGGGGGGACAATTCCATGATCTTAGACATGTTACATGCCCGTGTTCGGAGTTACCATTGTGACGCTATACATAGGTAATAACCTATGTATAGTGCACGCGTGTAATGGTGTCCCCGCACTCACAAAGTCTGGGGAATTTGCCCTAAACGATGTGGGGGCACCTTGGCTAGTGCCAGGGTGCCCACACACTGAGTAACTTTGCACCCAACTTTCACCAGGTGAAGGTTAGACAAATAGGTGACTTATAAGTTACTTATGTGCAGTGGTAAATGGCTGTGAAATAACGTGGACGTTATTTCACGCAGGCTGCAGTGGCAGGCCTGTGTAAGAATTGTCAGAGCTCCCTATGGGTGGCAAAATAAATGCTGCAGCCCATAGGGATCTCCTGGAACCCCAAAACCCTGGGTACCTCAGTACCATACACAAGGGAATTATATGGGTGTACCAGTATGCCAATGTGAATTGGTAAATTTAGTCACTAGCCTGTTAGTGACAAATTTGGAAAGCAGAGAGAGCATAACCACTGAGGTTCTGGTTAGCAGAGCCTCAGTGAGACAGTTAGGCATCACACAAGGAACACATACAGGGCACATACTTATGAACACCTGGGCCCTGCCTGGCAGGGTCCCAGTGACACATAGACTAAAACAACACATATACAGTGAAATATGGGGGTAACATGCCAGGCAAGATGGTACTTTCCTGCAGCCACCACTATGGCGGTCTGGTGGTCCGACTGCCAAATTCGTAACGTGGCCTTTAATCCTGAATCCTAAAACAAAGGTGAAAAAAGGCAGAAGTGGGCAGGGTAGGGATAGCCTGGCCCCATTGGCTTGGTGGTGGGGTCCCAGAGGAACCCTGTCTGGAGTTAAAAATCTTTTCTTTTAAATTATGACACTCATTTTGGAGAATCCACTATTATAAAAAAAAAAAACAACAACACTGGAACAGGGCTCTCGGGGACGGTGCTTCATATTTACAGGGCAGGGTGTGTGGTGTGTGTACTCTGTCCAAAGCCTCGAGGAGGCCCTGGCACTACACCCCCTTGGGCTGTTCCATAAAATAAGGGTAGGGAGGTGAGTGCCCCTCCCTTCTCAAGCCTTGGTAGGCCCTGGGGACACAACTCACAGGGCCAGTAATACAGTAATTTACAGCAGGGGAGAGGGGCTGTGCAGCTCCCCTCCCTGAGCCTCTCAAGGCCCAGGGGACACCTTCCCCAAAGACCGACTCACACTGCATCCAAGGAAGGCCACCCCCAGGACACAGTGGTTTCCATGCCAGTGCTCCTTCGGGGGGGTAACAAACATTGCTCCCACCTGGATGGAGCAAGCAAAAACAGTTGCTCCCTACAAGAGGGAGCACTGCTGACAGCATGCCCCTGCTGCCCCCAACTAGTGGATTGGCGGTGCCCCGGGTTGGCACCAGAGCACCCACCTCTGCCCCCACAGGATGGTGTCCCTAGGGTCGAAGGATGCTCAGAAAGGGGGGGCCACATGCCCCCTACCCTTAATTTTTAAAATACACCCCAGGGGATGGGACTCCTGGGGGCCCAAGGAAGCTCGGGAATGGGGGCTGTGTGCCCCCCTTAATTTTTAATATTGGCCCTAGGGGCTAGGTTTCCTGGGGCCATGGAGGTTTGAGGAGGGAGAGCTTGCCCCCCTCCAATTAATTTTTAAAATAGGCCCCAGGGGGTCAGGTCCCCAGGGCTAAAGCCTAAAGAGTCTCAAAGAGATGTTTCAAAGAGATATAAGAGGCACTGGGTGATGGGGTCTCCAGGGCCCATGGAGGCTCAGACCTGTGCACCTCATCTCCTTTTTTTAAAACAAAGGCCCCAGGGGGTGGGGTCCCCTGGGCCCAAACAGGCAAAAACTATAAGTCTCCTGGGTCATTTAAAGAATAACCCCTGGAGAGATTACCATTTTTTTTAAAACACTTCTAGCTGGAGCTTTATGCTGTTCAGGTGGAGAGTGAGGCTCTTTTGTGGTTGTTGTTATGACTGCATTTTTCTGGGCTGCATTTAACTCACTGTCTAAGGTAACTATAACTCACACCGCTGTGATGCAGTGTTTCCTCAAAAATTGTACTGCAACTATTACAGTGATATCATCAATGATGTTATCAAGGATGCCATGAGTGTTGCAATATGTCCCTGTAACCTTTGTTTTTTTAAGTCAATTTCTAAGGTTTTTTAAAATTCTATTTCCTAGCTATAACACCCCTGTAACCTTTGTTTTGTCAGTGAATTGCTATGTTTTTTTAAAGTAAAGTAATTTTCATTACTATAAGTTAATCCAACCACCGCTGTGCACGGCCTTCTGCCGTGCATGGCGGGGATTGGCCACAGAGCCTGCAGACAACCCTCCCTTGCAACCCAACCCCGTACTGTGGCACATGGCCACAGGGCCTGTCTCTCTGGGTGTGGGAATAGGTGTGAGAAGGGTGTCTCTGAGTGTGAGTGGCTGTGAGAGTGTCTGTCTGGGTATAAGAGTGAGTGTGAGAGGGTCTATGTGGGTGTGAGAGTGAGTGCAAGAGGGAGCATGTTCTACTGGTCAGTAAGTGCTACCTCACTAGGTGAATGGCCAGTGTAGGGGAGGGTTGGCGCACGGCTCCCCCTCCCCCAGCCAATTTCAGCCTCAGGGACCCAATTCTCCAAGGCCTGGCCTTGTAAAATATTTTTGGGGGATAGAAGGGCTGCAAGACACCCCTCCCCAGGCTGATTTCAGCCCCAGGGTCCCAATCCCCGTCCCAATCCCCTGGGGACCTGCCTTAACAATTTTTTGGAGGGAGTAGCTATATGGCTCCCCTCCCCCAGCTGATTTTGGCCCTGGGGACCCCATCCCCTGGGGCCCTGCCATAATATTTTATTTTTTGGGTGATGGAAGGGGCCACTTGGACCCTCCCCTGGCTGATTTCAGCCTTGGGGATCCAATCCCCTAGGGCCTGGCTATGTCTGCTGGGTGCCACCTAGGGCACCCAGTCAGCACAATTGGGTACTGCAGGGGGAGCCTGAAGGCCCAGCAGTGCCAGCTGGCTCCCTGCCTCCTGGGGGAGCCAGCAATGTTGTCACAGAGAGGGATCTGCTAAAGATGCAGCTTCCTGTCTGTGAGAGCAATTGTTTCCTCTGTATCTCTGCCTGCATCTCGACAGGCAGGGAAACAGTGGGAACATCCGCTTCCAGCAAGCAAGAGTTGTTTGACAGCTCTCACTTGCTGCAACTGGAGTATTTGCTCTGATTTGGTGGGAGCTGTCAAAGCTCCCCCAAGTTAGAGCAAACAGCTAAGTCCCTGGGGTGGGTTCCCCCTCTAACGTTAAACAGCCCTGGGAGGTGGTGGCCACCGGGGCTGGAGGTCTTCAATGGACCCCCCCCTTCATTTTTTAAATTCAGTGCTGGGGAGGTGGCAGTTCCCAGGGCTGTGGGGGCCGTGCGGGCACCCCTTAATTTACTTGAATAGCCTTGGGGATGTGGCAGTTCCCAGGGCAGTAGGGGGGTTGCATGGCCATCCCTGCATACATTCCTTCTCTAGCCCTGGGGAGGTAGCAGTCCCTGGGGCTGTGGTGGCCCAAGCCTCCCACCTGCATTCATTATTCGTTTATCCCTGGGTAGGTGGCAGTCCCTAGGGCAGGGGGTCGCACATCCCCCCCATTCTATATAAATTAGAGTTCAGGGAGCAACTTTTTAAAAAATTATTATTATTTTTTGCCACAGATTTGTAACCTCACCCATGGATTCATGGAAATTTATTTTTCAAAAGTCCTTTTCTGCCCTGGGCGGTCCCCCTGGCACCACAGTACTAGAGCTAAGGGATCAGGTGTCCCTACCCTGGCCCCTTTTCTTTTCTTAAAGTTTTTTTTCTGGGACTCGGCTGTAGCCGAATCCCAAGATGGCTGCCAACACTTCCTTCTTAAAGTGTTGGCAGCTAGTCAGATTGCAGCGCGAGGTTGGGAAGGTGTGTGGAGCTTTCGTGTGGCTATATAAACTAATTTGAATTTTCTTTATTATCTCAAAAACTACTGAATGAATTTACCCTAAATAACAAAAGGGCTCTTTCTGAACCAAGAGCTAGCTTTTTGCCAAATTTTGTGTAATTCCATCCAGCGGTTTGGCCTCTATTCCTGTTTGAAGTCCCTATGGAAAAATGAATGGGGAAAACACGTTTTGGGACCCCCTTTTTCTCAGCCCCCTCTCGACGGATCACCCCAAAACTTTTCAGACAGCAGCTAAAGTGAGCATCCTGTTTTTTGGAAAATTTTGTGAAGATTCATCAACTGGTGCCAAAGATATAGGCAAGAAAATGCACTTTTCCAATAGAAACTGGGTCCTAACTATAACTACATAGTGACTGCCACTAGGTAATGTATATATATATATATATATATATATATATATATATATATATACCTAGTGGCAGTCACTATGTAGTTATAGTATATATATATAGATTCACCAGTTATATATATATATATATATATATATATTCACTAGTTATAGTTATCTTAAGTACCTGGGGGCCAGATGTATCAAAAAAGCTTTGCGATTCGGAAATAGCGATTTTTAAGAAATCGCTAATTCTGAGTCACAAAATGCTATGTATCATATTTGTGATTCGGTAATAGCGATTTCTTAAAAATCGCAAATGCTATTACCAAATCGCAAATTGTGATACAGCCCCCATTCGCACCTATGGGCCTGTCGGCCCATATTTGAGAATGTTTTGCATTTCCCAAAATGCGAATTCCTAACTGGAATTCGCAATTTGGGAAATGCAAACTCCAGGGTGCTGGGGGCCTAAGGTCCCCTCTGATGCACCCCAAAACAATTTTGGAAGACTTGTAAGGTGCACACATGCCAAAAGGGAATGTGTGCGTTACATCTCAATTTTAAAAATGCATTTTTAATGCATTTTTAAAATTTGCACATGGTTACCACAAAGTTCAACTTGGTGGTAATAGCGATTCCTTAATGCCCAATTCGCATTAAGGAATTGCTTCATACATGTGCCTAAGAAATCGCAAATAAGGATTCCTTATTTGCGATGCCGCATTTAGAGAATCGCAAATTGCGATTCTCTAAATGGGGTGGCAATTTTAAGGAATCGCTATTTTAGCGATTCCTTAAAATTGCACTGCGAATGCCTTTCTTACATTCAGAAAGGTGATTTTGCATTCGCAAACGGATGAATTTTGCAATTCGCACCGTTTGCGAATGCAAAATTCTTTGATACATCTGTCCCTATAACTCTTATAAAAGGAATTGCATCTTGCTTACCCACCATGTACAATGATGTAATTTCAGATGTTACACTGCTGTGATCTATGATTTTATAGAACATGTCATGAGTGATGGGAGGTAATTAGGAGTGCATGAAGAGTGTATGCATTATAGTTACTTAAGAGCACAAGTTATAGTTATCTGAGATAAGTATAATTGGTGAATTTTAGTAGTTTTGTTAGTATAAAACTATGGCCCTCATTACAACCTTGGCGGTAAATGCCACCTACTGCAGTGCTGACGCCCGCCAACATACCGTGAGCGCGGCGGTAATCCACCACGGGTATTATGACCCACACATAGAAACCCACCACAATACAGACCCCCACACAAGTCCACCAGACCAAAGGTCAGTGATAAACTGGCGATAGCAAAACCCACACCGTTACGCCAACAGGAATGCACCCACAGTATCACGACCACAAATCACCACAGCGGTTTTTCAATCATGGTAAACCATTGGCGGTACATACCGCTGCGCTCAAAATACACACACATATACAAAACTACACAACATAGGACAATTCAAAATACACACACCTGACTCACATACACCCACCACACCCACACACCCAATCCAATATAAAACATACACCCGCATTACCCACAACCCCTTACAGCGAAAAGAAAGAGACCAAGCATAGAGAGACAAGCAAGGAGTACCCACTCAATCAGAGGCACAGAACACCCTCACCTATACACCATTCACGCACATCACAGCACACACCACAACACATCACCCCACACATCACCCCACACATCCTCACACATATCATTCACAGCACATCCATGGCACCCCAAAGACATCCCAGGTTTTCTGAGAAGGAGCTAAGGGTCATGGTGGAGGAACTCATCCGGGTAGAGCCACAGCTATTTGGATCACAGGTGCAGCAGACGTCCATTGCAAGGAAGATGGAGCTATGGTGGAGAATCGTGGACAGGGTCAACGCCGTGGGACAGCACCCCAGAACTAGGGATGACATCAGGAAGAGGTGGAATGACCTACGGGGCAGGTGCGTTCAGTCATTGCAAGACACCAGATTGCTGTACAGAGGACTGGCGGTGGCCCCCTCCTTTGCCCCCACAACTACCAACATGGGAGGGGCAAGTCTTGGCGATCATGCATCCTAAGGGCCTCTCAGGAGTAGCAGGAGGACTGGACTCTGGTAAGTCAATTCTTTACTACTACATCCCCCACCCTACCTGCATGCCATTACATACCCCCATCCTTACCCTCACTCCCATCACTCCATCACCTCACATATACCCCACCATCACAACCCACCCATCCCAATACCAAGCCCTGCATGCAACAACAATGCATTGACACCACCCACAGACCTGCATGGACACCCATCACCAAAGCATGACCAGTCGGAAGACTCAGCCAGCCCACAAATTCACCGCCCACACAAGGCCAAGCTAACAGGGAAAGCACAATCATACAGTGAAACACGCCCATGTACAAGATGGCACACGCAGATACATTAACAATGCATTTGCATCCTGACAGGACCCCTACTCAACGTCACTGGAGAGGAGTTGACAGCTACATCCAGTCCCCCCCGAAGAGGCCCACAGTGACGACAGCAGCTGTGCACACCTGGATCATGATGATCAACCTGGCCCATCAGGGGCCTCTGGACAGTCGGTTCTCCTGCCACAGTCCCAACCCACCACAGAGCCGTCCCCTCAGGAAACACCAGCACAGTACCCACCCAGCGGGCCCATGCCACTGTCCCCAGGACACGTCAATCAGCAGTGTGTCCACCACTACAGGGACCCCAGGCAACCCCACAAACCCAGGACGATCAGGGACCTGGGGTCAGTGGCAGTGGGCACATGGTTCAGGGGACAGAGGCACAGGACAACAGGGAAGCTGGGAGGACTGCTGTGCGACATGGGGAGGACAGGCCCAGGGAACCCACTCTCCACAAGGCACTCTCAAACATCCTTGGAGCATACCACCATTCCCAGGAGACCATGGGCCAGGTACTGGCCAAGTTGCAGGAGACCCAGCGGCTGCAGGAGGGACAGTACCTGGGGATCAGGGACGACCTAACAAAAATATACACCATCCTGGTCACCATTGCAGGAGTGCTGACTGACATGGGCAAGACCATGAGCGAGGCAGTGGCACAACAATGGGCCCCTGGCACTAGCCATACCGATGAACAGCCCTCCACCTCCGCTGGCACTAGTGGACAGGAGGCACCGCCACCGGAACTACAGGCCACCGGCACCCCACCCCCTGCAGAAGGATAACCACCCTGCAAACGGTCCCTGCAGTCCAGGCAGAAGACAGAGAACATTGCAAAAACCCCTGCCAGGAAATAGGACTCTCCTGATAGTCACCCTTCTGTCCCACTCTTTTACCCTGTCCACCTTGAACTGCCATTGCTCCCCTTCCTATGCCTCCTTGGGCAATGCACCTGTGATACCAAGAGACCAGACTCTAACTGGACATTCCTCCACCATCACCCCAGCCCCTTGCACATACCCCTATACTTATTGGTGCATAAATAAACACCCTTGAAACAAATACCATACTGGAGTCAGTGTAATGAATCTCAAATGTATTAGTACAACATTTCCAAAGCATTGCAACGTATATGTACAGTGAAATGTACTACAGGATTGTCAACATCAGGACAGTGCGCGCTCTACGGGCGACAAAAATGCAAAAACCCAGTCTTTATGCAAGAGCATAATTCATGCATTGTGTTTATATGCAGTATGTTAACCTTTTGCGTTGCAGAGTTTAACCTTGAAAAACACTATTAATGATGTTTGAAATAACTGTTAATTTGCAAGGTATTGCTGCAGGCTTACTGAGTGTGTTGGGGTGTGGTCCCTTTCTAGGACCTTATAGAAGCTTTCCCTGCAGCATGACTGAGTGTGGTTTGTGGGCTGGGCCAGACTCTATATAAAGGAGCCAGCCCAGCTCCATGTGCTCACTATTCAGAGGTCCCGGTGCAGAGCAGCAGCAACCTCCTGAGCTCCTGTTCCGGAGGCCTATCTTGATGTTCCAGGCCTGTCCTCATTATATTGGTGATCCTTGAGCACGGCAGTAAGGCGGAAGTCGGGCTAGGCCCCTGACCCCGTTCTCAAAGACTTTCAAGTTTTGGACCTAGTTGTGAAACTTTCAGTGTGTGCGATCGTTTCATGGCATTTGCACATTCTTGTTCGAATCAGCAGTGTGCGAGATTCATTCCTGGCATATAAACAGTGACGTTCAGATTGGCAACAATGTGCGCAATCATTTCATGGCATTTGCATATTCTTGTTAGAATCGGCAGTGTGCGCGATTCATTCCTAGCATGTAAACCTTCACGTTCAGATCAGCAACAGTGTGCACGATCATTTCATGGCATTTGCATATTCTTGTTCGAATCGGCAGTGTGCGCGATTAATTTCCAGCATGTAAAACTTGATGTTCAGATCGGCAACAGTGCGCGCAATCATTTCATGGCATTTGCATATTCTTGTTCGAATCGGCAGAGTGCAGGATTAATTTCTCTTGTGTAAACCTTGGCATTCAGATCGGCAACAGTGTGCGCGGTCACTTCATGGCATTTGCATATTCTTGTTCGAATCGGCAGAGTGCACAATTCATTTATCTCATGTAAACCTTGGCATTCAGATTGGCAACAGTGTGCGCAATCACTTCATGGCATTTGCATATTCTTGTTGGAATCGGCACAATGCACAATTCATTTATCTCATGTAAACCTTGGTATTCAGATCGGCAACAGTGTGCGCGATCACTTCATGGCATTTGCATATTCTTGTTGGAGTCGGCACAGTGCGCGATTCATTTATCTCATGTAAACCTTGACATTCAGATCGGCAACAGTGTGCGCGATCACTTCATGGCATTTGCATATTCTTGTTTGAACCGGCAGTGTGCGCGATTCATTTATCTCATCTAAATCTTGGCATTCAGATCGACAACAGTGTGCGCGATCATTTCATGGCATTTACATATTCTTGTTTGAATCAGCAACAGTGTGCGCGATTCAACCTTGGCATAAAGCGCTTGGCTCTTAGTTCAACAGTATGCACGATCATTTCATGGAATTGAAAACTTTGGTGTGTTGTGTTTGTTGAGGTGCACACATTTATCCTGAGCTTTTGGATTTTCTGTGAAGATGCTTAATTCAAAGTGCGACATTCTTTGTGCATATTAAGTCCGTAGTACAATTCCTGTTGTTTCCAGGGAATGTTTCAGATAGCCTTTGTCCTCATGTAAAAATGCAATGTTTGTTCTGAAACATTATTCTAGAAGGTTCTTGTATTCTAGACAGTATGTGATATTTCATGAAAATCTCATATAAAACATTGTATCAACCCATTCTTGATTTTTTCCAGGTACCTAGATTTCTTGAGGTCTAGTTATAGTCATTTCTTAGGTTATCCATGGTTGCAGTATGAGAACTCTTAGAACCATAGTCTATTGAAAGTCAATGTGATTATATCTTGATATTGTGTTGTTTAACCTCTTGCTTCCTGCATGTCTCCTTCCCAGCTGTTCCCTACCTAAACCCCTTTTCCCCCACTTGGACTCTCTCAGGCTCTGTGGTTTTTCTATCTGAGCTTTGGAGCTGTCTAGTGGTGGACATGCTGGGAACGTGCGCAGGCCCCGAGGATCTGGTCTCCCTGACAAGGATGACCTTTGATGGGCAGCAGTACATATAGCAGGAGCCAGAATGGGGCACACAGATCTGAAAATAGAGAATCCAAAGGGAACAGCCAGTGGCATAGATATAGGGTAAGAGGCTGCCATGCACAATGTCCAGCAGTTACTGATATGTTAAGTTAAGGTACAGTGTCTTACATGTGTGTCACTGGAAATATTGCTGTATTATATTTGTTCCGCTGCCAACATATTCTTCCTCTGCCTCCTCTTCATCACTGTCCACAGGCTCCACTGCTGCCACAAGACCATCTTCAGGCACATCCTCCTGCAGAAAAGGCACCTGGCGTCTCAAGGCCAGGTTGTGCAACATGCAACGATGATCTGGCACACCTTCTTGGGTGAGTAGTACTGGGAGCCACCTGTCAGATGGAGGCACCGGAACCTGGCCTTCAGGATCAATCAATCAATCAATCAATCACTGCATTTGTAAAGCGCGCTACATACCCGCAAGGGTCTCAAGGCGCTGGGGAGGGGGGGTGCTACTGGTCGAAGAGCCAGGTCTTGAGGAGTCTTCTGAAGGCCAGCAGGTCCTGGGTCTGTCGTAGGATGGTGGGGAGAGTGTTCCAGGTCTTGGCGGCGAGGTAGGAGAAGGATCTGCCACCGGCGGTGGTTTTTCGGATGCGGGGGACTGTGGCGAGGGCGAGGTTGGCTGAGCGGAGGCTTCGGGTGGGGGAGTGGAAGCTGAGTCGGGTGTTGAGGTAGGTGGGTCCGGTGTTGTGCAGTGCTTTGTGTGCGTGGATCAGGAGCTTGAAGGTGATCCTTTTGTTGACGGGGAGCCAGTGCAGGCCTCTCAGGTGGAGTGTGATGTGGCTGCGGCGGGGGACATCGAGGATGAGTCGGGCCGAGGCGTTCTGGATGCGTTGGAGTCGTCTCAGGAGCTTGTTTGTAGTTCCTGAGTAGAGGGCGTTCCCGTAGTCGAGTCTGTTGGTGATGAGGGCCTGGGTAACGGTTTTTCTCGTGTCGAGGGGGATCCATTTGAAGATCCTGCGGAGCATACGGAGGGTGTTGAAGCAGGACGCGGAGACGGCATTGACTTGCCTGGTCATGGAGAGAGTGGAGTCGAGGATGACCCCCAGGTTGCGTGCCTAGTGACGTGGGCCACCAAGAGTCGTCCCAGGCTGATGGGGTGGGTCCGAGAATGAGGACCTCCGTCTTGTCTGAGTTCAGCTTCAGTCTGCTGTCCTTCATCCAGTCAGCTATGGCCTTCATTCCTCGGTGGAGGTTAGCTTTGGCGGTGTGGGGATCTTCGGTGAGGGATATGATCAGCTGGGTGTCGTCGGCGTAGGAGATAATGTTGAGGTTGTGTTGTCGTGCGACGTGGGCGAGGTAGATATTGAACAGTGTCGGGCTGAGGGAGGATCCCTGTGGGACGCCGCAGATGATCTCAGTGGTTTTGGAGCGGAAGGGTGGGAGGCGGACGCTCTGGGTTCTGCCAGAGAGGAAGGATGTGGTCCAGGCCAGGGCCTTCTCTTGGATACCGGCGTCATGGAGGCGTGCTGATAGGGTGCGGTGGCAGACCGTGTCAAAGGCTGCTGATAGGTCCAGGAGGATGAGGGCGGCTGTTTCTCCTTTGTCCATCAGGGTCCGGATGTCGTCAGTGGCGGCGATGAGGGCGGTCTTGGTGCTGTGGTTACTGCGAAAACCAGATTGGGACGGGTCCAGGATGTTGTTGACTTCGAGGTAGCGGGTCAGCTGTTTGTTGACAATCTTCTCGGTCACTTTTGCCGGGAAAGGGAGCAGGGAGATGGGACGGAAGTTCTTGAGGTCCTTGGGGTCCGCCTTGGGCTTCTTCAGAAGGGCGTTGATCTCGGCGTGCTTCCAGCTTTCTGGGAAGGTTGCTGTCTCGAAGGAACAGTTGATTGTTTTCCGGAGGTGGGGCGCGATGGCTGCGCTGGCTGTGTTGAAGACGTGGTGAGGGCAGGGGTCCGATGGGGATCCGGAGTGGATGGAGTTCATGGTTTTGATGGTGTCTTCGTCGCTGACGCTGGACCAGACGGTCAGGCGACTGGTGCGAGTGGTAGTCGCAGGGGTGGTGGACTCGGTGGTGGGTGCGGGGGGGTCAGGGTTGAAGCTGTTGTGGATGTCGGTGATCTTGCGGTGGAAGAAGGTGGCCAGGGAGTCGCACAGGTCTTGAGATGGCAGGATGTCGTTGGTGATGGAGCTGGGGTTGGAGAGTTCTTTCACGATGCTGAAGAGCTCTTTGGTGTTGTGTGCATTGTTGTCTAGGCGGTCCTTGAAGGCGGTCTTCTTGGCGGTCCTGATGAGTTGGTGATGTCTGCGGGTGGCGCTCTTGAGGGCTGTGTGGTTGTCTGGTGTTCGGTCGTGGAGCCATTTCTTCTCCAGCTTCCGACAGGTGTGCTTGGAGATCCGGAGGTCCTTGGTGAACCAGGCGGCTTTCTTGTTGGTGTGGTTGGTTGTAAAGGTCTTGAGAGGGGCGAGGGTGTTGGCGCAGTCGTTGATCCACTGTGTGAGGTTGGTCGCGGCAGTGTCTGGGTCGGTGGGGTCGCTGGGTGGTCTCAGGGCGAGGGCGGTAGTCAGTTGGTCCCCGGTGACCTTGCCCCAGCAGCGGCGTGGTAGCTGTTGGGTGCGGTGGTGTGTGGTGGGTTTTCTGAAGGTGAAGTGGACACATCTGTGGTCGGTCCAGTGTGGTTCGGTGGTGTGGTTGAAGGAGACGTGGGGGCTTGCAGAGAAGATGGGGTCAAGCGTGTGTCCAGCGGCGTGAGTGGGTGTCGTTACTAGCTGTTTGAGTCCGAGGTTGGCGAGGTTGTCGATCAGGGCGGTGGAGTTGGCGTCGTTGTTGTTCTCGAGGTGGAAGTTCAGGTCCCCGAGGAGGATGTAGTCCGTGGAAGCGAGGGCGTGGGTGCTGATGAGGTCAGCGATGGTGTCACTGAACTGTGGGCGGGGTCCGGAAGGTCTGTAGGTGAGAGTTCCTCTGAGGGTGGTGTTGGGGTCGGTGTGGATCTGGAAGTGCATGTGCTCGGCGGTGGTGAGGGTGTCATCGGTGTTCGTTGAGATTTTGATGGAGTCTTTGTGGATGATGGCGATTCCTCCTCCCACTCCGTTGGTGCGGTCTCTGCGGGAGATCTTGTAGCCCTGTGGGATGGCTATGGCAAGGTCTGGTGCTGAGGTGGCGTTCAGCCAGGTCTCCATCAGGAAGGCGACGTCAGGGGCAGTGGAGTCTAGGAGGTCCCAAAGTTCGATGGCGTGCTTGCGAGCGGAGCGGGTGTTGAGGAGGATGCAGCGGAGGTGGTTGGGTTCTCTGGCTGGTGGTGTGGAGGGTTGGATGCTGGTGAATCTGCAGTTCCGGCAGGTGAACATCAACTGACTCTCGAGGATGTCGAAAGTTCTCTCAATTATCCTCCTTGTATGCCCATGTGCCTCACTGTAACGTTCCTCTGCCCTTGTCCTGGCATTCCTCACTGGGGTCAGTAGCCATGAGAGGTTGGGGTAACCAGAGTCACCTGCAAATATAGGGTGACAACTGTTAGATACACACTAACCCTTAGGGTCAATCCCATACCCAGACACCAACTGATACTCAGTGGGGACCTTTGGCTCACCTATTAGCCACACCCAGTGCCTCTGGAGTTGGCCCATCACAGATAAAAGCGTCATGCCCAGAGCCAGGATATTTGGCATTCACATGGGAGATGTACTGGTCCACCAAACACACCATCTGCACATTCATCGAGTGATAGCTTTTTCTAATCCTGTAAATCTGTTCATTTCTCCGGGGGGAGACAAATGCCACATGTGTACCATCAGTGGCACCAATGGTGTTGGGGATATGTGACAGGGCATAAAAGTCAGCCTTCACTGTGGCCAATTCATCCACCTGGGGGAACACGATGTAGCTGCACATGTGTTTCAGCAGGGCTGACAACACTCTGGTCAACACGTTGGAGAACATTGGCTGTGACATCCCTGATGCCATGGCCACTGTAGTTTGAACGGAACCACTTGCCAGGAAATGGAGCACTGACAGGACCTGCACTAGAGGGGGATACCTGTGGGCTGGTGGATAGCTGACATCAGGTCCGGCTCCAATTGGGCACACAGTTCTTGGATTGTGGCACGATCAAGTCTGTATGTGATGATAATGTGTCTGTCCTCTATTGTCGACAGGTCCACCAGGGGTCTGTACACCAGAGGATGCCGCCATCTCATATGCTGCCTCAGCGGTTGAAGCCTATGGAAGAGAACGGTGAGCAGAGGGTCATATTTCCACATATATTGCACTAATGTGGATTTGTTTACTTTAAAGAAACAGTATGTGAACTCGAGAGTCAGTTGATGTGCCAATGTCTGCTGTGACGCAGTTAGGTGCCATGCCCTGTGCCCCCCTGAAATAGTGGCTGCCTGCCAAGTGTAAATGAGATAAGTGCTCTGGCGTTGTGTGCCATCGCAGTAGGCGGTCGATGACTGCCACGCAGATTCACATTGGTTATTATTAGCCCTATGGGTTCCAGGAGCCAATTGCGATGTACGCCGGCGGTGACGGTACGCACCGCCACAGACATCACTTCCATTTTCTAACTATTCACCCACTTGCTACCTGACCTTCAACAGGAGAAGACCTACCCTGCAAGTGCTGCTGTGACCTATGTCTGGAAGCAACAATGGTTCATGTATCTGGGGAAAGGGCCCCTGCCTTCACTGCAGAGTAGTTGGAGAAACTGGTGGATGGAGTCCTACCCCAGTACACATTACTCTACGGTCCTCCAGACAAACAGGTGAGTACATTATGAGCACGATGTGTGGGCAATGCATGTTTTGAGTGGTGTGGATGTAAGCCACATGTTGCGGGGTGCTGAGGCGTCCTGGCCTGAGTGCTGCATGAGAGGTGGTCAGTGTATGTGCATCAGGGCATGGGTGGGAACTGGTGGGCAATGAGTATGCCGATCTGGACGGGTGAGTAAATTCCTTTTCTGCTGTTTTTTCCCTCCAGGTCAGCGCCCACCAGAAAAACGGTATTGGCCTTCCATCGCCAAGGAGGTGAGGACCCTGGGGGTCTATCACAGGCGGAGCACCCACTGCTGCAAGAGATGGGAGGACCTGCGCCACTGGACCAAGTAAGCATCGGAGTCACAGATGGGGCTGGCCTCCCAATGTGGAAGGGGTGCCCATCGCACCATGACCCCCCTGATGTTCCGCATCCTGGCGGTGGCCTATCCGGAGTTGAATGGGTGCTTGAGGGCATCACAGCAGCCACAAGGGGGTGAGTACAGATTCTGAAAGCTGACTTTGTGCGCTTTAGGAGGTAGCTGGGTGGGGGATGTGGGCTATGGGTGCCCCTAGGCCAGGGCGATCATGGCAGGGTGGTCCCTTGTTGGGCAGGCTCTGGCGCACTCCTACCCCAATGGTGTAAGGGGCCATCTACTACTGTGCAGGGCCCTGTGGGTTTCAGGTGTGCAGATGCTGGAGCTAGGCATTGTACCCCATGGGCTGGTGACTGTCTCAGTAAATGGTTGGGCATGACCTAGTGCATAGGACGGCTCACTGTGTGTTGTGTACGCCAATGGTAGTGGTGTTGCTGGCACTGACCAAGTGTATCCTCTGCCTCCCCCCCCCTTTTTTTTCTCACCCATCATCTGGCAGAGGAGCAGAGGCACCAGTGACGGAGGGAGCTGCATCCCACATGGGCCTGGAGGAAGAATAGACCAAGGGTGAAGGCACCAGTGGGACGGAGGGTGAGGGGAGCACCACAACGGGAACAGAAGGGACGACCACAGACAGCGACTCCTCCTCTGATGGAAGCTCCCTGGCGGTGGCGGACACCTCTGTGCCCACCCCAACAACAGGTACAGCCACCACCTCCTTTACCAGCACCGCCCTCCCAACAGCCCCTCAGCGTGTTTCCCGTACCCGCTCACCCAGGACGGTGGGCATCTCCTTCACCTCAGGCACCTCAGGCCCTTCCCCAGTCAGCCCTGCTGCCCTCAGTGAGGAGGCTATTGACCTCCTGGGATCCCTCACTGTTGGGCATTCACTCTGGCGTGGCAGCCCAACAGAGAGCATTTCAGGCTCTGGCCTCAGCACTGATGGCAGCCATTGTCCCTGTGTCCAGCCTCCCCCCTCCAACTTCCACCACCCAGACTCAATCCCCTCTACCTCATTCTATCCCAAGCACACCTTCAGACCAGCATGCACTGAAATCACCACACAAAAGTGGCTCAGGCAACCATAAGTACCACACTTCATCTCACCTGCATGCACTACATCTTCATCCACTACCTCCATCACCAGCACGCCCATCACAACACAGTCCTCACGAGCAGTCACCCCCCCCACAACCATGCACACATCACCTGTGTCCTCTCCCAGTATGTCTGTGACCCCTCCTCCCAAAGTACACAAACGCAAGCACCCACCCACCCAACAGCCATCCACCTCACAACAGCATCCAGCCCATGCACCTTCACCTAAACTCAGCAAATGTACACCTCCTACAACCACTCCCTCTTCCCCCACTCCCAAACCTTCTCCATCTTCCCGTCCCAGTGTGTTTAAAAAACTTTTCCTGGCAAATATTGACCTCTTACCTATGCCTCCCCCGTCCTTCCCCTCAGGCCAGGGTGTCCATATCCCAGGCCAGCACCTCAGCCACCAAGTCGGCGGACGCTGTGGTATCTGCAAGTCCCAGAGGATCAAAGGGGGCACACGTCAGGGCAGCCAGTGTGCCACCGGCACCTGCAAAGGACCAACCCATTCCGCCACCTGCCAAGGTGAAGAAGGGGCCAGCATGCAGTACGGCCAAGAAGTACGACCCACCCAGCAAGGCCTCCTCCAAAACTCAAGCTGCCAGTGCCAAGGTCCCGGCAGCATCTGCCAAGGTGGGGAAAGGGAAGAAAACCCAAGGCAAGGCACTTCAGGCCTCGGAGGCTCCAGGTGAGGGACTGGTGCCCACCATCAGTACCGACAGCCCCGCAACCTGTTCCGCGGCAGGCATCGCCGCAGGCACCGCCACCTGCACCACCATCTGCACCGCCACCTGCACAGCCACCTGCACCACCGCTGCTGCAAACAACTGTCAGCATCATCATTACCAGTGGGCAGCCTTCTGAGGCTGCAGGAGACGGCCTGGTGTCTCCCTCCACCACTACCAGCAACTGCACCATGCCAAACACCGACAGCATCTCTGCTGCAGACACCGCCGCAAGCACTGCCACCTGCACCACCATCTGCACCGCCACATGCCAGCCGGTGCCACAACAACTGTCAGCAGCAGCATCCCCAGTGAGCAGCTGTCCAAGGCTGCAGGAGACGGCCTGGAGCCTCCCACCACCACTTGAAGCACCCCCACCAGCACCTGCACTACCACCAGTTTGCAGCCTTAGTCACCACAGGACGGAGTCTGGCCCTGTCTCTATGGAGTATCATGCTACCTGTTCCCTGCAAATCTCGTGCCTCAGACACCCAGGTGAGGGAATGTGAACTGCAACACCCCAAGTGCGGCATCACTGGGCACAAGGCCCCCTCCAGAACCAGTGGAGAAAAGCATCCACTATCACTATCCTTGGCAGGATAAAGCAGAGAAATGCATCCACTATTACTATCCTTGGCAGGATGAAGCAGACTGGGCACAAGGCCCCTTCCAGAAACAGTGGAGAAATGCATCCACTATCACTATCCTTGGCAGGATGAGGCAGACTGGGCACAAGGCCCCCTCCAGAACCTGTGGAGAAGCCATCCACTTGAGAGACTTGAGAGACTGTGGCTTTGCACACCCCAGGACCAAGCAGTGGGCAAACCACCCACTTGAGAGACTGTGGCTTTGCACTCCCCAGGACCAAGCAGTGGGCAAACCACCCACTGGAGAGACTTCAGAGACTGTGGCTTTTCACTCTCCAGGACCAAGCAGTGGGCAAACCACCCACTTGAGAGACTGTGGCTTTGCACTCCCCAGGACCAAGAAGTGGGCAAACTACCCACTGGAGAGACTGTGGCTTTGCACTCCCCAGGACCAAGCAGTGGGCAAACCACCCACTAGAGAGACTTGATAGACTGTGGCTTTGCACTCCCCATGACCAAGCAGTGGTTAAACCACCCACTGGAGAGACTTGAGAGTCTGTGGCTTTGCACTCCACAGGACATCGCTGTGGGCATGTTGCCCCCTCCAGGAGCAGTGGCGTAGTACCATCTTCCGGCTGAGGTACCCCCTTTTCCCCCTGAGGTGCCTGTGTGTTTACGACCTGATGCCCCTGCAGTGTTCTCTCCGTTTTGAGGCAGTTGTCAAGTGTGGGCTTCACCCATGATTTTTTGGCCCAGTGGGCCATGGACATTTGCAAGGGACAGTGTACGCCCTTCTGTACATATTGTAAATATTTGTATATACTGTTTTTCAAATCATTAACTATATCTGCATATTTCAAAATATCACTGTTTGAACTCAATTCCTTTTCTCCTTGAGTTCTTCCAGGGGGTTACGGGGTGTAAATGCAATGTTGATGCATGTTTTTTTGTGTATGGTGTTGTGGGTGGGGGTGGGGCTGTTGTGTGCTGCATGTGTGTGTCACTCTCTTTTTCCTCCCCGTGTGCTAGGTGCAGTACTCACCGTGGTCGTCGCTACCACCTTTGATATCCCTCATGTGTGAGGAGGTAGACCAGCATCGGCAGGACCTGCAGCTGAGGCTCCATGGCGTCCTGGTTCTTCCTTGGTTGTTGAGAGGTGAGTGATTTCCCTTCCAAGTCCTGTTTCTGCTGTGCTTTTGAAGGTGTTGGTAGTGCCCTGGAAAAGCTGGTGGATTGGCGGGTTGTGATAGGATGGGCGGTACATTGTCTTCCGCCTGTCTGTTGGCGGTGACCGCCGTGGTGTTTGTTGCTACTGCCATGGCGGTTGGTGTGTTAAAGTGGCTGTCTATGTTGGCGGTTTCCGCCGTGGTCGTGATCCGATTTTTTGTACCGCTGGCCTGTTGGCGGTATTAACGCCGCTTTATCACCGATTGCCAGGGTTGTAATGAGGGCCATTATCCCTACTTTGCAACTATACATCTTCCCCACTTCTCATCCCTACTTATAATTCATAATCCTTACATCTCATTCCTACTTCTCATCCACCATTCCTAATTCTCATCCCTGATTCACAGACATCATCCCTACTTCTCATCGATCACTCTTCTTTTAATTTATCATCTTCACTTTGCATCCCTCGTTCTCATCCGTCATCACTATTTTTCACCCATTATCCAATCTTCCTGTTCCTATTTTTCATTCATCATCCCTATTTCTTATCCATCATCTCTTCTTCACATCCCTACTTCTCAGCCATCAACACTACTTCTTATCCATCATCTTTGGTCCTCATGCATTATTCTACTTCTCATCCATTATTTGTACTTCAAATCCTTACTTCTCATCCATCATTCCAACTTCTCATCCATCATCCCTACTTCTCATTCATCACACGTACTTCTCATACATCATCTCTACTTCTCATCCCTTCTTCTCATCCATCAACACTACTTTTCATTCATTGTCTCTACTTCTCATGCTTTTTTCTCATATATTATGCCCAATTTTCATCCATCATTTATTCTCCCTACGTCTCATCTGTCATCCCTACTCCTTATCAATCATCCATCATGCCTACTTCTCATTCATCCTCTCTTCTTTTCATCCCTATTTCTGATGCATGAACCCTACTTTTCATTCATTATCTCTGCTTCTTACCTTTTTTCCTTTTTCATCCATCATCCCTGCTTCCCATCTATCACCCATCATCCCTGCTGCTCATCCTGCCTTCTCATCTCTCATTTCTACTCCATATCCATCATCACTTATTACCTCTACTTTGCACCCCTGCTTGTCATCCATCATCACTACTTCTCATCCTTCATCCCTACTTCTCACACCTATTTCTCATCCAATATCCCTATTTCTCAAACATCATCTCTACTTTACATCCCTACGTCTCATCTATCAACCCAACTTCTCATCCATCATCCCTACATCTCATTCCTACGTCTCCTTCATCATCCCTACTTTTCATCCCTACTTCTCATCCATCACCTCAACTTCACATTTGTTTCTCATTCACTATCCCTACTTCTCATACATTATCTATCAGCTCTACTTCACATCCCTACTTCTCATCCATCATTCCTACTTCCCAACACTACTTCTCATCCATCATCTACTTCTCATCAATAACCGCCATTTCATATCTGTTTGTCATGCACTATCAATCATCTCTACTTCTTATACCTAATCCATACTTCTCATCCATCATTTTTCTGTCTCATCTCCCATCCATCTTCCCCATTTCTCATTCCTCATCCTTCAGTCATATTAACACACGTTCAATGTTCTAAAACACCTCTACATAATGATTGGTTAGCAACAGTCAATCAGAGTTAAGATGGTAGGCAGTATTCTCTTGGTCTGTCCACTGAAAGATAGCTTTCAGATAGAAGAGGAAATGCAACTGTGTGTGCCTGTCTGGGGAATTTGGGTGGGAAAGTTTTAAATGTAACAAAGATTAAATTTCAGTCTGTTGCTTCCATTAGTTGTGGGAGCTATTTTTAATTTTCCTGCAGTTTACAAGTTTCATTACTAGACAGGTCATGAAAAAAGCTATCCAAAGGACTTCAATTGCTTTGGAAACTAGGAAAAGCAAGGCTTGGACAGAGGGAACTATCAACAAACACAATTGTGCTAGACACACTTAAAATCAACATTCTCTGATAGCATAGTCTAGTCAGAGCCTTATAGCCTCATGCATGCAACAGGGCACCTAGGTCATGTAGGATCAGATTATAAATTTAATGGGGCAGTATTTCTGTATGGACTACCTCTCTGCTTCATTTTAACTGTTTTAGTGTTCTCTCGCCTGGAATTCCTGGGTACAGAACACAGGACTCAACTCTACAAGCCACAAAATACAACTAGTAAAGTGTTTTGATATTATGCTGCAAGTGCAGCCCACCCGTGTCCCCCAGTCTCTACCTGAAGCCCTTCTTAGGCACTAGAGAAGCATGTAATGCTCCCCGTTAGAGGCCATATCCTCTACTTCCATCTGCCTTCCTCCCTATCTCATTCCCAAAGTCCACCCCCCAACTACATTTACCACCTGCTGAAGGCTGTAGGGATGTGAAGTAGGAATGATGGATGAGAAGTAGGGATGTGAAGTAGAGCTGATGGATGAGAAGTGGGGATAATGGATGAGAAGTAGGAATGAGATGTAGGGATGAAGGATGAGAAATTGGGTTAATAGATGAGAGATGATGGATGAGAAATAGAGATATTGGATGAGAAATAGGGGATCAATAATACCCACAGAACTGGAAATTCCATGCCAAATTCCAAGTAGATTAATTTGTAATTAGTGGATTTATATCCGAGGATACCGGCTGAGAATATTATTATTCTTAACTTGTAATCAGGCCCATGGTTGGCAAAGCACTACCCAACCAACAGCAGTGTCGCAAGACACTAATATCCACTGTACAACAACTCCTATAGAACCAACATAAGTATTGCATACCATCAGACACAGCATCAGACACTCAACACTGCATCACATTACCTGAACGGTGATTGTGTTTCACATATAGAAAGACAAACAAAATGGAAAAGCCTTTCAGTGTAAACATCCATACATAGGATCCTCTTCCACAAATCACCTTTATAACCTCAGACAATGAAACAACAATGTACAAATTACGCAACCATTTGATGGCATTCCTTTGTTGGCTCAAAAGGCTGCCCAGAAGACATAGTGGTGCCACAATACTGGTGGTAAGCACTATACAAATGCCTATGACATAATATATCAAATGAAAATCAACAAAGCCAATACAGGCTTAGGTGTTCACATTTACTGCCTAAATGTATTCCTTGGCGGGGTGAAAAGGAATGAAAAGTGGGGGTGATGGATGAGGGAAGAGAATTAGGATTGAGATGCTAGGTTAATAGTTGAGTGATAAAAATTATGGATGATGGATGAGAAATAGGAATGACAGATGAGAAGTAGAGACACTAGCTGATAAGTAGGGAAGAGAGGTAGGGTTAATAGATGAGAACTTGGGCTGGGAAATAAATGTAATGGATAAGAGGGGATGGCGAATGAGAAGTATTGATGAAAAGTCATCTTGAGTTATCTTTTTCTTCAGGTTTGTTTGTTCATGCTTGCTTTTGGGGGGTATCCACAGCAAGCTTAAACCAAATGAATAAGACCTGGACTCCCTCTACTTGAATGGTGCTAGAATAGTGTGTTGTGTATGAAAATGCTGTTTTCCGTGGCCACCCTCCACTATTTCCTAGATTTTATTGCTGGCGTATGAACTCTGAACATGGTAGCTCTGCTATCCAGTGCCCGGTGTAGGTACTCTGACCCCTAAAACAGGGTAAATTGTCAAATCCCTTATTGGCATACTTAACCTACTTATAATTTCCTAGTAGATGGTACACTGTGTACCCAGAGGCTGTAAGTTAAATGCTACTAGGGGACTGCAGCACTTATTGTGCCACCACTCAACTCACAAGTGAAAACGTGACTTCAGGCTTGGCCCTGCTGCCTAGCATGGCAGTTTTAAAACTGCCATTTCAATCTGGCAAAATAAGCTTATTGCCAGGCCTAAACCTTCCTTTTTTCAGTTATAAGTCACCCCAAGGTAGGTCCTATATTCTCGTTAGGCAGGACGCATGGTAGTCAAAAAGAAGGATATCAGTTCTTAAGTTTTACATGTCCTGGCAGTGAAAAATCTCTGAAGTCGTTCTCTACTGTGGCAAGACTGGCTCTCTGATAGAAAAGCACTAGGTTAAATTTTAACACTTTTTAATTAATAATTTGGGAATAGGTAAAACCATGGTTCAAGTACTCTAATAGGAATATAAAATGCAATCTGATGGTCAAGTAGGATTTTACATCACTATTCTGAGATTACTACTGCTAGACCCTTAGAATTTTCATACCTAAAGCCTCTAGTAACCCTTTCAGAGTCAATTCCCAAACCTCCACATGGGAGCAGCCTGCTAGGTGATGTGAATAGCTCCCAGGAAAGGGAACAAAAGGGCCTTGGCTGCGAGGAGGTGTGACCCCGTTCTGACAGGACAGCCTGGGGATCTGCCCACTAACTGCACAAGCCTCAAAAGGGCACCTCCTGTGACAGGCAGATATCACTTGTACCTAGGTCTATCACTCACATTGTCCAAGTACCCCCAGTGGCACCAATCCCAGTGGAGTAAAACCCTGTTCCAGAACTGGTTTGCTGGGGAGTTCCTCATTTCCATAGTCCCAGTTCAGGAATGAGTCCAGTGACCAAGGGAATAAATGTTCTGCCATGTTGGATTTTGGCAGAACAAGGTACTGCAGGATTGCTCTGGGCCAACCATCCAGGAAAAGCTTTTAAAGTGGGTAGGGTTTTGCCTATGAACATTTTCCTTTGTGGTCAGGGAGTGTCCCCCACCCACAAGCTAGTGTAAGGCATAATTGTGCTTGACACCTGGGAAATTCCTACTCTCCAACTCTGGGCTCAACAACCACCAAAGCTTAGGGAGGGTGAGTGAGACACACCAAATCTCACCCTCTGAGGTCAACTGACTCTTTGAACTTGGGGAAGAGTGTAGTAGTCAGACAAATCAATGACAATATATCATTCACAATACTAAACACCATAACAATTTTAAACACTAAATCAAACTCCAAACCGAATAAAGTTTCTACGCTTTATTACAATCCCAAAATCAATGTCGCGTAAATGGTGTGCAAAACTAAATTATAAACATACATAAATACCATAGGCTGACCAAAGCATCTGAAAAGATTCAACCTATTAAACATTAATGCTGTTAAGCACTCCAAAGAATTATATAGATTAGCAACATCAATAAATCATCAAAATACAGTTTTTAACAATCAGTTTCAGAGCTGGGCCATTCCTGACAATAACCAAAACTGGGACTTGCATGTGTGGGAACATGCGGACTAAAGCAAAAATAAAATAAGACAAAAATAATTTGGAAAACATCTAACTAGGGCAACTCACTATAAAATATGCTATTGTAAGTCACTAAGCTAAAAAGAAATAAGAAACCACGTTTAGTTATACTTCTCCTCATGGGACAGCATACAGGATGATTCCACAGGGATGGTCACCTTCTTCCAACGATCGTTGACAGCAGAATCAGGATGGTGCAGAACATGAGCTGCACATATGACAATTCAGCAATTCAGAATTAGTTGGCTTTACTAATACTGAACCACATAACAGAATAGGGCAGTTAAGTCTATGATGAGAAAACTCACCAGGAAACTCAGAGATGTAAGAGCAGGCTACAAACAGAAATAAACAACGTCCAGGCTGGAGGAGAACTAACTCTGAGAGGATCTCCAGACAAACTAACTTCAAGAAGGTTCAGAAGGAATCTGTCTTCCATTCCAAAGTTTTTCACTAATTAAAATAACTAAAATCCATTCAATTGGTCCTTCAGGTGGGCACATTCTGGGATTCAATTTCAGTATCCAGTCACTGCAGATGGCACCACCAAGTTCTGATACTTTTAAAAATCTTCTCAGCAAAAGGGTGTCGTTTGCTTCATGAAAGTATACAATTCTGCCAAAATATTACATTTTTGTAATGATTTGTTACTTGCAGTTCCTTTCACACAATCCATACTAAACTAAACGAATATTCTGTCACATGAATGCTGTGATTTCCCGTCCGATTCAACAGCTAGAATAAATATTGTTATATTAACTAAATTAGAAACATGCTCTTCTCCTTCAAAACAATAGCACATTCAACATTACGTTAGCTGCCTAAGGAAAGAATTCAGGGCAGACGGAACAAAATAAACAAGTAATTTTCCATTGCTGCTTGCAAAATGAATTTTTTCTTCAGCCCTAGTCAAGTTAAGGAAGCCTTAATACACATTAATACATTTAACAGATTAATAAACGTATTGCTCACCTTACAATTCATAAATGCAAAGTAATTTATTTAATTGCAAGCACTATTTATGACATGTAAAAGCTATTTTAAATGTATATTTATTTTGCTTTGCATGTTAGTGGAATTCGTTTAATTCAATACAAGTGTGTTTAATTTATATTCATCTAATTCTCATAATACATTTCTATTTCTGCTATTTCTAACTGAAAACAATCCTTCCAGGTTAATATTTATTAATACTTCACTAAAAATACAAATGCATGTTAAACGTGATATCAAAATACGAATGGTAGGCACAAATGTCCACCACAATTTAAATGTGTACATTTTCATTTCTATGTCATTTTCTCTGTTAGACTTTTAAATGAAGGTTGATTCGTCACCATATGCTAACTTCACTGCCACTAATTAATTAATAACAATTGATTTCTCTCAATCACTCCTCTGATGGCAATTTATGCCATCACAAAATAAATATTCTCATTTAAAATGAGATAAGTCAAAACCTTGTAGTTTGATAATGCATTGGCCTAGGTTTGCGATAATTGTCAATTCTTTTCATTGTCTGATGATATCTGTTTCTCATATTCTCCATTTCCATTTCTTCCCTCCTCTGTTTATTCTTTGCCTTTTGTCCTTTCCAGAAAGTGTAAGCTCTGTAAAATCCAAGTGCACCACTTATGCACATTGTGACAATCAATAAAGGTTTCAGGATCATTGTCACAAAAACATTTCCCAAGTTACCATATGAAGATCCTACCTTAGAAAATCCTTCACCTATTGTTTCCCAAACAATTGTCTGTTCCAGGTCATTCAGGTCATGTCTCAAACTTGTCAGGTTAGATAAATATCTCTTTATCTCCTTGCTGTTGTCAGGTATGTACGTGCAGCAGTGTTGTGATTTCAAAACTCTTCAGACTCCGCCCTCTTTTGCTAAAAGGATGTCTAACGCAAGGCGATTCTGAAGAATCATATACCTTGCTGCAACCTTTTCTGTGTCCATAAGGAGCATTGCACCTGAAAAATCAGTTGACATCTTATCTACAATTGTTGATAACTTCCTTATCTTTACGTTATTCAGGATCACTCCCACTGATGGAAAAATAGCTCCAAAAATATCTCCTGTAATCTCTGAACCACTTGCTCATCTTCTAAATCTCAATTTAGGTCTCTCAATCCTTCAGGATTGTCGATGTTGCCCACTTGGTAAATTTTCAGGAAAACCACTCCCAAATAGCATGTACCATACCAGCCTTTCGGCAATTTGTAATAAGCATTCTTACCACGGATGTAATAGATACCAGGTACAGCAGGGTCTTATCCATTTAGCATACAATCCCATACACTTTTGAACAGGAACAAATGTCTGCATTCACTTGTCCCTGCAAACGTATTGTCACCTTTTGATTGCGGCCTATGTATACAAACCTTTCCTACATGTTGCCAATCTATAGCTAGGCGTCAATGTGCATCAGATGTAATGTGAACTGATTTCTTCTTACCAACTATACCCTTATCTATCCTTTCTTTCATTGCTTTTCTTCTACCACCTACTTGATTAATGAACTCCTTCTCTACCTGTGTGAGAATAAATGTCAGGTTATTCCTGTGTGCATAGGCTGTGCCAAACGTCAGTGTGGGTTCAAAGAAACCTCTTACTATGTCTATGTTCCTAGTCTTTGCAATGCTACTCAAATGCTGATTAATGAGAACAACAAATAAGATTACATTGCAATTGGAGCAAAAACACTGAATGAACTCCTGGTTGTTCAAATGTGTTAATAATGAACAGCAACTAATCCCATAACTTAGTGGTAAGCTATGATAAGTGATTCCTTCCTGTACTGATGAAGGAATTTGTGTGCATACATAACAATCATGCACACTCATTGTGTCCACATATTCATACAGCAAACTATAATATGCATTGGAAGATAAGAAGTAATCCTTCATCTTAATTGAACTTTTCCTGCTCGGATGTTGTCATTCTCAGCACTGGAGTTGCTGTGCTTTGCACTTCTTCTTTCATTGAAACATTCATTCGTGCAATCAAAAGAATGCACACAATCATGTACACTATAATCAAACCAATGCACACATATTTACATTTACTGTGTTTGCCCTGTCCAGGATTCATGGCTTCTGTACAATCAGAGGAGCAAAGAAAAAGACAAATATAAAAAAAGAAAGCAAAAGCGAGCAAAATAAAAACAAAAATGTATTTTCGAAGTCTCTTTGCTATTTACAGCAGTTCTCAATCTTCAGGAAACTTCTTGAGCTCAACAAAAGTCGTCAAAAATCAGTTCAAATGTTTGTTTTCAATAGAACAGTCTGTTGATCACTTACTATTACTTCCAAATGTAATGTCTTTGTTAATCAATTGGCAAGGTTATTTCAAAGCTGAGTTCAAATACAATTTCCAGAAAGTTCAACTGAATTCTCACGGTCAAAACAAAAGGCTGTAAACTCGGTCTCCCATTCATTTGTGGCAAAATAGATCCACGCTGGTGAAGAGCATCTGCAACTTATTACTCTTCCTTTTCGTTCTCCTTACAGCACCATCTTCATCTTCACTCTGATTTGACTCTTTGACTGCTTCTGTTATTGATGAGAGTTTATCAGCAACCAGTTCATGTGCAGCTGCAGGCTATTTGTCTCCTTTCACAGTTCTCTTTCCAGGTGCAATTGCTTTAACAATGTTTGCTGCACAGGCAGGAATCAGTTGACTTTGGCTTTAATTTTGACACTGTTCTCCTGCACTTTTGTTGGTTTGCAGGCTGCTTACACCTTTGTCTGCACCTTTATCAGTGCTTTCATTAACGCCTTTATTTGCATGCAGACCGCTCGTGTCTTCACTACTTTGCATGTTTTCTGCTTCAGTCACAGGTTCCATCCTCAAAGCTTGATCAAGTCGAACCTCTTCCACATCAGCATTCACTATTGCAGGATCAGATTATGTGTTTTCAAGAGGACACAGAACTTTCCATGTGTGGCTTGCATGTACCCAGTTCGGAAGACCAGCACATTTCACAGCTATCGCCGTCACAAAGATGACTTGAAATGGGCCTTTACGCCTTGGTTCCAGGCAAGTCTTCCTCACATGTTTCTTAACCAGCACTCACTCCCCATCCTTCAGGCTGCTGCACTGTTCTTGAGCTGGTTGAACTGTTGCTGCTTCAGTCTGATGAGACAAAGAGTGAACCACATCAGCCAGATCTTTGCAACAATCCAGCACTGAGTCATCTGTTTTGTTCACAAGTGCATTTGCAGGTACTGCTGGTAGTCTCATTGCATGACCCATCCATATTTTGTGGGGAGACAGACCTGTCTACCTGTCAGGGGTGTTATGCTTGCTCATCGGGACAAGTGGCAATACATCAGGCCATTTCAATGCTGTTAAGGCACAAACCTTCGCCAATCGAGCTTTCAGTGTTCCATTAATTTGCTCCACCAATCCAGACGCCTCCGGTGTTACGGTTTCGGGCGGGTCTGGCTCTGGCTGGAACAAGCAGGAACAGGACTGGGAAACAGAGAACAGGCTCTGGCTGGAGTAAGCAAGAACAGGACTGGAATACAGGAAGCTGGAGCAAGCAGGAACAGAACTGGGAAACAGAGAGCAGGTTCAGGTTGAAACAAGGCAGGAACAGGACTGGGAAACAGAGAGCAGGCTCTGGCTGAAACAAAAAGGAACAAGGCTAAGAAACAGGAAGAAGACTCTGGCTGAAACAATCAGGAACAGGGCTGAGAAACAGAGAACAAGTTCAGGCGGAAGCAGAACAGGACTGGAACGCAATCCAACAAGAGGTCTGGTACACAAAGGAATCGAACTCCAATGCACCATGAGGAGCTTCAGGAAATGGCAGCTTATAAGCAGTTCCAGGCAGCAGCAAACCCAGGGTGGAGTCACATGGTTGAGCTGCACAAGTTAGGTCACAGGTGTGTGCAGTTTCAGTCTCTCACAAGTCCTGGAGGAGAGAATCCAGTATAAAGGAACAACCAGACTTTTCCAATAGGAAGCAATGGACAGAAGATTACAGATCTTACCGACTACCGGGCAGTGCACTATGCGACCTGAAGTCCATGGGAACAAATGCAGTTCTCCCATAGAATGCCAAATCGAAAAGGGAAGCAAACAGGATAGAAAGGGACTCTGGGTGAGTGTTAATGATGATTCCCAGGCTGCAGATAGTCTGTTTACTGCGCCCCCTAGAGATGGGACGGCAGAGCCGTAACATCCGGTCTGTAACTGCAGTGCAATGTTTGCTCAATGTTTAGTGCTACACACAACAACTTTATGATCTCATTATTAAAATGAGTTCCTCAGTCTGATTCCAAATAAGTTGGAAATCCATACCTAGGTATTAGTCCCAGGAACATTAGCTTAGCTACAGAGAGACTATCATTCCTACATGCTGGATAAGCCTCAATCCACTTAGAAAACACACATGATGACCAACACATACTTCAGTTCATTGCGACGGGCAACTCAATAAAATTGAGTTGCGTTCTGTTAAATGGACCTGCCTATGTGGCTCAAATTAACCACTGTGTGTTTCCCTAAATTCATTTGTTGGCATGTAACACATCTGTGACAAACCACTTCTGCAACCAATGTAAATGTGGGGTTGTACCATGTCTATTTCAATGTGTGAATCATTGCATCTCTGCCAAGATGAATCTGACCATGATAATACCTCGCCATTGAGTTCAGCAAACACTCTGGCAACACAACTTTCCCTTCATTTAAAATTCAAACGTAATCTCCCTCTCTTTGAGCACAACCTGCTTTTATCCAACCTCTGTGTTCTTCCTCTGTAGTTTCTTCCTGCAACCTCTTAATCTCATCCCAGGTGTCAACCACTGACATCAAGAAATTTTGATTTGACTCACTGGTGTGACTTTTATTACTCCACTGTTCATTGAAGGTGACACAATGAAGTGCACAATATCTGGCAATTTGTTCAGCATAGGTATTGCCCAACGATACATAGTCATTTGATCTTACATATGTGGTACATTTTACAACAACAGTCTTCTCAGGTAACTGTAGAGCTTCCCACAAATTATGAATTCTTTCACCATTTCAAATGGGTGATCCAGAAGAGGTCATGAAACCTCGCTGGTGCCATTACTGCCCGAAATCATGGACAACTCCAAATCCATATTGACTATCTGTGAATATTGTCACTTTGAGATACTCTGATATGCAGCATGATCTTGTAGGAGCAACCGATTTGGCTACTTGGGCAGAAACGACTCCTTGAGGCTATGATGTTTTGACCACTCCAGAGAGGATGCAAACTGCATAACCTGCTCTCAGAGTACCTTCACTGTCTCTTAAACAGAAGCCATCAACAAATACAACTTGGTCATTCTCCTCCAAAGGAGTATCCTGAATATCAGGTCTGGGTTTGGTGCACAGTTCAGTGACATTGAGGCAGTCATGTTACATTTCAATAACATCAGGTAAATCATCAACATTCATGGGCATTAATGTGGTGAGATTCTATGTGGAACATCTTTTGATAGCAACATTTGGGGATCCAAGAATTAATCATTCATGATGGATAAGATGGGCACTGGTCAAATATTGGGTCTGGAACCTGATCAAAAGAATTTCAACTGAGTGTGGGACATAGACAGTTAAAGGGTGCCCATCACAATGTCTTCGCATTGACTGATACTTACACCAGCCGAAGCCACTGCTTTCAGACAGCCAGGCAAAGCAGCAGCGACAGCATCCAATGTGGTGGAAAAATATGCCACTGGCCTGTTTGTTCCTCCATGTGACTGCATCAAAACAGAAAGAGCACAACCATCACGTTCCTGACAAAACTGTGCAAAACCTTTCATGTAATCAGGCATATCCGAAAGCTGGAGCTCTGCGCAAACTCTTTTTCAACTCAGTGAAAGCTTTCCTGCACTCTTCATTGAAAGGGACTGGATCTGTGACTTCCTTGTGTGTCAATTTGCGCAACGGTTTGGAAATTACCGTAAAATCCAGGATACATTGGTAGCAATAGCTCACCATGCCCAAAAACATTCAGACGCTCTCTGTGTAACTGGGGGATTAATTTGTATAAATTGCTGTGACTCTTTCTCAGGTCAATTTTCTCGCACCTTTCTCAATTTGGTGACCCAGATACTTTACTTCTTTCTGACAATACTGTAATTAGCAGAAGAAACTTACTTAGAAGGGCGTTCAGTTGGCCCTCTTCGTCCATTGCTCTGTTATTGTGCCATTCAAATTTTTCTTCCACCCACTACAGCATACCACATGGGGCAAAGGGTTAGCCCACTTCTACCATTAGTCAACTTCAATGAGTGACAGCATTGACCAATTTCACAAGGAGCACATTCCCACACAAATTCCCTTAAGAGCCAAGGACTGTTATAGCAATATATGCATTTAAGGACCAAGACAATTATTTTGATGTTTTGCTTTTAGCCACAGGTTCTTTTTTAGACTGACAAGGGCCCTACAGCTTCCCCAACAATAATGTTCTGCAAGAGTTATGAAAAATAGCAAGCTGTGCTAAATCTCAAAGTCTTGCAGCTACCACCAGATCTACCAACTTTACCACTACTTGTTTTATGTATTCCCAAACATCTGCAAAATACATTAAAAGAATTAAAGTTAAAAAAAATACTTGTGCCTAAACATATTGCCTGTGCCTAAACATAGTGGCCATATGCTTGCTATAAAAAAACAAGCATTTGCAATGCACTAGGGTCTTGCATTTGTCGGAGTTACAGCTGTTCACAGTTGTAAACTCCCAACCGGATTTTTCTTGCATTAAAAGAAAAAAAACTGCGCCATCGCGCTGCTACAGTTCATACGTAATAATACCTATCGGCAAAAGTGCTATTATGAATGTAACCGGCAAAAGTGCATTTAACTGTGTAACAAGGTCGATAGTATGCAAAGCGCTGCGCAAATAGAGAAAAAGTAGTCCACAAACCCAGCGAGCCTCGCATGTTTTCTGTACTTGGTTGCTGCGCTGGAGGAGGGCTAACGACCGGAAAAGGCATGACGTATGCGTGCCTTCCACTAATCAAAAGAAGCGGATTCTAACAGGCAAGCCAACTTGCCAATGAAAGACACTGACGTGACATCGATGGGGCTTCGAGCCCTTTTCCACTACCTAAAGCGTCTTGCTAGCGATACAAATGCTCGAGCGCGTGCTCGACCCTAATAAGTAGAACATGAAGTAGCACACACTGAAAAGAGAAAATGAGAGAAGTGGCCCACCAGCTGTGGCACCGAAGGGCACTCATTTTTAGGGGAATGTTTCAGAGTAAATAGCTGAAGTGGGCTGACACATCTGTGTTAGGCTGCAAAAATGAGAATGACACATGAACAATGGGCTGACCAAAAGACCCTTTACGCATGTAATCTATGTACTACTTATATTCATTTTATTCATGTCAGGGGTCTGTCAAACAGCTAAAACACCAAGGCTTACAAATATGATGTTTTGAGGAGCAGGAAAGATACAGGCTTTCTGCCTAGTCACCTCCCCCCGTGCAGTTTCTAACTCGAATTCCCCATCGAGTGTGTATACTGTAAATACTTAAGAACGGGAAGTTCCGCGTTCTGAAACGGAGTGTTTGGAGCTGACTCATAGGAATGTATTTACATTTGACACACAAAAAAGGGCAGCAGAGGGCAATTGTCACACACTCTTTGCAGATGTTTATCAAGAATGTTTTTTTTTTTGTTGTGGCAGAACGTTTCTTCGGAATTGTATTTGTGGCTTTCCGAGCAGACTCCTCTTTCACGCTATCTTTTTCTGTGAGTTCCCGTGATGGAGGGGGTTTGTTTCTGAGGCATAATAAACATCACGTGCTACTTTAAAAATAAGACTTCAAGTAGGAAAAGCCACAAGTAAGACCGCCTTCGTCCTGTGTCCGAGTGGACCGCCCTCCCCCTGGTGCAGACAGCGCGCGGCAGATCAGGTACATTTAACATGGGTATTGGTTTATAGGAACAATATTACGAAAGCCTGTAATAATCGTCTGTCCTGTCTCTATTTTTCTTATTACAGTCACTTTATGACATCGCTAGTCGTCTTAAATAAGATAATGGCATACATTTTCTACATTTCTAACCTGTTATATTGCCTCTTCTAAAGCAAGCTGACAGTGGGAAAAGCAGGTCACTGACCGGAATTAAAGCTGTTCTGTAAAAAATAGTACAGATAATCACCTTTTAATTTATTTATTTTTAAAGTATATTCCCAGCAAAATTGAGGCTCATTATTTGAGAGGAAACATACTTCACGTGTTAATATATTGCACCTTTCATGCCGAAAGTGGTGTTTATACCCACTTCTTGCACCAGAGGGGCACTTTCGTATTACAGAAGGGTTTGTGGATGGTTGTGCGACCCCTCCATAAATTCCGATCGCAGTTAGCAGGATCACAATGAGGCTTTTTCTTGTTTGCATCTAGGTGCAATAGCTCACAATCCCCACCCGGAAAACCATCACACATACCCTAATCACAAGCAACTTGGACTATGGGAGCACATTAATACATGTAGATGCGCTCCCTTCAGGGAACATGATTTATAAATATATTACCTCCTCAGAGTACCTTGACTTCAGAAATGAAGTCAACTTCTCTCCTCTCTCTGGCAGGCTGTATTTTATTTTATTTTGTAAGTAATCAGGGAGAATATGTAATGTAGTGCCTAAGTTACCAGCCTTTACGTGATTTGGGTCCTTGCCTCGAATTAAACAACTTTCTCTCTCTTTATCAGTTTACCCACATGAAGATAGATATGTAGAATTGTAGTTAAAACATATAAAGTGAAGCACACCATGATTTATTTTATAAGTCCTCTGGTGTCCACTCATGAAATGCCAGTGTACTAACCGTAGAGTTTTGACATTGAAATTTGGAGTTGGGACTGGGTGACCATGTTCAATAAATTGTCCTGCTACAATAATTAGCAAAAAAATGTTGAGGGATAAGTGTACAAATCAAGTACAGTCAAACTAAGGTCCACAAATCAACTTTTTGTGAATAGCATTTCTGCATCCCCTGGCTGTTTATGGATTCTCTTTTCAGCTGGTTGTTGGGAAAATTCCTTTTTCTGCAGTGCTTGGGGAAGAGGAGGGCATTCAGAAGTGGTATGTTAGCAGTCTTCTGCGTCAACAGAGGGAGTACCTCGGCACTGTCCCACCCAATCAGCAGAGGGGGAGGGCAGAGCTGAAGCATGTGAAGATGTACAGACAACTGACCGGGTGAGGAGCACTTTGAACTCTACACCTTTGTGTCTATCAACATCAAATTGCTATATTTCTAGCAGTAACACACTAGGAAATGATCTTGCTGCCATGATCCACAGTTACTAGTGTTACGATGATTTCAGCTGGGGTCCCATGTGTGATACACTAATATCTTGCCCTGATGTACACAAAGTGGCCAGGGCAGAATGTGTCAACGTGCAGTGACACAGGAGGCCCAGGTGCTTGAGTTCCATCACTTGTTTAAGCTATGTTGAAAATTCATTGAGCATGTTTGGTGTGAATGAGGAATGAATGAACAGGATTGATGAGTGGATTATGGTTTCAGCTTTTTTAGTGTGAGCAGGTTGAGTATGTAAGAGGTGTTTTTTCTTTGATAAAGGGGACACATTTTAGAAATGTGTTCTTGTCACTTTTGCATTAGAACATTGGAATGTTGGGAGCTCCATTGAAGACAATGGGGTACTTGGACTTCTAACGGCTGGTAGAAGCCCAAACTCCAACATTCCAATGTTTTCATTCTCAGGGAGCCTGAGTGGGTTTCAGTGTCACCTCAGGCTCCGAGGCCTTTGTTTTATTTATAAGAACATTCTGCCCTCTAGTGGTGGAATGTCTAATAGCCTTATAGCCCTCCATCGCAGTGTTACACCGGCATTAAACAGGACCGAGCTGGTATAACGCTGGAGTGGGCCTTTAATTGCCAGTATAGCCTGCTCTGGTGGGATATAAGGCTATTTAAAAAAAAAAAAAAAAAATTCCGACTGAGTAAAGAAGTTATTTTGTATGAACAAATACAAGGTATTGTATAAAAGGCAAGCTTGTATACCAAGTTTCTGGCTCAACACTGCTTCATTCCTGTGTACTGATTCAGTGACTTATGACCAATATATAAAAATTGTTGGGTAGGTGGACTTTGTATGGTTTTACAGAAGTGTATTGTTCCACTGGTGCGCACCGTCTAATTTATTCAACAGGGGCCCTCGTTTTTTGTGTTTTTTAGCTCCCCTTGAACCTGAACAGGATTTTTTCAGAGATCTCAGGTGCTTTGGCATTTTGAATGATTCATGTAGTTATTAAACTTACACACCTAGTGGTTGATAAATATTGACTTGAAACAGATGTATTTTAGTGCCCGTTTTATTCAGCCTTTGTTTAGCTTATTTCCCAGCATGATATCAGCAGATATACTAATTTCATATGTGTCTGGGGTAGCCCCAACTGTTAAAAATCAATCTTACGTAGCAAAAACGTGATGGATTTTAACAATTAATTATTTTATATCTCACCTGTGCTTTTTTGTGACTTTGTGAATTGCCACACCTGAAAAATCTGGTATTACAGTTTCTGGAAATACCGGGTGCTACTTGTAATCCGTTTCATTCAAACACTTCAATTTTCAGCCAAAATAGACCACCCTTAACTAGAATCTATGTGTCTTTTAAAGTAGACAGGAAATCTTAATTTCCTTGCACGTGCCTTATTTCTAAAATGATGCTAGGCCCTCTCCGCACAGAGTCTCAGATGTGCCTGTCTACAGGCAAGTGTGCAGGAATGCCACTAATACTAAGTCAAGGTGTACATTAACATTTCCTACAAATTGAGGCACAAATGCACCAAACGTAAATGGTGTATGTACACGTACGTGGAACACCTGAAACTGCAATTAGTTGTTTCAAAATACACGTCAGTAAGGTGTTACAAAACCTTGGATTGTAAAACGTTACACGAATTACGTCAGCACCGTGACTGGTAGTGCCAAGAATGAGTCTGGTTGGAGTGACAGTGTGACACACCTCATACAAGGAAGGATTACTCGTCACCTTGCTAATGGCCTTATTCTGAGCGCTGCCGCTTATCCAGGCCGCAGATAAGCCTGTTTGCTCAATATTCAGCAGATTGTGATTGTACGAAGTGCAATGGGGAGGGAGACACACAGAGAAAGTGCTTTTACAAACCAAACTGGGACCTCAGCCATCCGGGGTTTCTGAATAGCAATTGGATATGTGACTTTCGCAGACAACAAATATTTCAGGAATTTTGTTAGCCAATTTTTTTGGAAACGTAGGTTACATTAGCTTGGGAAAATGTAGCATTGGTGTATTAAAGATCAGCACGTCCCATGAAGAAATATTTTCCTTTCGTAGTGCCAAGTTAAGGTCATCGTCGTTCTATCATTGTTGGACGTTGAAGACCTTCCTTTATACATCAATGAAGAAGTAAAGTCGACTAAAATCAGTTTGCTCAGCTCAGGGCCCGGGCACCAGAGTGATATTCTACCCACTGATGGTCCTTCGGCTGCCTGCTGGTGACTAGTTAATGTGTGCCACGCGGTGCCAGTGGGCGCCATCAGCACTTATTTGGGGGGCCTGGACCTTTTCTGGCCCTCGTGTGGGCAACGGTACTGCCAGTACATATTGGAAAACCCTCTTCTGCCAGTCAGTATTGGAGGACCATTGTAAAATGATCAATAAATTGCTTCGCTGAGGAGTTTCTTTGTGTACCACTGCCAGTACCATCTGCTGTGTCGGGTGACATTCAGCTACCGCGCCATCACTCGTTGACTGGACGCTTGCGTTTGACCAGGTTCAATTTGTGCAAATACCACATAAATATATGCCACACACAGTGGCAATGTCATTGTCTGTGTTCTGAATATTCCTGTGCATTAAGAAATAAAGTGCATGTGTCGGAAGGTCCCTGCAACCTTTTCAGCAGGCAGTTAAGCAGAGTCCGGGCTCCGTCCACAGGCCCATGCAGCAGAAGCAAGCAAGCGCTTCCCCGAAATGCCAGGGGTAGCGGAAGTGACATCACACGACATACCATCTTTACTTTCACACACATGCTTACACATACACACGCATTCACTCATACACAGTCATTCTCACATAAACACACTCTCATCCGCAAGCACGCACACAACATACATTTAAAAGTGTTTTTCACTTACCTCAGCTACCAAGGAGATTCATATTCCAGCTAACTGTACTCCATTTGTATTACAGTAATGGTGAATAATGTATTATTCACTATTACTGTAATAAACAATTGATTGAAAGCAAGGAAGGGGGGCTCCAAGCAAGGGAAGAACTGCCCCTGTGCTCTTGGCACTGATTTTGCGACCTCTGAGGCCAAGTGTCACAAGGATTAAGCTGCGACCCCTTAGAGACGTCCATGCTTGCAAGAGTCTGCCTACGGGCTGTTCTTTTTGGTCTTCTGCATCGTGACGGGAGCAAAAAAAAAACAACCTCCAGTCTTTTCTTATTTGCTGGCTGTGCAGGTCCCAGTATTCTTTCTATTCTATGGAGTATGCTTCTCTGCAGTGCCGTCCATAGCTTTTTAGCAAATATATGAACACTGAGCTGCAAAGGGAAGGTGGGCTGTAAAAAGCGCAAATTGACCCTCTTTTTCACACTTTATGGGGGAAACCCTCCGGGTCTCTCTTGAGAAAGGTGGGTTTGCTCGTGGGTGGAGCTAGTGGTGAAAGTGGGCGGGTCAGTGTCAGTGGGGTAAGTGGGTAGTGGCCCTCAAAGAACAATTCTGGTAAATATCCACTTATGTTTTTTTCCAGATTAAGCATTGTCTGTTGGAGCTCAAATGACCAAGAAGCCTTTGTGATTTGGTGGCTTGTCAAAACGCCCAAGTGCGTTTTTATAAGTTAACAACTGCCAGATCTGCAACTATGAACGATTTTTTTTAGCTGTTTCGCTGCAGGGAGAACTTTTTCTGGCGCCTGGGCTTTTTTCTGTCCCAGTCCAATCCTGTGTGTGAGTCATCTGAGGACCAGGCTGAAGAACCTCCATCAGTCTGCAAAACTTTGTCCATGATGCAACATCCTGCACGTTCAATGGAACCCCAACCTGTGCAGTGCCCACCTCTCTGAACCAACACTGTCTCCATTCCATGATTTTAGTCTTTAAACTTCCGGTGCAAAGCCTGTGGCTGATGAAGTTTTAAAAAGTAGATGTACCAGCCAGCTCTGCCTTTAACTTTGCATGTAGTAGGTATATATACAACAGTGGTATGAACCACAGGTCAGATACATCATTTGCAGTAGCTTAGCAAGGATGATGCGGAGCCTGGGGCAAGCAAGGGAAATGGCCTCTTTGAGTACAGTTGTAACAAATTTATCAAGGTTCAAAGAGCCCCACGGGGCTTCGGTCCCGGTGCCACTGCACCTTCTGCATCACTGGTAACTACGCCACTGGTCGGTTGTTAATTTTGTCTCCGTTCTATTTGGCAATGGTGGAAGTCCTGGATTAGCCAATCTAGACTTTATGCAAACGCAGAATAATGGCATGCGGTTGGGAAAATGAACATGTTGCAGTTTACTGGTTATGTCATCAAATGACTAGACTCTAACAGGAGTTTATTTTTCTTTAACTGGAAACAGCACGCTTAGAGTTGCAGAGGACCGCCTTTGTTTTATGAGGAAGCAGATACGAGAACTTGGATCATCTTCCTTAAACCATATGTGTAGGTCTCGACCACTGACCTATATGACCAAAGAATGCATGTTAGCTGCCAGTAACCAATAACAAAGGTCCTGAAGAAATGTAAGACAAGGTACCTCAGTGGGCTGAGTCCGTGCTGTTGAGATCTGTGTGTAGCCTCGTTTCACTGGTTTGTATCCTGCCACCTAAGCCTTTAATCTTCGATAAATTGGGGACCGTTAAGTGATATTAACAACTCTTATTTGTAAGGTTACATTGGAAACATTTGCTGCCGCATAAATCGACAACAGGTCCTTTTTATCAATCTGTTACAACAGGTTCAGGTTCCAGTGAAGTCTCATTTGCAACCTACTTAGCAGGATAGGTCTCGACATTGGTGTTTAATACCTGAAAAACAATTCTGTGGCCAGGACCTCGACAGTTCTGCCTGTCCTCTGTGGTAAAGGGTATGCATACTGTAGCGCTCCGCTGTCTAACAAGAGATCACCCCCTACAATTTCTGACAATTCCGTTCTCTTTCATTCACCATTAATGCGCTAAAAAGTCCCATACACCCACTAGTTGAAGTGGGTGGTATGTCCATACTTTTTCAATTTAAGAAATACAGTTCCCGTACTTTTTGTGAAAAGAGAACCGTCCTAGGAACGGTTATTCCAAGAGTTGAAATACTTCAGCTGAAATGTAAGGCAGGGAGTCTCCTGTGCTGTAAAAACGAGGGAGGGGCAGACAGCTAAACAAGCCTTTTTGCTAGGGTGTCTGCTGTGCACAACTGGTTATTCTGCAAATAGAAAGGGTTTTTGGAAGCCAGTATTGGTTTTAATTGATGGAATCATTTGGCGCTTTCTGATAACATAGATTTGTTATTTTTGAATGGTATTGAAAGGGTGTTACCAGGTTAGCTGTGAAGTGAGTGCTTTAAAAGGACAGTTAATTAAAAAATTGCAATACCTACAGTCTGGGTATTATTAAGATCCATATTTTGTGAACACTTTTCTTCCTTAAACTTTTTTTGACATTTTATAGCAGGCTCCCTTACAATGTGTGTAATATAAGTTTAAACTAATGACTTACATGTTTTGAGTGCTTTCTGTCACTCTGGGTCCTTGTAGCACTAAACATACACAAGTCACTATTCTCCACTGCACCAACCAAGATACTATTCTGTGGCTGTCTGGTTACATTCACAGACCTCTGAGAGGCATTAACTAATAGAGGTTTCATAATGTACGATAGCGCAAATCCCAGTGATTAACTTAAATTGTATTTCATTTTTATTCAAGCTGTGTCTTATTTCATATGTAGTTACCTGAAGGTGAGAGACAGAAAAAAGTTACAGAATATTTGTTTTTTTAAGCCATGCCTTTGACATCAGCTCCATGCATATTTAGTTTTTTATGCCATGCCTCTGACTTCAGCTCCATGCTCATTCACCCCACCCCTTTGTGCACCGCATCACAGTTTCCATACGTGTTTTAATGCACCTCGACTGCTGCATATACCTAGTATATCTTACAGATCTGAAGCCAATACATGCTTGGCAATAGTCCCTAATGTATCCTAAGATCAATGTTTTCACTTTTGTTATTATGTTGTTAAACAGTAAGGAATCTGTCAGGTGTTTGATGCCCTTTCCAAGAAACCCCTCGAATTCTGAGATGGTTTATGATCCCAATACACTGACTTCAGCACCATTATCAGATATAGATTTGCTCCAGCTTTGTTACAAAAGTCTCTCTGTGTATTACTAAACCCAACAATCTTCTCTAGATAGCACTGGCCCATTGCTAAGACATCTTTACTAAGAGTAGGGCATTTGTACATGTGGTGAGCCAGTTAAGAAATGCCAAATAATCAACAATTAAAATTAACAGAGTTTTGTTTGCAAAGCACATGAAATACTTGTAATGTGGCTCAAAACGAGTCATTTGGTTGGAATGGCACAGAGGTGTTTTGGTACACAGTCAGAGCCATCACATTACCATGGCTTGGTTATAGTTCTGAATATCGACTACAACAGGGGCGGCTCCTCCATTGGAGCAATGGAGCATCGCCCCACCGGGGAAAAATGCCCACATTCACTGCCCAGAGATGAAAAATAAAATGGTGCTAGAGGTAATTTATCACCATTTTATTTATCATCCTCCTTCCTGAACTGAGTGTCAGGATGGGGCGGGACTACGCAAGTGCCAGCAGCAGGGAGGAGTGTGGGGCTGCCTGTGTACTTGTTTAAAGAGGTGCGTGTCCCTTTGGCTGGCTGTCTTGCGACAGCCAACCAAACATGCACACTTTAAACATCACAACCCAGCTGTCTTAGACAGCTGGGTTGAGATCTAGCACAGGCCTCCAGTGCCCTCAGGAGCACCAAGAGATGCTGCTCCCTCCAATCCTGGCACTGCTTTCATGCTGATTCTCCACCTCTGCCTCAAGCTCCTCCACTGTTCCTCTCCCAGTGTCAACTATTTAATTCCTCCATCTCTGCTTCTCCCCCATCCTTCCACATACAGGGTTTAAAAAATAGATTTTTTGTTGTTTTTAGAGGACTTGGCAGCTGCCATATGAGCCCGCCGGCTTCATTTAAAAAAAAAAAAAGTGGTTTCATGCATATTTATTTTATTTTTTTATTTACTGCTCCAGGTGGTGTGTACCATCTTGGAATGTTAATAGAAAAAATAATGAAATTGTATCCACTTCATGCCATATGCGTGCAAGAGTAGTGATACATGCCTGTGCATACATCATCACTCTTGGCCACCAAAGCGTGAAGATGCATTTGCATGCATACACATCATCACTCTTTTTATTTCTTTTTTTTGACTGATGCTGCACAGCTACTGCTTGCAGGTAACATGACAAAGTGTTGTTAGGGCGAGGGAGGGGATGAGGTACCTTGACTGACGATATATATAAACTTGTTGCTTCATCTTGCCACAATAAAATGGATTTTTGGAAAAGTGCTGACATTTGTTTGTGAAAGTAGCACAATTTTGTTTTGGTAAGAATTATTGGCATGCCTATATTCCGTCATGAACCAGGTATGAAAGGGCTATGCGGTGAGTCAAAGGAGCCAGGTGTTTGGGTGTTTCGTATTTTATACATATATATTTATATATATATATACATAGAGAGAGAGAGAGAAATATATATAAAGATAGATATATATATAGTAACATTATAATTAGGTGAATATGTCAGTGGCAACTGTTGTATCGCAGTTTTAATTAAATAAGCTATATATATATTGTTCTATATAAATAAGTTTATCCTAATAGGAGTTTAATATTTACACCGATAGTAGTAGTATCTTCCACCTCCCCTTCCCCTTAGAATGGAAGAGTCCGACAGTTATTGGGCTGGAGTTGACAGTAGAACGTTGAGGAGCTAGAAGAGCAGCTGTGTGGAGAACTGTTGCTGAGGCAGTGGAGATGAAAGAATAAAGACTGAAGCAAAAGGAATTTGATTGAAGTGTCTTTATATCACTGGGGACGAGTTACGTGCGGAAGGGGGCACTCTCATCTCTACCCCTTTTGGATAACCCTTCAGCAACTTTAATTATCTTAAGGTACTGTTATTACTTTAAAGAATACTCTAGCTGAACATAAGCGTGCCATTTCGCCTTAGCGCTTCCTGTGCCTTACTTTAACTTTCGGTTCTATTTATATCTTCGGAACACTTAACCTTTCTGACCTTTCCTGCTCTGACAGAGAACACTGAAATAACAAAGTGAAAACGTTTTTAGGAAAGAAAACGGAAGCATTGAAATTCAATCCAGCTTTTAACCAGTATTTCATCTAAGCGTTGACACAAAACAAGAAAAGTATTCCAGGCTGTAATTTTTCAAGTGGCATTTCACAGAGGAAAGAAAATATAAAAATAATAAGCACATGCAGTGCGGTAAAGTGCAATGATCGTGTGTCTTCATGTCAGCAGCATTCTGTTCCTGGCAGCACAACAATATGATTAAATTAAAGGCTGTTTTCCTGTTGCCTTAAAGATTTTAGAACTGGCATTTAAGACGGAATTAATTACATTACAAGCTGCATTTCGAACCAGAAAGGAAAACAAATACAGACCAATATGGTAATGTGGAAGGCGCGGTAAACTGCGGAACGAGTATCCTCACATTTCTGTTGCTGGCAGTGCACCAAAACATTTTAAATAAATCTCGGTTACCTGAAACACAGAAATCTTTGAGCTCTTTCCTCTAATTTTGCTACAAAACCTACTCTTTACATTTTGGTTGTTCTCTACTGTTATTTCAATAATTTCTATGTGTATTTAATTATTGATAAGGGGATTTACCTTGGAATTACCCTATTTATCTGTGAATCTGTACTGATGATAACTGCATAACTGTTACTTCAATAATATTTTATAGTGTATTTAGTTAGTGTTAAGGTGAATTGCATTTGACTTACCCTATTTACCTGGGAATCTGTACTCATGATGGCTGCTGCAGGTATGTCCCAACCTGTTCCGTTTTTAAATGAGGTTGGAGAACCTAGTTCTCCATGGAAAGAATGGTTCAAAATATTTGAATCATATTTAATTGCCATTGGGGGTGACAGATTTAATCCAGTTAGAAAACAGCATATTTTATTACACAATTTAGGAACACATGGTAGGAAAATTTACGAATCCTTGCCTGAACCTAATATTCCAGAAGATCAGGTGCGGGATGAATATGTCACCACATACATGAAATTAGAAAAACAATTTGGAGACAGAATAAATGTTGTTTTAGAACGTCATAAATTTTTTTCTCGCAATCAAAGTAAGCAAGAAAGTATAACCAACTATATTGCTGCTTTGAGAGGATTAAGTACTTTATGCAATTTTGGGGAGCTTAATGATTCACTCATTCGAGATCAATTAGTTCGTTGCACCAGTAATATAAAAATTCAAGAGAAGCTATTACAAAAGCAACCTGACTTACATGAAGCAATTGAAATTGCTAAATCCATTGAGCATACTGCTATATGCTTACAGGAAATTAGATGTCCATCTGCTCCAGATCAGGTCACAGAAATCAAAGGTAACATAGAAGAAGACAACATTCTCAAAATTAGAGGCGTAGATAAAATACCTCAAAAAAACAAGATTGTAAATCCTAATCTAAAATGTTTTCGTTGCGGAAGCAGCAACCATTTAGCGAATTCAACTGGTTGCCAAGCAAGAACAGCCATTTGTAGGAAATGTAACAAAAAAGGGCATTTTGCTAGAGTGTGTAGGGATATGTCAAGACCAGAAAGACCATATGATGGCAAGAATGTAGAAGGAAATCATCAAGAAGTTAAAAAAATTATATTACAGGTGAATGATAAAGAAGTAATTCCTTTTCAGTATCCAGAATGTGAAATTTTCATTGATGGCAACCCGGTTAAGGTCTTTGCTGACTCATGTTCCCCTTTTACGATTATTAATGCTGTGAACCTTGACAAAATTGATGATGGAATTGTGACCAGCTTAACGGAACCAGATATTAACCCCAAAGGTTACAACCAGGACCCTATTCCTCTTAAAGGAATGTTCAGAGCACTTATTTCATTCAAGGGTCGATCCACTGTGGGGAAGGTTTATGTTGTAAAGGAGGGATCGAGTCTTTTGGGCTGGCAGCATCAGAAGGAGTTGGGGATTAAGTTGGATCCAAACAATCCAGAACAAGTTTTGATCATTGACAAACCCAACTCAAAAGAACACATTTTTCAGGAATTCCCAGAAGTTTTTAGTGGAAAATTGGGTTTATTAGCAGGATTTCAGCACAAAATCAAGTTGGAACCCCAATCAAAGCCTACCGTACACAAAACCAGACCGATACCCCATTTACTGAAACAGGCGCTCAAGGAGGAACTTGACAGAATGCAATCTCAAGGCATAATTCAACCTATTGACAGCTCTGAATGGTTATCCCCCATTGTGATTGCTAGGAAAAGTAATTCAAAAGACATCAGGGTATGTATTGATTTAAGAGACCTGAATAGGAATATTTGGGTAGAAAGACACCCTCTTCCTATAATCCATGAGATTTTAAGTACCATGGGAGATGCAGTATGTTTCTCGGTGCTGGATCTTTCCAGTGCATATCATCAAGTAGAACTTCACCCAGATTCTAAGTGGCTTACGGCATTTACCACCCCTATGGGTTCCTTTATGTTCAATAGGATGCCGTTCGGGCTGGCGTCGGCTGCTGCAGTGTTTCAGAAAATCATGCAGCATATTTTAGGAGACACTCCTAAAACTTTGTGTTTCCAGGACGACATTTTAATTTATGGGGCGACAGTTGAGGAACACAACACAAACCTGAGGAGGGTTCTGAATATACTGAAAACAGCAGGCTTAACGTTAAAGAAGGAAAAATGCCAGATTGGTGTGAGTTCTGTAGATTATCTAGGGTATACAATATCGAGAGATGGTTTTAAACCTAAAACTTCCCTGGTAGAGGCAGTTAAAAAAGCAAAGGTGCCCAAAAATAAGGATGAACTCAAGTCATTTCTGGGTCTCACTGAATATATGGCCAAATATGTCAAAAACTTCTCAGATACATCATATGATCTCAGAGAGTTACTTAAGAGTCACATACCTTATAAATGGATGGAATGTCATGATTATGCATTTGAAAAGATTAAACAGGCCATTTTATCAGCACCATATCTTTGTAATTTTAATCATGAAAGGAAAACTATTCTCACCACAGATGCCAGTAAATTGGGTTTGGGGGCTACACTATCACAAGTCATTGATGGCAAAGAGAGGATTGTGGCTTTTGCATCAAGGGCTCTAAGCAAAGCTGAATCCAATTACTCAGTCATTGAAAGAGAGGCTCTGGCATGTTTCTGGGCTGTTAAACATTTTAAATTTTTTCTTTGGGATACACAATTTACCATACGCACAGACCACAAACCTTTAGTTTATGTATTCTCCACTAAGGGATTTTACAACAGCACTCCAAGGATTGCGAGGTGGACCTTGGGCCTTGAAAGCTTCTGTTTCAAGGTTGAGTACCTCCCTGGCAATAGAAATTTGGCTGCGGATTTTCTATCTAGAGTTCCGTTGGATGTAGTAGAAGACTTTGATACTCCAGAATATCCTATATTGGTAGTTTCTACATCTTCTATCAATGAAGATGAATGGAATTCAGCATGTCAAAAAGATGAATCTCTATCCTTGCTAAAACTGAGAGCCAAGGAAGGATGGCCTGAATCCAGGAAGGATCTGGATGAAGTTATTAAAAGCTACTGGGAGGTGAGATATGAAATAAATGAAATAGGAAATTGTGTATTTAGGAATGATAAAATAATACCTCCTGCAAGTTTAAGACACAAAATCATTAGGCTGGCTCATGAGGGCCATCTGGGCAGAAGCCTAACAAAATCACGTATTAGGGAACGGTACTGGTTCCCTAATATGGACTCCATGACTGAAACAGAAGTCAAAGATTGCACCATATGTGCACGCAGTGATAAAACGAAATTGATTCGCAAAACCCCAATTTCTCCTGTGTCCATACCTGACAAACCTTGGTCCAAACTGGCATTAGATATCATTGGGCCAATCAACATGACAGGAGTAGTCAAACGCTTTGCCTTAGTATTAATTGACTACCACTCGCATTGGATAAATGCAAAATTAGTTAACCAAATCACAACTGAATCGGTGATAAATTTCCTCAAGGATGTGTTTGCTGTTGAGGGCATACCAGCTACCCTTATTACTGATAATGGGGTTCAGTTGACTTCTTTAGCAATGAAAGACTTCCTTGCATCTCTCAGTATAAATCACCTCACTACAGCTTTGTATTGCCCAAGGGCAAATGGTCTGATTGAGAGAACCAATCGTATGATCAAGGAATGCATACAGTTAGCTAGTGTTAATCATTTGAGTGTGGAAAATGCTATCAGAGACATGTTATGGGCATACCATACAACTCCAAATTTAATCACTAAAGTTTCCCCGTTTTCTGCGCTAAAAGGCAGAAAACCAAGCACAAAATTCTTTCCCTCATGGTTAGGTGGAGGAGAGAAGAGTGAACCTGCAACCCCTCATATCAAACTTAAATTATCTCTGCACCAAGATAAATACAGAAGAATGTATGATAAGAAACATGGTACGAAACAACAACAGTGGGTGGTAGGGGACAGAGTGTATGTTAAAAATCCATTGAAGGGAATGAGGTCAAATGTGAGAGACACCAAGTTTATGGGCCCATTCAATATTGCCAAAGTAAAAAGAAATGTAGTTGTATTAGAGAATGGACAGTGTTGGAGCATGGATAGGATCGTCAAACAGCCACCGGGTGTAGAAAAGACTGAAAGCAATCCTGAGGAAGCGGAAGGAAGTCAGGAAGTTCCACAGAATCGCAATGAAGGAGGTTACGAGAAAAGAACATATAGCCGACGAATTAAACCTCCTGTTTGGCATAAAGATTACGAGATTACTACTTGAGTATAATGAACTGTAATTAATGATAGCAGATGACTGTACTATTTCTAGTTTTGTTAGAAGAGAAGATGTGTTGTATCGCAGTTTTAATTAAATAAGCTATATATATATTGTTCTATATAAATAAGTTTATCCTAATAAGAGTTTAATATTTACACCGATAGTAGTAGTATCTTCCACCTCCCCTTCCCCTTAGAATGGAAGAGTCCGACAGTTATTGGGCTGGAGTTGACAGTAGAACGTTGAGGAGCTAGAAGAGCAGCTGTGTGGAGAACTGTTGCTGAGGCAGTAGAGATGAAAGAATAAAGACTGAAGCAAAAGGAATTTGATTGAAGTGTCTTTATATCAGCAACATTAACATTTTGAACAAAAAAAACACAGAAATTTGCCAGTTATACATAGCAGAGCTAACCATAACTTGCACCCCGCCATGCACTGCTTATGACTTCACATATTACATCACTCATGACATGTTCTATGATATCATTTATGACATCTCAAATGAAGTAGATACTGGTGATTATATCAGAATGTTGAGAAATTGCAGTTTTGAAGTTCTAGAATCAGAGAACAGGAGTTTTTTACTTTACATAGTTTGAATGTGATTGGCAGCAGGCAGGCATTTATTTAAAGGCTGGCTGGGAAGGAGCTCAACTTGCCTAGCGGAAGCATGGCAGGGAAGTGGGAGAAGCATTTGGATCAGGTCAGTGTCTGTTCCCACGTGTGGGAGATGCTGAAATACTGAGCGCTGTTTGTAATCTTAGGCAGTGCCAATATCATGGGGATTTCAAGGACTGGTGTAAGGGACACAAGGACTAACGAGGGAACCTCATGCAAGTATGACATCAAACAATGTAGAAGATTGTTGAGAGGGAGGTATGAGAGTAACAACGGATGTGATCGGAAGAGGCCCACAGTGTGTTTGGTTTGCATATTTATCAGATATGGAGCAAAAATTGAACTTAGTGAACGGATGGCAGATGGGGAAATTAAGTAGTGAAGCATTTCTGTTGGGACTGATATACAAATTTATGCAGTGACATGTAAGTCCATAAATTGAATTTGGATGAGGACAATGGAGTGGTGAGGGGGAAATAAATGGTGGAGTCTAACTGTAGGGCTTCACTTCTATAGAAATGTCAACAACCTGAAAGGCAATGGAAAATAGGAGGTTGATATGATTTAGAAGTATGTGACATCCTTAGAGGTTTGGAGAGCAGGAATGGTCCGATTTGATCAGGTATGAACAAATGCACATCTAATGGCTAATAAGAATAAATAGATTTAATGGGCACCCGTGGAACAAGGTTTGAGGTGCTTGTCGCAGGTACCATACTTAAGTATAGAAAGAGTGATAACAGACTTGGAAGTGATTTCCCCTTATTAGGGAAGTAGGTGGGAGATATAAGAGGTGTGTGTGTGTAGGAGGCTGGCTCACTTTGTAGTATGCAAAGCTAGGCACAATGTGCAGAGAGTCTGGCAACCACATGTTGGTTTACAGAGGTAAAAATTAGACCACCCAATGCTCTAATTTTTATGGTAGCTTGGTCAAGCATTTAGGCTAATCTTGGAGAAGTGCAAAGCATTTGTTGTACCTACATTATCAATAGCGCAAGACACACACTCAAAAGAATAACTCAAGACCAATTTACAAAAATACTTCAGATACTTATACAATTTTTAAGACCAATTACAAAATTGGGTAAGTACTTTTTAAGTTATGATTTTTTAAAGTTTAGAAAATGTCTTAGTTCTGTGCTTAATTACGCACCAAAGGAATCAATAGATAAATACTTTAATAATGCATATATAATCAGGCAATGCGTTTACTAATGTCTCCTTTTGCAGGTATGTCAAGGTCATCAGTAGGCCCTGTGGACCAGCTGGAGAAGTTCCCGGTTTCAGCGGGAGCAGCTGCAGAAGGTTGTTGGAGCTGGTGCAAGGGCACTGTGAGGGACCACTTGGAAAAGCACTGCACAGGTGGACTTCAATGTGAGTCCGGTGGGTTCCCTTGTAGTGTCGAGGTCACAAAGGGTGGGGGACACTTAGAGCACAGCTGGATGTTCATTGCAGGGCTCAGGGCAGCCGGGTGCAGAGCGAATCTGTGAGTCAGGAGCGGTGCACAAAGGTGCCTTGGAAGCAGGAAGTAGGTCGGGTTGAGGGTCGCTTGCAGATCAGCAGGGGCATTCTGGTGGGAGGTCCTGGTGTTTTCTGAAGTTCCTTCACTGGGGCTTCTTCCTGATCCTTTTTCAATCTGGAGTGGACTCTGAGTGTCCGAAGTTAGGTGACCAGTACCTGCGGCTATTGCATGGTTTGGCCTTTAGAGGTCACAGTGCCACAAAACTTGGCACACTTGCAGGGTTTGTCCTCACAGTCTGTCAGGTGGAGTTCGGTCTAGCTGCAGCATCCAGTTCCCTGATCAGCAGCCAGTCAGTGAAGTGGACTTCACCGGTCTTCTGGTCTTTGTTGCAGGAGAGTGATGCCTTTACTCTGGAGGGAGATCGTTAGCAATTTTCAGAAGTGTGGAGGTCCTCTGGGGGTTTATAGAGTCTGACCAATGTCCAAGCAACCCCTCAGAGGTGATTGTCGAGTCCTAGGTGCAGCAGGCAAGATTTGGCCCCTTTTTCTTGGTGTCTTGGTGCAGCATGACTTCAGTTTTTGAGCCTTGGGTCCTTTTTGTTGCTGGCCTTCTTGTGTCCTTGGAATCTGAATCTATGGTTTAGGGGTGCCCAATAAATACTATATTTAGTGGGCATTTAGGGGAGTATCTAGTAGTGACCAATAGTCATCTACCTTAGGGTGGCTACACTCACTAAGTGACCACTTCCTGTGTGCAGAGGTCATTTCCCTACGCCTGATTGGCTATTTTCCTTCCTTGCAAGATGGAGGAAAATGAAATGGATGTGTCACCTCACATGCAACACCTTAGGGGTGTTGTAAGCTGAGGCTGACCACTCCTCCTGTTCTTTGTGTATTTTCCCACCATTGCTCCCACCAAAATAGGGGTTTGCAATGGGGGCAGCCATCTGCTGCTAGCAGTAGGTTTGGGTTGAGTTTCAAGGGTGGTAATACCTTTGAAGCTTGTTAGCAGGCCAGTGTACATTCCTGGGGGGAGGTTTGATAGCACCTTTGCCCGAGAAGGGGTTTGTTCTGGGACCCAAAGAGCAGCATCTCTCACCCTAGGGTTCCAGAATCTTGTCTGGTGGTGGCAGGCAGGTTGGGACTGGCCAGCAACCATGCCAGGATAGTTAGTTTTTGCAGCGGTCACCTCTAAGGTGATACCTGGGTAAATTGTGTGATAAATCTAAAACCGGTACCAGTTTGGATTTATCATTCTGAGTTGTTTGATACCAAACAACCTATGTTTCAGAGTGGTCATCTAGTAGCTGTGAAACTCGTACTAATCAGTGTCAAGCAAATGCAATTGAAATGGCTGCTCTGTTCACGTACTATGTCCCAGGTTTGGCAAGGACACAGTAGGGGCATATTGCTCCTGCATCTATGCCCACACATACAATAGAGTGCACCCTGCCTTGAAGCTAGAAGGCCTGCCAGAAGGATGACTTACCTATATTGCATGCATTGTATAGTGGACAGGGCACACAGGCTGCGTGCCAGGTTGAGTCTGCGTTTTAGGATTGCATCAGAACACTCAGCCTGCAATGGCAGTCCTGGGTGCATCTGGCTGCATGGCCCTAAAGCATGGCATAAACTGTGCTACTGCCCTCAGGGGCCTAACCTTAGTACCCCATGCCCTGAGAACCTAAGTACCATTCACTAGGCACTTATAGTGGTAGCTAAAAGTGTTGCAGATTGTGCCAATGCATCACAACAGTTTTGGGAAAGATCTGGCCCCAGGGACTGTGGTTAGCAGGGTCCCTGGGCACTAACAACTTTGAGACTACATCAAATACCAGCCAGAAAGTGGGGGCTCACCATGATAAAAGAGGCAATTTCTCACAGTGCGGTAATAGGAACCACTTATTAATTGATGTATTGGTGACTTTAGAATGAGAATTGTGTATAACAAATGTAATGTACCATGGCAAATGGAGGGATATGTGTATTTATGTTTATTGTCACCAAATGGGGGGTCTAGGCCAATGGGCCTAGTGAGATGGAGTATTATTGTTGTGTTAGATATGTATTGAAGACATACGTTGTATCGTTTTGAGGTTGGTCATATTGGTGTTTGCTTTTTTGTTACAGCCCTGATGAGGTGACAGAAGCTTTGAAACACGTGTAGGCTGTAAAGTTTGAATCTTTTCAAATAAAGAATAAAACTTGTGTTGAGGCCCACAGCAAATGTGTGATTTATCTTTCGATTATATCATTATGACTTAATATAGTCACTAAAATTAGAGAATTTACATATGATATATATGTGTGTATGTATATATATATATAATTATATACATACATATATATATAACTCATAATATAAACACATATATGTACATATATATAAAAACAAAGGTTAAAGTGACTTTATCCTTAGGTGAAAATGTCAGTTAAATGTAACATTGTAAACTAAAAAAACACAGAAATTCTCCAGGTATAGTTAATTGCAGAAACCGTAGATCTCGTCCCCACCATGCACCTTGCTGCGCATTTCAGATGTCATCAGTGAGGTTATAAAAGGTGTCATAAAACATTGCATGAATGTTTTAATATGTGGGGTCATAAGCATTGAATGGCAAGGGTATGTGCTACAGCCTCTTAAGTTAACTATAACCGGCAAATTTTAGGTTTTTTTCATTTTGAAATGTTACATTTTTACAGATATTTTCTCCTCACTAAAATTTCAATTTTATCTTAGTTTTTTTTTATTTTTAAGGTTTTATTTTAATATAAAGAAAGGTATTATTACCATCCCAATCCGTAACGTCACTTTAGCCTTTGTTTTTTTACAGTGAATTTCCATATATATATTTTTTAAAGAACAATTGTATTACCATCTGTAGCCATTTTTAAACAGGAAACAGTTGGGAGCACACTGCCTCGAACTCCAGCATGCAGGTTGCCCCATTGCATTATGGTAAATGCAGTACAAATTTGTGCTTACTTCATTTGTAGTCTGTAGTTTTTCACCTTAGTGGGTGCAGCTAGTACTGAATATCGCTAGACACGTGTTTCAGGGTTTAGATCTTCATCAGTAGAGAGCAGCAGGCTTTTTCTGGGGTTGCTGGAAATGCTACCAAAGTCATATACGTAGCCATGCCAACCCCCGCCGCACACATTTTTTTGCTGTGCATGGCGTGAGGTTGGCCATGGGGCCTACCATGTGGCCAGGCCTTGTGCCCAACCCCCCTGCGTGTGGCTGGTGCACATGGCATGTCTGTAACCACCACTTGCAGTTGAACCCCTGTTGCGCAAGTCCTTTTCTTTGAAAAAAATGGTTTACTCAAATTTGCAGGACATTTGCGAGAGTCTCTAGGAGCCAGTCTGTCATTCTGTGCTCCCGCATGACTCCCGAGGGATCGTGGCACCCTGAAAACATATTTTTCAAATTTGACCCGTGGGCTACCATATTGACTGTGGCACCCTAAAAAAAGGTTTTTTTCATATTTGACCCAGAGGGGCCCTTTTGGACCTACCTACAAAGGTTAAGGGGTCAGGGTGCCCCTACCCTGATCCCTTATAACTTCATTATTTTTAATTTTCAGGACACAGGGACTTTGTCCCTCAGTTCTGTAATGGCAGCCACCAGTCAGAGCAAATGTGCTTGCGGGACTCGCAGGAGTCTCTTGTTTTTATGAGATGGCCAACAAGAAAAAAAGTCCTTGCATCCAATCACATCACTCCATTATTTAAAGCAGCGTGCCCCAGGAATTTTGCAAGACTCTCGGGTCCCTAACCACCCAGGTATGGATACATTTTGAAACGTAATTCCTCATCAACTGTTGGACAAATTTACACTAAATCACAAAGAGCACACTTGCTGGCTCCAGTGTTAGCTTTCTGGCAAATTTTGTGTAATTCTGCTCAGCCATTTTGGCATTAATGCTCTTTAAAGTTTGGAAAGTTTTGTAAAGATTTGACAAATGGGGCCGAAGTAATTAGGAAAAAAAGTTACTGGCCATTTCCAGATATCTGCTAATTTTCAACCTTAATTTCTCAAAAACCACAGAACAAATTTACACCAAATCACAAAATGCACACTTTCAGAACAAAGCTCTAGCTTTCTGCCATGTTTAATGTATTTCTGTTCAGCCATATTTTCTGTGTCACTGTTCAATTTTCCCAAGGAAAATTGTGTGATGAAAACCTGTTTTGGGAAACTTCTTTTTTCTTGCCCCCCACTTGATGGATTGCCCCAAAATGTTCGAGAATTGAGACTTTTTTTGGGGGGGGGGAATTTTGTGAAGATTCATCCAATGGCACAAAAGTTATTAGCAAATGAAAAAATTAATATCCTATTGAAACTTAGGACCTGATTTAGATCTTGACTATATTACCGCCAATCCGCAGTGGGCCCAAGTACTCCATCAAGCAGACAATGGTCCCCCTGCCGTATTTAGATGCATTGGGGCTGAGCCGCTGACTGATATAAAGAAGAGCTCCTCCCAGCCATCAGGCTGGCGATTTCCCGCTGCTCATATTTAGGTGTTACAGTTCTACAGGGGGTGTACTGGCGGGAGGACGTTGCGGGACCCAATGGATATTGAACAATGTCAGTGGCTGTGGAATAGAGGTAAGTCTCACACACACACACTCACACACACAATACACACACCGTACCTTATCCATGTATGTCCACCTGCACAACACACCACTTATACACTATTATCCTTTGCCATTCTAACACAACACGTACATGCTGAAGACACACATTGCCATATATCCATGACACAACATATACTTGCTATCGACTCCTACACCCACGCACAACACAACCATGACAATCAACACAACTACATAGTCATTTACACACACAGTCACACAATTTGACAAATACACATTTCACAACAATGACCACCACACAACAACCATACTCACCTGAATGTTACACACAACAACATAATACACAACCAAAAATACACAAGAGCAGACCCATATGCAAATGGCACACAATCTGACACAACCACATCACCCACTACACATCCCTCCACCTCACCTCACCCTGCCAATCCAATCGCACATACACACACGTGCGGACTCACATACACAACTGGTAGCACAACAGTACTGGTATATGTCCCCTTGCAGTGTCCACATATGAACATAGTTGACAAGTGTGATTGTGACGTTATTTTGGCGCCAGCATTAATTTGCCAGTGAATTCTGACACCATAATGACAGTTGTATTTGTGTGCAATATGGGTATTGTACCAGTTTGTCCCCATCCATGTCTGACACAATTGTATCCAGACATGCATTTCACAGTAATTAAAAACAAATTCCTGTGACATGTATGTGATTGCAGTGGTCCTGAGCCCAGGTGCAGAGACCCCACAACGTACAGGCAATGCGGGTTCCCTACCTTCGAGTCTGGCAATGGGGGGGGTCATGTTTTCTCCGTGCTCCAATGGTGCAGCCACAGCAGGTCTTGTCCACTTGTGTCCAGTCGAAAACAGAAGTGAGATCATAAAAAAGGTACATTTTTACCTCATTTCTCCCCCAGTTCGCCAACTCAGATGTGCTGGTCGGACAGCTACAGTTGGCCTGTCGGTAAGGCACATTCATATCTGCTCTGCAGTCGGAGTGTCTTGAGTCCCACCGCCAGCCACTATTTCCAGTGGAACGTCGAGGTGGATGAAGGCTCCTGACGGAGACGACGGGACCTGGGGGGTCTATTACCTATGGGACCACCAACATCTAAATTGGGCAGGTGGACCGCCAACCCAGCGGACGGGTTTTCTGTCGAAAAACCAACAGCGGGACTGTTACTGCCAAGATCTAAATCAGGCCCTTGGTACTAACTATAACAATCCCCTATATAGATATATGCCTATCTATGTTACAACAATGTATAATTATCCTAGTATGACATAGTGACTACAGTGGTGTGTAAGGGTATTTTTGGAGGACTATATTATTTGGTAGCAGATATATAGCAATTTATACAACAAAGAGAGTTGTGAATCAAATCTATTTGCATTTTATTCTTAGGATCCTTTATGGAGTGCATAGTTGAGGGGAGTGTTGGTAGTAGTTAAATCTATTTGGGAGGTTGTTGAATCACCAAATTAGGGACCTGAGAGAGTAGTGCTTACTTTAAAATAGCTGTTCTCTTGTCTCATGCACTGTCTACCCAGTGTGATGTGTAGATCCTTTGCTATTGTCTATATTTTTTAATCTTGGCAGGTTAAAGTCTTATAAAGTTGATCTACAAAAATCTGTATGTGATGTTCTGGGATGTTTTTCTGCCCATATAAGTCCAATTATATATACTTGATTTTGTTTTATTTTTGATGGGATCATAACTCAGAGCAACCAGGAAGGACACAACATGCAGACTCTCCATAGTGACATAAGGACTACTGTCTCTGTGAAAGGTTCACACATGTAGCATGGTGGTGACAGCATACCATGTTTTATAGTGATTATTGTATGACAAGGCCTTTTTAACCCTTGTCATGTGAATGAGACCAATCGGCCCATCACCTAAAGGTCAGCGGCTAATAGTGAACCCGGAATCCTAACACAGAGATCCTGTGAGCTTGGATGAGTACATGTATGTTAGTGAAGTTTCATATTCATGGCATGAGAGCCTGAATGAACCAGAGTGACACAGGCCTGTGTGTTCATTGGCCTGCTCATGTACACAAAATAGGGGAGAGTTTGCTCTCCTAGACAGCGGAGGTATATTGCTGACATTCTCTAGACTGGAGGGAGGCACATGTAATACTTAAGTAGGGAAAGAGGAGACAGACTTCCCCTTATAAATTTATTATGTACTTTCTAATACAGAGGACTGCTGTTTTTTCTTCCTGAAATTGAAATTTGGTGGGGGGCAGGAGTGTGAAGTGGGACTGGGGCTTCTTGTCAGGGTGTGATGGGTCCTTCAGAAGGAGAGCAGCCCTTTGCCTCTCTGCCTGATCACTATCAAGTGTGGCTGTTGCTAGTCAGGTGTTGACTGTTGCAGCTCTGTGTGCCCTATAGTGGGTGGGTTTCAACCTGGAGACGAACCTGCTGTGAGGAGCATAACTCAAGAAAAAGGCTGGGGCTGGAGGACAGCTAGGGAAGGACAGGTGAGAAGGGAACCAATCCAAAACAGTCTGAAAAGACAGACAGAGCAGAGAATCCAGTACCTCTGGCTCTATAAAAGTGAGAGCTGCTGATGCACTTGTTCCAGTTCCAAGATATTTCTGAGGAGGGACTGTGGCACTTCTAATGCATGCCTGAACAGCCTTCTGTCTCAATTCCCTTGTCAATGCCATAGTATAGGAAGTGTTCCCAATCAGTTGGTTTGATTGAAGTAATGGGAAACATTTTCACTACAAGTGAACCCGTCCGATGAAAGCCTATTGTGGAAGAACGAATGGGTGAGAGACCATAAGGGCTATTTAGCCCTAAGAAGTGACTGTATACTGAGCAGGGGCGGCTGGTATCCATGGGCAAAATGGACATGGCTCCCCCATTAATGGGAATGAGAAGGGTGCAAAAAAAGTGGCTGTCAGCTTGTTGATGGAGCAGGGTGTATATTGTGTATTTGGGATGGGTTTGGTGTTTCAGTTGTGCATGCCTGGGCGAGGTTTCACTAGTCTACAGACAAAACTCTGAGGGGCATATTTATACTCCGTTTGCGCTTAATTTGCGTCGTTTTTTCCGACGCAAATTCGACGCAAAACTAACTCCATATTTATACTTTGGCGTTAGACGCGTCTAGCGCCAAAGCTCATGGAGCTAGCGTCATTTTTTGGCGTGAACACCTTCCTTGCGTTAATGAGATGCAAGGTAGGCGTTCCCGTCTTAAAAAATGACTCCCAGGCATGTGCGTGGTATTTATACTCCCGGGCAAAAATGACGCCCGGGAGTGGGCGGGACAAAAAACCCCGCATTTGCGCCTCTTTTTAACGCCTGGGTCAGGGCAGGCGTTAAGGGACCTGTGGGCTCAGAATGAGCCCAGAGGTGCCCTCCCCTGCCCCCAGGGACACCCCCTGCCACCCTTGCCCACCCCTGGAGGACACCCAAGGATGGAGGGACCCATCCCAGGGAAGAAAAGGTAAGTTGTGGTAAGAATTTTTTTTTATTTTTTTTTGTGGCATAGGGGGGCCTGATTTGTGCCCCCCTACATGCCACTATGCCCAATGACCATGCCCAGGGGACATAAGTCCCCTGGGAATGGCCATTGGGCAAGGGGGCATGACTCCTGTCTTTGCTAAGACAGGAGTCATGTTAATGTCGTCTGGGCGCCCAAAAAAAATGGCGCAAATCGGGTTAAGACGATTTTTTTGCCTCAGCCTGACTTGCCCCATTTGTGGACGCCCAAACGCCATTTTTCCCTACGCCGGCGCTGCCTGGTGTATGTTTTTTTTTTTCACGCACACCAGGCAGCGCCGGTCGGCTAACGCCGGCTAACGCCATTCAATAAATACGGCGCCCGCATGGCGCTTCAGAATGGCGTTAGCCGGCGCTAATTTTTTTGGCGCAAAACTGCGTTAGCGCAGTTTTGCGTCAAAAAGTATAAATATGGCCCTGAGTGCCTACATAAATAGTGGGCATGGTCATTCTAAGGTGCCATGGGGAATGGATGCCTAGGGTCATTTAGCCCTTTGGCCCAGGGCTGAGTCAGCACTGTAGAGCGCCGTAACAGAATATACAAGCAAGGGGTGGGGCAGGGTGATGAAGTGGGAGTGGATGGGTAGTACTAAGTCGTTAATGGTGGCAGGCAGTGGGATTTGGTGCTGGGTAAGAGTCCGGCAGCAATGTTATTTCTAGACTTCCTCAGTGCAGCCCACATGAAGGCAGTACCAACTGGCTTTCAGAAGAGTACTGATTGTGTAACTGGGGAGTGTGCCCTTTTTGCCGTACCACTGTCTTTCAGTTCCTGTTTTTGGACCAGTGCTGTCCTGCTTTTTTGCTATCAGATTGAATTTGACTTTCAGACTGAGGATGAGGCGTTATGGCCAGAGCTATCAACTTAGGACCTGGGGAACCAGGTTTGAGTCTCGTCCTCTGCTCAACATCCTTTGATCCTGGGCAAATCACTTGGGGCCAGATGTATCATTCTTCACAATAGTGATTACCTAATTGCGATTTTTAGCGAATCCCAATTAAGTAATCGCTATTGGCATGTATGAAATTCCAGTTGCATACTGCGATTCGCAAGGGCTCGCAAATGGACCTACCTTGTTAATATTCATGAGGTAGGTCGCAATCTGCGAGCCATTACGAATGGCTACAATCACAGGGATGGTGGCCTGCTGGGCTCAGCATACCACCATGTCTGCGATTGCTTTTCAATAAAGCAATCTTTTTTTTTAAATGCAGCCTGTTTTCTTTAAAGTAAAATAGGATGCGTTTAACCTCTTAGCTGCTGGGCCTCCCCCCCCCACACACCCAGTGCTTAGCCCTTTTTTGGCTATTTGTGGTAGCTCGCTCTTAGGCCTTCATAACTTTTTGTCCACATAAGCTATCCACGCCACATTTGCGTCCTTTTTTTTCCAACATCCTAGGGATTCTAATGGTACCCATAGTTTGTGGTTTCCCCTCGAGGAGACAAAGAAATTAGCCAAAAAACAGTGAAAATTTCGTTTTTTTCAAAAAATGGGAAAAAAGGGCTGCAGATGAAGGCTTGTGGTTTTTTTCCCTGAAAATGGCATCAACAACGTGTTTCTGGTGCTAAATCACCATCTTTCCACCTTTCAGGAAAGGGCTGACTTGAATCAAAAAACCACATTTTTCAACATGATTTTGGCATTTTACTGGGACATACCCCATTTTTACTATTTTTGGTGCTTTCAGCCTCCTTCCAGTTAGTGACAGGAATGGGTGTGAAATCTATGCTGGATCCCAGAAGGCTAAACATTTCTAAAAAGTAGACAAAATTCTGAATTAATCAAGGGGTCATTTGTGTAGATCCTATAAGGTTTTCCTACAGAAAATAACAGCTGAAATAAAAAAATATTGAAAGTGAGCTGAAAAAAACAGCCCTTTTTCTCCACGTTTTACTCTGTAACTTTTTCCTGCAATGTCAGATTTTTTAAAACAATATACTGTTACATCTGCTCGACTCTTCTGGTTGCGAGGATATATAGGGCTTGTAGGTTCATCAAGATCCCTAGGTACACAGAGCCAATAAATGAGGTGCACCATGCGATGGGTTTTCATTCTATACCGGGTATACAGCAATTCATTTGCTGAAATATAAACAGTGAAAAATAGGTATCAAGAAAATCTTTGTATTCCCAAAATGGGCATAAGATAAGGTGTTGAGAAGCAGTGGTTATTTGCACATCTCTGAATTCCGGGGTGCCCATACTAGCATGTGAATTACAGGCCATTTCTCAAATAGATGTCTTTTTTACACACTGTCTTACATTTGGAAGGAAAAAATGTAGAGAAAGACAAGGGGCAATAACACTTGTTTTGCTGTTCTGTGTTCCCCCAAGTCTCCTGATAAAAATGGTGCCTCACTTGCGTGGGTAGGCCTAATGCTCACGACAGGAAACGCAACATGGACACATCACATTTTTACATTGAAATCTGACGTGTTTTTTGCAAAGTGCCTAGCTGTAGATTTTGGCCTCTAGCTCAGCCGGCACCTAGGGAAGCCTACCAAACCTGTGCATTTTTTAAAACTAGACACCTAGGGGAATCCAGGATGGGGTGACTTGTGGGGCTCTCACCAGGTTCTGTTACCCAGAATCCTTTGCAAACCTCAGAATTTGGCCAAAAAAACACTTTTTCCTCACATTTCGGTGACAGAAAGTTCTGGAATCTGAGAAGAGCCACAAATTTCCTTCCACCCAGCGTTCCCCCATGTCTCCCGATAAAAATGGTACCTCACTTGTGTGGGTAGGCCTAGCGCCCGCAACAGGTTATGCCCCAAAACACAACGTGGACACATCACATTTTTCCAAAGAAAACAGACCTGTTTTTTACAAAGTGCGTAGCTGTGGATTTTGGCCTTTAGCTCAGCCGGCACCTAGGGAAACCTAGCAAACCTTGGCATTTTTGAAAACTAGATACCTAGTGGAATCCAAGATGGGGTGACTTGTGGGGCTCTGACCAGGTTCTGTTACCCAGAATCTTTTGCAAATCTCAAAATGTGGCTAAAAAAAACACTTTTTCCTCACATTTCAGTGACAGAAAGTTCTGGAATCTGAGAGGAGCCACAAATGTCCTTCCACCCAGCATTCCCCCAAGTCTCCCGATAAAAATGGTACCTCACTTGTGTGGGTAGGCCTAGTGCCCGCGACAGGTTATGCCCCAAAACACAACGTCGACAGATCACATTTTCCCAAAGAAAACAGACCTGTTTTTTGCAAAGTGCCTAGCTGTAGATTTTGGCCTCTAGCTCAGCCAGCACCTAGGGAAGCCTACCAAACCTGTGCATTTTTAAAAACTAGACACCTAGGGGAATCCAGGATGGGGTGACGTGTGGGGCTCTCACCAGGTTCTGTTACCCAGAATCCTTTGCAAACCTCAGAATTTGGCCCAAAAAACACTTTTTCCTCACATTTCAGTGACAGAAAGTTCTGGAATCTGAGAGGAGCCACAAATTTCCTTCCACCCAGCATTCCCACAAGTCTCCCGATAAAAATGGTACCTCACTTGTGTGGGTAGGCCTAGTGCCCGCGACAGATTTTGCCCCAAAACACAATGTGGACACATCACATTTTCCCAAGGAAAACAGTCCTGTTTTTTACAAAGTGCCTAGCTGTGGATTTTGGCCTTTGGCTCAGCCGGCACTTAGAGAAACCTAGCAAACCTTGGCATTTTTGAAAACTAGATACCTAGGGGAATCCAAGATGGGGTGACTTGTGGGGCTCTGCCCAGGTTCTGTTACCCAGAATCCTTTGCAAACCTCAAAATGTGGCTAAAAAAAACCACTTTTTCCTCACATTTCGGTGACAGAAAGTTCTGGAATCTGAGAGGAGCCACAAATTTCCTTCAACGCAGCGTTCCCCCATGTCTCCCGATAAAAATGGTACCTCACTTGTGTGGGTAGGCCTAGCGCCCGCGACAGATTATGCCCCAAAACACAACGTGGACACATCACATTTTCCCAAGGAAAACAGACCTGTTTTTTACAAAGTGCCTAGCTGTGGATTTTGGCCTTTGGCTCAGCCGGCACTTAGAGAAACCTAGCAAACCTTGGCATTTTTGAAAACTAGATACCTAGGGGAATCCAAGATGGGGTGACTTGTGGGGCTCTGCCCAGGTTCTGTTACCCAGAATCCTTTGCAAACCTCAAAATGTGGCTAAAAAAACCCACTTTTTCCTCACATTTCGGTGACAGAAAGTTCTGGAATCTGAGAGGAGCCACAAATTTCCTTCAACGCAGCGTTCCCCCATGTCTCCCGATAAAAATGGTACCTCACTTGTGTGGGTAGGCCTAGCGCCCGCAACAGGTAATGCCCCAAAACACAACGTGGACACATCACATTTTCCCAAAGAAAACAGACCTGTTTTTTACAAAGTGCCTAGCTGTGGATTTTGGCCTTTAGCCCAGCCGGCACCTAGGGAAACCTAGCAAACCTTGGCATTTTTGAAAACTAGATACCTAGGAAACCCAAGATGGGGTGACTTGTGGGGCTCTGACCAGGTTCTGTTACCCAGAATCTTTTGCAAACCTCAAAATGTGGCAAAAAAAAACACTTTTTCCTCACATTTCGGTGACAGAAAGTTCTGGAATCTGAGAGGAGCCACAAATTTCCTACCACCCAGCGTTCCCCCAAGTCTCCTGATAAAAATGGTACCTCACTTGTGTGGGTAGGCCTAGTGCCCGCGACAGGTTATGCCCCAAAACACAATGTGGACAGATCACATTTTCCCAAAGAAAACAGACCTGTTTTTTGCAAAGTGCCTAGCTGTGGATTTTGGCCTCTAGCTCAGCGGGCACCTAGGGAAACCTAGCAAACCTTGACATTTTTGAAAACTAGACACCTAGGGAAATCCAAGATGGGGTGACTTGTGGGGCTCTGACCAGGTTCTGTTACCCAGAATCCTTTGCAAACCTCAAAATGTGGCTAAAAAAACACTTTTCCCTCACATTTCGGGGACAGAAAGTTCTGGAATCTGAGAGGAGCCAGAAATTTCCTTCCACCCAGCGTTCCCCCAAGTCTCCCGATAAAAATGGTACCTCGCTTGTGTGGGTAGGCCTGGTGCCCGCAACAGGAATAGATCACACAATGGTCAATGTTGGTCCTTACATGAGGCAGCTGTTGACCCTGGGGTCATCCATTCCTCATGCAGGCACTAGGTATAGGCACTCAAGTGGGGTAGTGTTTTTATCAGGACTGGTGAGGAATCACTGGGTGGTAGGAATTTTGTGAATCCCAGCATATTCCTGTAGTTTGTGTGACAGAAATGCGAGAAAAAATATAGTTTTTATTCAACATTTCAGCTTTGCAGGGTATTCTGGCTAAGGAAACTTTGGGGAATCCACACAAGTGACACCTCTGTGGAATCCCCCGGATGTCTAGTTTCCAGAAATGTTTGGGTTTAGTATATTTCTCTATATGGCCGCCGAACCCAGGACCAAAAACACAGGTGCCTGCCTTACAAAACCAGTTTGTTTTGTGATAGATAATTTTGATGTCTCCACAATACGATTTGGGCGGTGGAATTTGGGGCTGAACTAAATTGGGGAGCTCCCCAGAGAGCACTCTCTCTCTCTGCTTGCTGCCGCATTCACTTGCTCTCTGGGTTGGGCTAACCCACTATTAACCCGTTGCACAGACTGTGCTTGCGAAGGGACAGCAGGACTGTCCTCATCACCTCCCTCATAATTTACTGGAAGAGGAGTTATCGAATGGGACTCCTCCGACTGAAAAATCACTCCCAGAGTCTGCGCCATTGTCCTATCCCTCAGATGCTGTCTTAGTATCTGATGTCTCAGTCTCTGATCCTATGTCAGAGCTGTCCTCTATAACCCGAGCGACGGCAGAAGTCATCCATCAAGATGCCATCTCTGCTATTGGCTAAACTGTTGCTCTAAAACACTAGCCTACGTAGACAGTCACAAAATCGATGGTGTGTGTGAGATACGTGCAACAGTAGAGGCCACCTTACCTGCACTTCTTCCCTCAATCAGCACGTTCTTTCAAGACACTCAAAAAACACCTTGTCACATACCATTTGTCACAGTCTTTAGCACCTGATGCGCCCAGTCCAACAATCATTATTGGTGCTCCCACTCCCTCCTCCTTGGATGCCCTCATTACAACCCAGCAAAAGTGCCCTTCATCTCTCCATAGCCGCCCCCACCCGCACATACATTTCATTTGTATTATAGCATAGGTAATGGCTGACTTTACTAATGTACTCAGCTATTTACATAAAATACAGATTTGCTCTTTGCAGTAGGCATATAAACCTTCTGCGCTTATTTATGGCACTAAAACTGCCACTAGACAAAAGTCTGATCCTTTTGTAGCAGAAACATAATCACAATACTTACTTGACTTTTTTATTGCTGCCTAAAAGCTACAGTTGAAATGCGTCAGTTGAAGTATGTGCATTGCTTTGAAGACGCAAGCTGCAACTGCAAGACAACTGGTGGCAAATATATATATATATATATATATATATATATATATATATATATATATATAGAGAGAGAGAGAGAGAGAGCGAGAGAGAGAGAGAGATCACTTTTATATGTGGGTCTGGTTTTCCTGGGGGCCGATCGCAGCCCCGAGGGAAACCACACATGTATTGACAAAAGTGATATATATATATATATATAGCTCTATCTCTATATAGATATATCTATCTACATGGATATATCTATAGATAGATCTATATATATATATATATATAGATATATATATATATATATATAGATATATATATATAGATCTATCAATAGATATATCCATGTAGATAGATATATCTACATAGATATATCTATATATATATAGATCTATATATATATATATATATATATATATATATATATATATATATATATATATATATATATAAATCTATATTATTTTTAGGAGTTGTATGGTTTCCTGGGGGGCCAAAATGGCCCCCAGGGAAACCCTACAACAACAACAAAAAAATATATTGCCCCCACAGGGTGACCCCCTGTCCATTTCTTTTTATTTGTTTTATTTATTTATTTTTTAAATAAAATTTGGCCCCTGGGGGGCATGCGATCGAGAGCGATCACGCCCACCCAGGGGACACCTACCTTTTTTTTTTTAAATATGCCCCCGGGGGGAGGGGGCTGGCCCTGTTTCAGAGGGGGCCGACCCCCCCCCCCCAAGTGAAATCCCTGGTGTGCTAATGGTGTTTCCTGGTCCCCGATTGCAGCTGTGCTTACAGGAAGGCCTCGTAAGAAAGGGGAGAGTCTCCCCTTTCTTACGAGGCCTTCGTGAACGTGGGGAAGGCCGTTTGGGGCCGTTTTCCCCATTGGATCAGGAAGCGGCAGTCAGCGCGCCTCACGGCACGCCGATGTCACAAAGGAGCGGGTGGGGGCAGGGGGAGACACGGAAAAGCTTCTGTGTCTCCTGGGTATTAAAAAAAAAAAGAATCCTCGGGTGCGACGCACCTGAGGATTTATTAACCCCCTCCCTGTTGTCAGCCACTGGTCGTGATCCGCACCAGGAAGGTAGGGGTTAAAAATGAAAAATTAAATGTTTTCTTTTCATTTTTTGGGACAACTTCCTGCTCTTAAAAAACGTTTTCGCATGCTTTCATCAAGGGGAAGGGGTCCCTGTGGGACCCCCTCCTCTTTGCAAATGGGTTACCACCAATTTGAAATTGGTGGTAACTGCAATTGTTTTGCAACTGCATTCACGGTAACAAAACAATCATACATACCTCTATGATTCGGTATTAGGAAGGGATGCCCTTGACACGCTCCTTCCTAATACCGAATCAGTAAGTAGTCGCAAATCCAATTTGCAATTCGGTAACAAGTTACCGAATCGCAAGTTGGGCTTGTTACATATCAAAATGCATTTTTGCGATCGTAAAAATGTTTGATACATCTGGCCCTTGATATCATCGTGACTAAAAATAAATTAATGTGTCTTTGTGTAATGTAACTGCTGGTTATGTAAAGAGCTTCAATACCTTCAGGTCACGTTAGCGCTGTATAAAAATTGCAAAAAAAGAAACACTTAGCTGAAAAGAATAAGGCAGTACTAAAACGTCTTCCAGTTGACCATGATCAAACACTCCTGCTGCAGTCTGGAAGTGGAGGCCTTGCCTCAGGTCCCTCTTTCTTGAGGGCCCCCACCCATTGCTGCATTTGACTGATTTATAATGACCAACAACATGAATGAGGTGCTTGTGGAAAAAGCAATTAACTGGGATGAGCCCGCTGCCCCATGAAGACGCCTCTCTGTTACGGGATGCAAGAGGTTGGAGGGAAACCGTGGTGACAGGGTCACAGGTGGTCCGGTTTACTGCAATGTGACAGAATGTGCAGGTGGAGGAAAGAGGGCATGAGGTGACAAGGTCGCTAATAGTTTCTATGAGGGCACACTAAGGTAGGCGAAGGAAGCACCAGTCCCTGGCCGCACAGCTTTACATACATTCCACCCCCAGCGAACTCTGGAGCCCCCGAAAGGGGTGATGTGAAAAGGCTTATTAGGGTGACACTCAAAACTAAACATGGAAGCCACAAGGCAGGCAGTGAGGGGTCAGAGTGACAGACCTTAGCTGGAGAGTGCAGTGCATGGAAAATGTGGCGACCATGACCTCAAGCTCTCTATAACTGGAAAGAATATGCAGAATAAGAATACATTGCCCCGTTATGGAGACAGAGAACTTCATACAAGCGTCAGTTGAAATAGTGGAAACACGAGAGGCAAAGAGGGACCAGGAGAGGCAGTGAAAGCAGTGGAGGGTCCCCAAGGATGTGTGTAACTCGTCCAGCCTGTCTCTCAGCGTCTGTTTAGAGTTTTGTTTACTGGGGCCGTGAGCTGCACCCGGACGACTCAGACACAGGGTTTTGCTACACTTCGGCCATGATAGGCAGCGAAGCTGACCTATGGAGTGTTGGATTGAAGAAAGCTGCATAGTTCAGGTACAGTTGTCACTTCCTTGGTCACTGCTTTTATACCAAATGGCCAGGGCAGACATACTCTGGCATAATGTATTAATACAAGCTCAAACTAAACCATTTAAGGCCATATTTTAAACATTTCTTGTATGGGAGAATGCACTTCCCATACCTCTTTTTCAGTTTAGACTTCCTTGCATTTTGAAATCGAGACTCACCTTTCAATTTCACCACTTTTAGAATCCACCAGCCAGATTGTATTTATTGTTTTTTTTCATAACGTATAGGTAAATACAAAAGCATTATACTGCAACCGTGTGAAGAAGTGTGTGACTGATTACCTCTCACCAATAGAGTAACACAGAAACAATAACAGTGGAGGGAGAAGTGAGATGAGGTGGGAGTAAGTGCTGGGCATGGAGGCAAATACTGCTGCAAAGGTAATGACTGATGAATAGGGATGACTAAGGATGACTTAGCTCCACAAGATAGCGTGTCCATTGTATAATGCAGTGGAGCTGAACGGCTAGTGTGGGGTCAGTGAGTCGTAAATGAAGAGGAGGGGTATCTCCCTAGTTGTGGGAAAGTGAGATGAAGTGTGGGGGAGCGTTTTCAGTGGATGGTCAGGCAAAGGGTTTCCGTGCGTTAGAGTCTGGGTGGTTATCTGACATGATAAGATGAACAACCTGTGACATTAGGGTGTCCCATTCCAGAGAGTTTGGGCATCTGCCGATGCAATGTGCTTCCTCGTAATGAAGCGCCGTGCCCCCCGTGGTTCCCCATTTTCTTCTCTGTGCCCTGCCATGCTTTCAGTGGTGGGGCTTGTGGGTCCTTCCACTGTATAGTGACTGTTCTTTTAGCTAATAACAGGGCTAGACTGGCGAAGCATGTGCAGACAATATGGCCCTCATTCTGACCTTGGCGGTCTTTTCGCAAGACCGCCGAGTTACCGCCGCGGTGAAGACCGCCGACCGCGGCGGTATGCCGCTGTGCGCATTCTGACCGCTGGGAGCGTTCCGCCGGAAAACCGCCAGCAGCCACACTGGCGGTCGGCGGGAAAGTGGAGACTGGTCAACCTCCACCGCCACGCCAGCAGAACACCGCCCACAGAATTACGACCCACATTTCTGTGTGGCGGTCTTCTGTTGGCGGTCTTCTGTTGGCGGTCACCTCCCCATGGCTCCTGTCACCTCCCGGAGGACCAACGCACAAGGTAAGTTGATCGTCCGTGAGGGGAGGGGGTGGGGGGGTGTTGTGTGATGTGTGCGTGCATGGGGGTGTGCGTGTGAGTGTGTAGAGGGGGTGTGTGAGTGCGTGCATGCGGGCGGGGAGTGCTGCTGTGCCTATGGGCAATGTGTGTAGTTCGGCGGGTGCGCATGTCGGCATGTATGTGTGCGGGTATGTGTCCCCGTTGTGTATGTGTGTGTAGGGGGTGTGTATATGTGCATGTTGGGGGTGTGTGCATGTCGGGGTGCGTGTATGTGCATGTCGGGGTGGGGGTGGGGAGGGGGTTCGTACCACCTCTGGGGGGTGGCAGGGGGGTGGAGGGTGTGGGGGGAGGACTCGGGGGGGCAGTGGGGGGTGGGGGAGACCCCTATCAGTGCCAGGGAAGGAATTCCCTGGCCCCGATAGTGCCTACCGCCATGGTTCGCATGGCGGTTCCCGAACGCCAGAAACCGCGGCGGTAAGCAGGGTCATGATACCGTTGGCGGTCTTGGGTCGACCGCCGGACCGGAGTGCGCAGACTCCAGCCCGTCGGTCATGACCGCCGTGGCTGTCGGAGTGGGGAAGTGGCGGTCGGTCGCGGCGGTGACCGCCGCGGTCAGAATGCCATTTTTAATACCGCCGGTCTGTTCGCGGTCCGACCGCCGCCTCTCCGCCGACCGCCAAGGTCAGAATGAGGGCCTATGTCTTTTTCAACGTTTAAAATGCCAAGAAGGCCTCCCAGGAATTAAGTCTCTGAGTTTGGTGACCTCTTGCAGGATGGTATGTATGCGCTTCCAGTGATCATGGAGGGGGGGCAAAATCACAGGATATGTTGTAGGTCCGCAGCGCTTGACTGACATCTGGGGCAAGCCAGATTCACTGTTGGGAAAAAAGTTGCCTGGGAGTGAGGTATGCCCATTGTAAGAAGTGAAGCTGTATGTTTTTAAATCTCACATTCTGTGAAATGGTGTGTAGGAAGGCCAATGTTTGTGTCCATTCCTTATCATGGAACACCTTCCAAATATCATCTTCCCATTTGGTGTGAAGGAAGGAGAATGAAGTGCCAGTGTGGGCTCTTCACAGAGCCTTATATAGTCATGTGATTAGTCGCTGCCCCTCGCCCATCTTAAGTATAGTTTGCATTACTGAAAGAAGGGCTGGGGGGGGGCGGGGGTTCATCTCGAGTTCACCACAATTGGAGACAGGTATTGTGAAGTTGATGACAAGTGAGGAACTGCCCTGCTGGGAGATCAAATTATCCCTGGAGCTGCTCAAATGTAAGGAGATGGCCGTCCGAGAATAAATCTCCATTCGCAGTGATAGAGCAGTCATGCCAGTGTCGCACGGCCAAGGTCGAATAAGTGCTTGGGGATACTGGGAATCCTACCAAGGGGAACTCTGGAGCATATGGAAGGACCCGCCACGTAAGATATGAAAGAGGTGCTTGTGGAAAAAGAAATTAACTAGTAGGACCCTAACTGGAAGCAATACTAACTTAGAGAGAACCAGAAGGGGGAGGGGGAAGTGTCTTACGAGGTTTCTGATTTTGGTGGAATTAAGGGGTGAGGAATGATGGCAGGTTTTGCCTATATTCAGGCGAGCAATCCATCCGTCCAACCATTGAAGTTGGGCTGCCAGATAGTATGCCTCTAAAGAAGGGGCACTCAGTCCTCCCTCTCCTGTGGACAGTTGCAGTTTTCGTAGTGCAACTGGACAGTGTCCGTTTCCCCAAATAAGTTCAATAAGTAAGGAATCAAGATCCTGGAAGAATTTGCAGGGTGAGATCACTGGGGCATTAGCAAAGTAATACAAGAGACAGGACAGGATGGTCATCTTCGATAATGCAATTCTTCCAGTGGTGGCCAGGAGTAGTTTAGCACAAAAAGATACTAACGATTTAAATGAACAGTATGGAGGGAATTACGTGTGTCATCTCGCAAGGGTGATACTCCAATGAGCACCATCTTGGCGGAGTCTAATAGCCAGAGGTTCCATGATCAACACGAAAAGTAGGGGGGAGAATGGACACCCCTGGCACATGCCACACTCTACTGGAAAGTCTTCTGCTATAAGGCAGCCCATTCAAACTCGAGACATTTGTTTCATGTACAAGAGTCTAGCGCAGACCAAAAGGCAGTCACCAATACCCATTTGTGCAAGCATTGTGAAGAGGTAAGTCCAACCTAGACTCTAACGCCTTCTACAGGTCCAACACCAGGCAGGCTGGATAAGTATAAGATTCCCGTACCTGGTCTGAACATGGAAAAGACGCCAGAGGAGTGCTACGCCCGGGGCAGAACCTGTTTTGGTCTGGGTGGATGAGTTCTGGCGGAATCTGGGCATAGTAAGTGGACGGTATTTTACCTAGAATTTTATAATTCGTCCATGTAATAGCAATGGGGCAGTAAGAAGCCACGTCAGTTGGGTCACAGTGTGGCTTAGGGGTGGGTAGAGAGAAAGAGGTAGTTCACCCATTTTCAGGGCTTCATTATTTACATCCGCTAGGAGGGGTGCAAGAGTTTCAGTGAATGTACTGGAGTAATCTACAGGAAGTTAATCGAGGCTGGGAGTTTTTCAACTGGCTAGATCGTGAATCAATCGTCTTACATCTGCTGACATTAATACTATGTCTAGAGTGTCCCATGTAGTGGTGTTAATCCTCAGTATGGTTAGGGTATCAATGTACAGATCAACATCTCCTCTTCTGTCAGTACAAGGTGCTCTATATATGGTTGAGTAATGGTTGTGAAACTCTGCTAAGATGTCGCATTGTGTGCAGAGAGACATTCGAACGGAGGAGCAGGGTTCAAGATTGGGGGGGTGCCTTTGTGGTAATGGGCCTTTATGTAAAAGAAGCTATTTGTCTTTTTGCAAAAGAGAAACCATGGGCTGAATACTGATCTTATTGCGTTGTTGGAGATGGTGTTGAGTGTTGAGCCTATGTACCCCCACACTAACCTCCCTTAGAAGTCTTTGACTGCTTCCTACTGGTACCACTGAGAGTCAAAGGCTGAAAGGGTTGTCACTGGCCTACTTTGCAGGACCAAAGTAGGACAGATGCAGGACAGTAGAGAAAACAACTCAAACTCCCATGGATGTAGAACAATAGCCCCCACTTGCTTCTTGACCCTGAATGGAGTCTGGCACATCCCATCTCAATTTCCAATTTCAATATCACTTGAAAAGAGGTTGTTGCCCTATCCTTCACCCAGAACATTACAATATCTACTGTGAATTATTTTTAAAAAACACAGTGGCCATCCCATTATAATTTGTGGGTGTGCATGGGTTGACACATGCTCGCAAATTTCATCACGCTGAGTCTGGATGTTCGCTTGTTTTGGTGATGCTGTTAAGCATTTTTTGTTTTTGATGATGCTGTTTAACATCGGAAACTAGCATTTGCAAAGACAAAAAGTTATCTAACTTCTTCCATAGGCGAAACTATGGCTTTGCCGGTGATATATTTTTTGACACAGCTTTCCTGGTTGTACTTCTCTCGAAGCATCTATGACATCCTGGTAGCATGTTTTTTTCCTATGAAGCAGTAAAGCTTTCTGTGGAAAATGCTAAATTCCATTTTAGCAAAAATAACTTTGTCCATCCCAAGAGTCAGAACAGAGAAGTTTCATGTGTCTTTAAGTTCAGAGTGGCTTTTTATATTTAGTTGTTTCACGATAGGTATTGAGCCATTGCCAATGTCCGTATATAGTGATAGCTTTCTACCTTTTAATAGAAAACCAATGAGTGCCATCAAAATAATCACTTGTGTCATGCATAATGGAGATTTCTCAACTTTCGGTTAATGATGTGCATATCAGCATGGGAGTAGGCTGCATTTACAGATTCATATTCATCTAGTTTATTGGAATGCCATCAAAATTTGTCTCCTGGAATGTGGGATGAGCTCTGGACCGAAATAGAAGGTGGGCGGGTTTTACAGGATCTGAGCCAGAAACATACTATAATTTTCTGTTCTTAAAAAATATACTTGGCAGCTGTGCAACTGAGAAAGGGACATCTTGAGGACAATGTTTGTCTATTGCCCTTGGAGTCACGGTGAGGGAGACACTGATAACTATACCTGGCATCCCAAGATACCTCGATTTTTATTTATTTGGGTTTAAAGTCTCTTGAGTTTGTGATCTTTGTTTGTGTTTTTTATCTTATAAACGAAAACATTAAAGCATTTTTCACAGTACGCTCTCAGACTTCCAATATTTGCAATGCCAGTAGATGGTTAAACAGGTTTGTATATTGGCCATTCTACTTTTTCATGCGCTTTGACCAGTTTCATTTATGAATTTGTGGCCATAGGGCTGAATCCACGCAGACTAGGTTCTAAATGATTCCTGCATTTTATTATGCAGATGAGTTTGTAATATTTGGCCACTGGACTCCAGTGGGCACTAAAAGCCCAATTCAGATATACAGATAGAAGCAAGTTGACAATTAACATCGGAATACGTTCTATAAGCACTCAAATTAGTTTTCATTAACAGATGGATTGATATACATTAATATCACGCAATAGCCCAAGTGTGAAATATTCAATATTATATAATTGTGCTAATTAATACTTGATTAAATGTGTTTTTAAAAATATTTTCTAATGCAACGATGGGGTTGAATGCTGATTGAGAACACTTTAGAGATATCCCCTTGATTCATCCTTCCTTGAAGACCCCGTTAGGGCTCAGTCAGATCTAGTGAATCCACCTGCAAACACTGCCAACAAGCACTGGCAAAGCCAATAAATCTATCTTGGAACTGGCAATGCAAGCAAGTCCTATCAGCTTTGGCAGTGCTTGTTCACATGCTCATGTTCACTCACATTGAATTATATTTTTGTGCTCTGCACCTGCCAAAGAAGCACTATTTACATAAACAGATAATACTCAAAACAATCTACAACCAAATTTGATGTTTGCATGCACATGGAGCACTTTCCTGAAGCAGGCTGCATTACCAGTATCTCAGGATGTTAGTAGAGATCCCACAAGTCAGATACAAAACTTTTCTTGACAGTCTATCTACTTAAACCGATACTAAAGGCCCTACCCACAGAAGGCTGAAGACTCTCAGGCTGTTTATAGAGGATCCTTGAGTCAGTCACATGTTCCTAGCACAGCACACTGCAATAATGTAGACCATTGCTAGAGATCACTTGAGTCAAACACAGGCACTTGATGTGAGCAGTCTGCAATACCATAACAAGAGGTCCCATGCGTATCCAGCATTTCTTCCTCAATCCCTTGGTACCAAAGAGTTGTAACAGAAGAAGATGCTCTTAAACTGCTCCTTTGGCTACAATAAGATAGGTTATTACTAGAGTTCCCTTGAGTCAGACACAGGTACTTGATGTGAGCAGTCTGCAATTCCTTACCAAGAGATCCCACGCATATCCAGCATTTTCATCCTCAATCCCTTGCTAGAGTTGTGACTGGAGCAGATGCCCTTGAACATCTCCTTTGGCTGACAGTGGAAATAAACAAATGAAGCTTTTGTGTATTTGTTTTGTGAAAGCCAAATTGCAGAGCGGGCGTGACTTCAACATATAAATTTGTAAGACCCTTTGGAAAGTTGAACAATTTTTGCTTATTTTCAAAGTTTTTCATAAATATGCCAGTGTTGTGTTATGATGCTGATTGTCATTGTCAAACCCATCATTGCAATTTCCATGTGTTCTGGAAGAAGCCAAGATAAAAAAATTTCATAGGGCATTTCAGTCATTTGTAAGTAGACCCTCCCTGCATTCGTTATCTAGAACAGCTGTTTAGCTGTTTTATAGAGGGTATTTAATGGCGTACCCTAGTTCAATTAATAAATTATTTAATCAATCAGTCGCTCCCAGCCACAAACTGGCAGTGATGGATCGGAGTATTACGGGAAAACAAGTGAGGAATATTCAGAGCAGGATGGGAAAGGAAGGTCGGGGTGAAATGGAAAGCAAGTAAGAAAGTGAGGATGAGGACATAGATATGTGAGAGTAATAATAATGATTGTGAAAAAGACAGAAAGGGGAGAAGATGAGAGGGATGAGGGAGTGGTGGAAGAATTGCCAGCACGGAGCAGGTAGGCAGGAGTACTAGGTCAGATGAGGATGGAAAACAAAGGGAATGGGAGCAGCAGCAGCAGTAATGGAGGCTGATGCATTGTGACTGAAGGTCAAGTGAACAAGAGGGTGAGGAGACATAGAGTGAAAGATGTGGGAAAGAATAAATGAGGAGGTAGATCTACTTGAAAAATCATTACCAAAATTAAACACAAGCATGTAAGCTTCCAAGAGATGCCACAAGCTTAATCGACAATCAATAGCAAGCAAAGGTAAACAAGGAAAAACTAATTAAAAAACAGTGGCTCAAGGGAGCAGAACCAAAGCTTGGTCTCTCCATGCTTCTTAATGTACTATTTTTTAAAAGTATTGAACACATGGGGGCTGCTGGGCATTTAAAGTTGTTAGTAGCTAGAATTAAAAAAGAGCCACAATATGGCATGCTACCAAATGTTCTTCTTTAAAACATACTTCACCAGAGGGAACATTTAGTAGGCAGACAAACTTTGGCATAATTCGCTAGTTGGGTAGGGATGTGCAGGAGCAGCATGTATGCAAGTATTCAGGGGGGAAACAAAAGAGGTATAAATCAGAAATCAGGAAGTCAAAAACAGTTAATTAAGTCAAGGATTGACTCAAAGTAAGGCATCTTTATGCTGTTGAAGAGGCAACAGCTTTATAGGTTGCATTCCAGTGTTTCCGTAGGAAAGATGTACGACTGACTAGGATATTAATACCATAGTAGGTCAGGACGCTGGCAATCCAAAGGTTAAATAAGCACATATTTGTGTGAGTTTCTTATACTAGTTTTGATTTCCTTTAAGAAAACTACATATTGATTCTGTATGTATATCTGAAGATTTATGGTAGCAGAATCTTTTGTTGCTGTATGTCTCAAGTAAAATATTCCCAGCTTCATCATCCAATTTCTTCCCAGTGGTCACCTCAGCTCAAGAAGGGAAAAACAGTGCCTTTTTCTATAAGAAAAAGAAAGTGTGAAGTTAGAAATCACCCCTTCCCGATAGGCTGGTTGTAGGGAGTAAACATTCACATCCTGAAAGAGTGACCACAGCTGGGCTGACACGTTTTAAAGTAAAATAGGGTCCACCCCAATGGTGGTGGGCAGCCCGGGTCCAACGGACCCTCCTATTACCACTAAAGGCCCTTCTATAGATGGCACACACTTTGTGGATTTTTCTAGCTCCTCTGCTGCATTATGTCGCTGCGCGGATGCGTTGTGTATATTGCATCCTCTACAGTTGCAGCTGGTGTTGGGTGAAAGTGGCAGGGTGGAGGGCGGGCACAAAACAAAAACCCAAATGCAAACACAACAAAACACAAAAAACGTGCCTGCCGCCCACTGCTTTGCCACATCATTGCTCTCCTGGCTCCACTGCAGGCAGGCACAGGCTCCCAGACTGCCCTGCAGCCAATCCTAACACTGCTCCCTTGCTGCTGACAGCATGAGAGCAGCATCAGGATTCGTCTGAGCATCCTGGATTTGTGCTTCCAGACAGACTGGGAGCCTGTGCCTGCTGTCTCCAACCCTGCAACGCAGCAGGGGTTGGAGACACCTCAGGGCGGAAGTCGGTTTGGCCGTCCTTAAACATCTGGCCTAACCCACATGTACACTGATTTCAGTGCACCTACCACTCCCCCTGGTGCCTGTCATCACCATGGCTACACCCCCTAGAAAAAGAAAACAATAATAAACATAGTTTATTATTGTTTTATTTTTCATGTTTTGCAGCTGCTCCTGCTAGCAGGGGGTGATGCTCCTCCGCCAAAGCGGAGGAACCGCCGCTGATCCTCTAGCCCTATTTTGAAAACAACATACTCTCTTAGGACGTGTCCTGTTTAATGGAGCATTTACAACTGTTGGTGCTTTCTACATCAATAGAGCCAAGTGATAGATCAGAGCTATGTGAGAGTGTTTTAAGGGAAGAGCCCTAAACACAATTTTTTTTATCTCAGTGAAATCACTCAGGAAAGTCCACACAGGAAATCCACATGAGACAAGGGTCAAATTACAAACCATGAATCATTACAGAAGGCAAAATAATACATTGTTAGTAGTCAATCAATACAAAATATTCATAATACAAATACATTCAAAATATAACTGGCAACGGAAACAAAGTCCTAATCTACTCAATTGCCAGAAGAGAATATTGTCTAATAGAAAGCAAAATAAGAGTCAATGAGCATTTGTTGTATGGACTGCTCCGTAAAGCAGGACCGAAGTTCAAAATTATTCTAAGTGCAAATTGATAAGCAAACTTGACATAAAGTCTGCCTCAACTAAAAGTAAGGGTTTAGCTCTAGGACCACCTCCTAAACAGCAGGTTTTTGCACACCCTTCTACAAAGAAATCATACTGTCTTCGTGGTTCGATCAAGAAAGTTACATCACATAACCCAATAGTAAAATGATAAATACATCAGATGGTAAAATGGCTTCCACTCTACAGCTAATGACTAAAGATGTACATGTCTTACATAGAAAACAATATCACATTCAAATGATAAACAGCACCTTCGTCCAGCCTAAGGAATTGGCCTTCTATTGAACATAGTGGTAAATCCGTTCTCTTCAGGAACATCACAAGCAGAAAATAATACATTTATGAATGTTGCAAAATAAGCTAAACCTTTCAACGAACTGAATTTCGTACTATTAAATTCTGTGGTGCCCAGGCAGGGGAGGGGAAAGATGAATTAGTGTCAAGCACTGCAAACCACATGCAAATAAAATGTGAAAACTGAGAACAGGACTAGACTTACTCTTGACATCCTATTAAACTCCATTATTTGACACAATCTAAACATTTCTTTTTGTCTCATTTTAATTAAGTAAAAGCAGAAATCATTAACTGTGGAATCTGCTTTCACAACCATCCCTTCAATGCTAATTATCAGCAAAACCTCTTAAAACTCTTCCCTCCTCCTTTTCTTGCGGTTTGTCATTTCTTCTCTCTTAGGCCCACATTTTAACCTTCTCTTACAAAATATTATCCCAACCAACTTACGAATTTTCAGAATGGTATTAAACCTATTACCCATAATGTGATATTACTTAGTGAAAAAATATTTTTCCCAACAATCCATCATCCACATTACCATTGCAATTGCATTAAGCCATGAGCCAATTGTTTCCTATACGCACATTTCTTCAAGAACATTTGCCTTATATGAAACATTCAAAACATATACAATAGATTGATGAATACGCCCACTATTATCAGGAACATATGCAGAAAATGTCATCAATTTTGACACAACACTCTGCATTCACCTGCAAGAAGAATATCCAATGCTAGTGGATTCTGTAAAACCAGAGTACAGAAGCCAGTCATCTCATCATTAATCTGAGTTAGTGTGCCACCAGTATTGGCTGCAAGCCAATCAAAGTTGACACATTTCTAATCTTCACAGTATTTAAGTCAACAAGAAAAGAAGGAATTAACAAACCACAAATCACCATAAGCTCTTGGCTACTCAACATTTCACTCTTTTCATTCCAGTTATGTTCAGGAAAGTGTTCATGCACCCATTGTTCCAGGATACCATATCACTCACATCTTTGTGAGTAAGCCTCTGTAAAGACTTTGTAGTAAGGCAAAAGCTTGGAATCCACAGGCAACAGTAGTCAACCATTCACAGCTGCATTCTCACTTCCTTTTGCGTCATTTGAAATTTAATTTTAAGAATTGCAGAGTTGCATTCTGTGGACACCTTTATCACTCCTGTTTCAATGTTATGACCGTAATAAACAACTTCTTTCTGAAACTATTGCAATTTTGTGGGGAAGAATTTGTGGTTATTGTCATGCTGTGCAAGATGATTCAGTAGTGCAATTGTATCATGTTTACAATTGTCTTTAATCTTGGATGCAACCATCAGATTGTAAATATACAGCATCAATACTGAAATAGATGGATAGTCTAATTTTTTTACAGGCAATTAAAACAAAATACATTCTATACTTTTATCGCAAAGTAAGTGAAGCACCATTTTAGCAACAAATTAAAAATACATAGTTTAGTACCAATATTATTGATAATCGGAATTCATAATATATAGCTCATACCTCAACAGTTGAAAAAGCGTAATCATTTTTTAGGTTGTCCTAAAATTAAGCTCAGGTAATACAAATAGACGCTTCCTTGAAGTACATGGTGCATACAAAACTTAAAATATCTAAAGTGCATAGTAAATGAAGTCGATGATGAGTAAACTGCGGCACCACAAGCTATTCTTCTGAATTGTTTAGCAATAGAAATAATTATTTTCTCTAGATCAAGTAAGACTAACTGGCAAGTATGATTCAGTTGGTGAATCTAATGTAAAACGAAGGCCAGCCATTTACTCTTGTGTGACAGAGGCCTTTCAGTTTTTAAATATGAAATATGGCCTTCTACAGGCAGAATACCAGAGAAAAGTCCATTATTAGTTGGATAACAGCCTCCAATTTTTATGCAGTGATGTTTTTTTTTTTTTCCAATATCTTTTTATTCATTTCAAACAATACAGGGTACTAAGCCAGTACCAATTACGCCAGTATATAAAACAAATTATGTTACAATTTCTCAACCATAGCAGTAAAGAACACTTCACATGTGCATATACTTCTGGCATCTAATCATCTGCTTGTCACAGAAGAAAAGAAGAGACCCATGTTACGTGCAGAATAAGAATCAACGCCTGGTAGGCCAGTCCCATCCTATGCCAGTGTCTCCAGTCATTAACGTTACATTACAATATATTCAAATTACATTTATCATAATGTGGACTCTAAATGGGAATAAGGGGGGATACAACATGAATTACATTTCAACGAAAAACCTGCTTGGTACATAAGAAGTGGAGCGTCAGGCACCCTTAGCCATGGTCACTGTAACCCTTCAGTCTCTGGTTTTTATACGCATTTACCAGAGTCGGGTGGGAAAACGGGAGGTACGTAGTCCAGGATCCATATCTATTGCGTATAATCTAAAGCACATCTGATATTTATTTCCATGTTGAGCTAACAACAGAATCTTGCAGTGAACTTGGAGAGCTCTGTGAGGTTGGCTAGAGTATTACCAATAGTCAGAGGGCTAGGGCTAAAATTAGAGAGAACATCCATATGTTACAGATCATGTGGACGGTCCATGCAGCAGGAATCTGTACAGTGGGTATATCCATTAGTGGTAGGGGCACTCTAGGGACGTACCTTCTCCAGTCTCTTGTGAGCTCAATTTATCTTCCAATTTCCCTAAATAGGTATCCCAAAGTGTTACCCCTCCGTCTCCACTGCGCATACGCCTATCCTGGTCTAATGCAGTGGCCTCTGCCGTAGCCCAGCGTATCACCGTTCGAAGCCAGACCTTTACGTCAGGGGGACGCAGTGCCTTCCATGACATAGCAATCAGCCGTTTAAACAGTGCAAAGGCGAGATCAATACATTTCATATAGTATTTGGTCTGTTTATTCCTTTTAGTCACCCCTAACAGACAAAGGAGTGGGTCTAATGTGAGAGGTACATCTATGATGTCAGACACGCACTGTGTGACGTGCATCCAGGTGCTGCGTATCTCCGGCATTCCCATGTCATATGTATGAAGGTGGTGTCTTCGTGACCGCAACGTGGGCATACCGGCGAGGTTCCTGGAAATATGCGGTGGAGTCGTTGAGGGGACAAATATGTCTGGTGGGTATAATTGAATTGCGTATATTTCAGTATAGCATACGTGAGATATAGCGCACCTGTTCTAATGCCATTTTCCACTGTTGGTCCATCAAAGCAATACCCAATCCCCTATCCCACCTTGCTTTGCTACGAGAAAGTGGTGCAGTTGGAGTCTCCCTTAACAGGGTATATAAGTTAGATACTGCTTTCTTTTCCCGACCTCATGCTAATATATAGTGGAGTCTGAGGTGTGTTGCCGGTTCTAGGAGGCCTACCTGCCATATTTGTTTCATGACCGCTCACAGAGCTACGTGGGCAAGAAACTGTCTGGGGTCTAAATGCAATACTGCGCTGGAATCTGTAAAGGAACGCAATCGACCTTCGTCATAGAGATCGCCGATGTGCAACACCCCACCTTCCTGCCATGTGCTGAAATCATATATCTGTGTGAGATCGTGTACTTGGGTTTTTTCCCATAATGGGAGGTTAGGAGAGTAAGGGAGTGGTTGTCGTTGCCGCTAAATATAGCAAGTACAAATTGTCCTTGCTATCCTGTGTCTGCTTTACCTTCATCCCGTCGAAGTAACCATCGCAGCACCCCTGCTTCCCCCACCATGTGTCGTACCATGGCCCCCTCTATGGCTTGACTGACAGCCAACCAAGCCATCACCCACTGCAGCTATGCAGCTGCATAATAGTGCTCCATATCTGGGATCGCCATTTCCCCTTCAAGCAATGGGTACTGTAACACATCGAAGGATACTCTTTTGCGTCCTGAACCCCATATAAGCGTTATCAATACGCTACATATAGTGTTAAAGAAAACCCTTCCGGGTGAAATCGGCAATGCCAAGCACAAATAAAGTAATCTAGGGAGTACCAACATTTTCGCAATAGCTGCTCTACCCATGGGGGATAGGGGCAATCACATCCAGAAGGGTAAAGAACCACAGATAGAAGACAGTGCTTTGTTATAATTACCCTCTACTAAGTCTGTTTCCACCTGATAAACATCAATCCCCAAATAGCGAAAGCTCCCAGTAGCCCATACTAGCCTCCCTGGTCCGAGCAATTGGTTCGATGTATCACTGGTTTTGCACAGGGGGAACACACAGGATTTACCCCAATTTACCTTGAGACCTGACAGTTCACCAAATTGGTCCAGTATCATGAATAAACCAGTTACGGCACTGTCGGTCTCCCTTAAATAAATTAATATGTCATCAGCAGATAGAGATGTAATATGCCATCATCCATCTACCCAGAGGCCCCTCATACTGACTTCCATCCGCAGGCGCGCCGCAAGGGGCTCCGTGGCTAGAGCAAAGAGTACCGGAGATAGCGAACAACCCTGCCTTGTCCCTCTTTGAATGGAAAAGGAATCCGACACGCAATGGTCTGTACGAACTCTAGTCTGGGGTGCAGAGTAAAGCAGCTGTATCCATTTTAGGAATTGGGGCCCTAGACCAAAGCGTTTTAGTGTCCACATCAAGTAAGGCCAGCCTATCGTATCAAATGCTTTTTCAAAGTCTAAAGGTACCGCCACTGGACAGCCATTACCCTTGGAGACCGCATCAATGATGTGGCACCGTCTTCTGTTGTTATAATAAGTGGCTCTGTTTGGCACAAATCCATTTTGGTCAGGATGAATCCAAAAGGAAAGTAGAGGGAGAAATCTATTTGCCAATATCCTACTTAGGATTTTATAATCAACATTAAGCATAAATAGGGGACGGTAAGAGCTCACTTCCAGAGGGTCCTTACCAGGCTTGGAGAGTACTACGATAAGGGTTTCATTTAGCGAGGTGGGAAGTTCCCTTCGTCGATGTGATGCCTCATTCAGGGCCAATAGCCGAGGCGCCAGAAGGGCCCCATATGTAGAATAAAACTCAATAGGCAACCTGTCCAAGCCCGGGGTCTTCCCTCTAGCCATTTGCTGAATTGCCAATTTCACTTCGTCTAATTGTACGGGTTGCTCCAAATCATGCTTCTGTTGCTGTGTGAGGGTAGGTAGGGGAAGATCATGTAGCATTGGGTGACCGTCGAAAGTGTTGGGTGTCTGTTGTGCTGTATATAACGTTTTATAGTATTGAACAAAGACCTCATTAATCTCCTCCTGCATATTGACCACCTCACCTTTGTCATTCCTGATCACACCCATCACCATTTGTGGTAGCTCGGAGCGTAGCAGCCAAGCCAACATACCTGGTTTGTCTCCCTCCCAGTGCTGTTGAGTCAGATATGCTTTATAATCTAGTTTCCCAAGTCTACTTAACTCCTCTCGATACTGACAGCGCTGAGTTGAAAGCGATCATCACGCTAAGGGATCAACTACAGCTGCCTTCTCTAATCTACGTATTTCCTGTTCAAGAGTCCATATACTATGTGTAAGGGTGGATTTCACTCCCCAGAAGGTGGACATACAGTGTCCCCGTACGACCACCTTCATCGCATCCCATTCCACTCTAGTGTCTCACCACCAACCCTTTGTTGTGTTGTAAGTATTCTGCAATAGCTGTGCTTAACTGAACTCTCTAAGGCATATCCTGCAGGGCTTCTACGCGCATACTCCACTGTGGAATCTTTGGCTTGGGCCGCCCCCATTCGAAAACCACCTTAAGGGGGTTATGATCGGATAAGGTCCTACCTAAATACTCGGAACAGCGAATAGGAGGCCACATAAGCGAATCACAGAAAATGTAGTCTAGCCTTGTGTGTATGTGGTAGCCCGGAGCATAATAAGAATACTCCCTGTCATCGGGATGATGCAATCGCCATACATCATGCAGGTGCATAAACTGTGACCATTGTTGAAAATGTTTGGGAGCCTGTAGACCAGGAGTATTTGGCAGGGGAGGAATCGACCAGTCCAAAGTAGTATTTTGGATACAATTAAAGTCTACTCCCCATAAGCTAGGGGCGCCCGGGTCATGTAACAAAGTTGGGGATAACTCATTTAAAAAGGATCCCTGCGTGGTATTTGGATCATATATGGAGGTTAAGAGAATGGGATGACCGTCTAGGTGACCTTCTAATAAAACATACCGTCCTTCACGATCAATATGTATTGTAGCTTTAATAAATGGCACCTCTGGTGCTATCCAAATTAAAGTGCCCCTAGCATATGCTGAGTAACCCGTGCCATAGATCTGACCCCTCCAGCGATGGTTAAGCTTAAGTAATTCCCCTTGTGTCAAGTGTGTCTATTGTAGACAAGCGAAATGTATCCGACGTCTCCTATGATAGGAGTATATTCTGTATCGCTTAATGGGATTACTCATACCTCGGATGTTTCAAGTTAACATAGTATATTTGGTAGCCATTATAGCCTAAATCTGAAGTTCCATGAGCCTTGCACCTCCCTCCCCCTAGTCCCCAATGTCTTGGGCCCAACTATACCCTTCCCAATCACCAAGCACTTACAAACATTAAAAACAAGTAGAACAACTCCCAGAGCCCAGGCCTGATCTATACCGAGTATTGTGCCAAAATCCCATAAACGTTCTAGCAATGAGTATAATACTGTAATATACTTAGGGGCATATGTACAAACACATTTTCCCATTGACACAGAATGGGAAAAACCCTTTGCTACATCTGGCCCTTATATCCATACGGTGAAAGCTCCAAGTTCAAAGTTCCCTGCTTTCGAGGGGGGGGCGATAGGACCCATGTGTCCAGCAGAAGACCACGTTGTGGGCACCGGAGCAACATAATGAATCTATGTCCAGAGCCTGAGGGACTGCATAGCCCAGGCAGCGCACAACTCTGTAATTTGGGGATCCACAATAGTCAGCCATCCCAGTGGTTCGTAAAATATCAGCATTCAAAGGTCATCTGCTAAACGTGGGATCAGCAACGGGCCCTCTCCATCCAGTGAGCTCCGTGAGGGTGGCACAGTTCCTGTGTCGGTATCAGAGGGGATCTGAGGGGTCTCTGTTAGAGCAAAAAAGGAATTATTGGACAGCTGCAATGCTTCTTTTAGTGCTTCCTCTCTTTCTTTAACCTCCTGAGCTCAGGATGGTCTTGCCTTAATGATTTTCGCCTGCGTCGCTTATTACGTGGAGTCAACCAGGTGGTGTCCTCTTGATGGTCTGGAGCCGGGTGCATTAATCCTTTTGCATGCAGCCAAGTTCATGCATCTTCTGGGGAATGGAATAGCTGCGTCACCTCACCGTCAATCACCTGAAGTTTTGCAGGAAATAACAACACATATTTGTAGTTCAGTTCTCGTAGATGCTGTTTCACCGTCGTGTTTGCACTTCAACAGTGAAGTCCGGGTAGGCTGAAATTTCTGCGTTCTTGTAACGCCACAGGTCATGTAAACAGGGGAGTTGCAGTATTAAATCCCTATCCCAAAAATGTAAAAGTCGGGCAATTATAGGGCGTGGAGGCGTGCCCGGCCGGGGGGGCCTGCCAGGAACTCTATGAGCTGTTTCAACGGAAAATAATTTGGATGGATTACTGCTCAGTACAGTGTCAATCAACCATTGTTCCAAAAATAATTCCGTATTAGGGGTTTCAACTTGTTCAGGAAATCCTACTAGCCTAATATTATTGCGGCGAGACCTCCCCTCAGCATCCTCCGCTGGCTTGTGCAAGGCAGACATCTCCTGTCGCACTTGCACCATTTGGGTCTGTAGGTCCTGTACTGTGGGGCAAAGAATTGCCAGTGATTATTCCGTTCCCTCAACCCGATCTGTCAAATTTCAATGATCCACTCGAAGTAAATTGACCTCCGATGCTATTGCGTCAATCCTTGTTTCTAACAATGTTTTTGTTTCCAGGATGGCTTAGAGTACTTTATCGAACTGAGTGGAGTGCGATTTGAGGGTGGCATCCAATTGCGCCAGAGTTTCCAGAGCTCCTCCCTCTTTCAAAGAGTAATTCAGTTCAGGCCCTGCAGTTCTGGAGCTTTTAGTTTTGCCCATCATGTCGGAGCTCTAGGAGGCCCCAGCAATGACTGGAGAGTCATGCAGAGGATAGTCAAAGGACCCCAAAAGTACTGCAGGATAACAGACATAGAGTTTCTTGATCCTAGTCCCAGTCACAAGGTTCAGCTTATCTGTAAATCATATCCCACGATCGTAGCACTCCTTTACAGCAAGAGTCGTATATAGGAGAATGTCTCCAGACACCAGGGGGGTATCGTATTGTAGATCCTTTGAATGACATACAGTATTGTGGGTCTGAGTCCCGGAAGTGCTCCCAGTTGGCTGCTGCATTCAAGGTGGTGACCCCCCATTTGGTAGGTGATTCCCCAACCACCGGAAAATTTACAGGAGAGGTCAATCTCCAATCTCGGGCCCCTAATGCTCAATCCAATGCTCAATCCAGCCCTGGGCTGATCTCCTACCTCACCACCACAGTCCAGGTGGTCCTCGTGTAATACTGCGGCCGTGGGAATGCACTGCGGAGGAAGTGCTGATCTTCGCTGCCTCTCCGATTCAGCATCCTCCTGTGTCACCCTATGCATTGCCGTCTGTCTCCGAGCTCCGAGGATCATTGCGCAGACGTGCTTCAGGCCCCAGTCGGTAAGTGGGCCACTCCTCCTTCAGGATCGGCAAGTGTGCCACAAGTCGTTGCTCTCTGCTCACAATTCACTGATCCGCTCCCCGCTCTTGTGTGGGCATCCAATTCAGTGTCGCCGAGTAAGGGGCGCTCCAGCACCTGTCGCTTTGGGCGATCTCCGGCCTGGTCCCTTTTCGCTCCAACGCAGCACGTCATGGGTGGTGCTTGAAGTAGGGCCTCACAAGCCGCAGCTGCCGCTCCACTCTCGCGACACACCGGGCACAGCACTGCCCTGGGCCGATCTTCTACCTCACCGCCGCGGTCCTGGCGATTCTCGAATAGTCCTGCCACCGTGGGAATGCACCGCGTAATGGGCGCGGGCCTCCTCCTCCTCTCCAATGCAGCTTCCTCTGGTGTCACCGTGCACACCGCCTGTCGCTCCATACGATCACTGGCTCGGCCACTCCTCACCTCAACGCAGTGCGTCACAGGTGAGGCTTGAGTTTAGGGCCTTACAGGCCGCAGTCGCAATTCCGCTTTTCGCATCGCGCCGGACACAGCACCGCTCTCAGAGTTGCCAGAGGTCCCCCTGGGACCACTGCTCAGCTCCCTGCACAGGTCCCTCGAGCCTCAGACCGCAGTCAATACCGCTACAGGATATTCTTCTGGGGCCCTCGCGGAGCTCCAATTTAAGCGTCCGCTCCGGCCGCCATATTATAATGCTTCTCTTATGCAGTGATGTTTAACCCTAATTTTCATTATCTCGCTAGCAGCCTTCCTGCAATTGTTATATATCTCATAAACCTAGTAACAGCATGAGGGTGATCACCCACAGGCAAACGATAATGGCATGATGACAGGACCAAATGTCTTGCTGGATAAAAAATGTTACACAAAATAATCTGTGCTCCAAGATTAATCAATGGCAAGTGCATAAAAGGTAGGCCAGAGTTTCCAGATAATGAGTACATAATCATAAGTTTGAGTGAGAGGTCTTACTGCCCATTTGGGCAGGAAATCATGGGCTTTTTTAAACTTCAAAATAGGTTATTAAATATTCTTTATTTAAATACTATGTACTATGCTTATAATGTTATTAATATTCATGCACATGTATTTATATATTTAGCTATTTTAAATAATTTAATTTAACATTTTTCTTATGGGGTTTTATTTTAAGCCCTTACCTCCACTATTTTCCAAGGGAGGGCATTGCACTGGCAGTAATTGACCATGTGTAATTCTGGACGTACTCCAAAAACGTTAGTTACAACAAAAAGTGCTGTTTGTGAAAACCGGAAAGTAATAAATGTACTCAAAAGTATAAATTACTCAAAGTTGCAGTTTGTGATTGCTGTATTGTGTCTTACAGAGAAAACAACATCACATTCATAATATAAACAGCACCTCCATTTGGACTAAAGAAGCTGCCTTCTATTGTATAAAGCTGTAAATCTGTCCTCGCCAGGGAAGAGCATGAACAGAAAATATAACATTTAAAACTGTTACTGAGCAAGCAAGGCAATTGGACTAACTGAGTTTTGTTCTATTAGAAAAAATGAAGGAGACATTGAGCTCTACAGTGCACAGGTAGGGAGGATGAAAATGAGTTAGTGTCAAGCACTTGCAAATCACATGCACTAAACATGTGCAGACTGAAAACGCAACTAGGCCTACTCTTGACATCCTAATACACTCCTTTATTAAACATAATATGAACATTGAGGCCAAGATTTACTGTGCTTTTGCATCAGGGTTGTGACACTGTAGTGGTGCAACCCTGGCACAAAATCCTTTTTGGCATTTACTAAGCCACACAAAGCCACTTTGTGAGGCTTTTTGTGGTTTAGTAAATATAAAGTGTTACTTTGCTGCGGGTGAGCTTTCCATAGCTGGAGCTTGGGTGTTCCCATGCAACCACCCATGTATTTATATACAAATCCAGATTTACAAAGATATGTAAACCTGTGTTTGCACCAAAATGGTGAGTCTAACAGACAGAGGCGTAATGAGGAGAAATATATTTTTTCCTCCTTGTCACTTCCTCTTTCCCTGTGTGCTGAATATTCCTCTGAGTGCAATCTTGCCTGTAATGCAGGTATACTTGTACTATGGTGCAACGGTGCCCGCATTGTCGCAAGGCAGCACATGCGCCCATGCAAGGAGAGAGCAGAAATGCTCCACATTTTTGTAAATGCAGAGCGTTTCTGCTCTCTGACTTTCAAACAAAGTCCTCTTGTCGCTCTGCGTTGCATGAAATAACAGTAAATGTGCTGCTACATTTGGTCTTATTTTAATTAGTTAAAAGCAAAAAACATTAACTTTGGAATCTGCTTTCACATAGCCAAGTACAACCATCATCATATGTAATAGAGCCATTACCTCTGGAGAACGGTGGGATAGACATGTTGCTCATGCTATAATCCAAAAGCTTCTCCAGGTGGACTGGACATTATTTATTGCCTGAAGTGCCACAGTTGGTTTAAGATGTCAGATGCAAGCACAATTTACTCCAAAACAGTGGGACCAAATACACTAAGCATTTATACCGTTTATTGATAGCTACTCATGTGTGCTGTTAGAAACCCTTCCTACTTTGCAATCCCACTGGTTCAAACCGTTTTACAACTGAAGTGAAAAATAAGCATCTCCGCAGAGTGTGTCTGAATGGTAAGATCTGCCATGAAAAGGCTGGCGGAAAGGGGAGTCGCGGGGCCCCTGGGGGCCCCTGCACTGCCCATGCCACTGGCATGGGCAGTGCAGGGGCCCCCTGCCACGGCCCGTGCAGCTTTTCACTGTCTGCTATGCTGACAGTGAAAAGCGCGACGGGTGTAACTGCACCCGTCGCACAGCCGCAAAACCGCTGGCTCCATTTGGAGGCGGCTCCTGTGTTGCGGCCGAGATCCCCGCCGGCCCAGCAGGGATCTCATAATGGCCGTGGTGCTGTGCGACTGGGGCGGCCGCCCGGCGGTCAAACCTTGGCGGGCACCTTCAGCCGCCTGCCAAGGTCGTAATGACCCCCATAGTGCCAAAGTTCCTGGCCTTTTTCTCCAAGTTAGAGCTTTGCCCCAAATCTCTGGGCAAGGAAACGAGAGGGTGTCATTCAGGAAGGATGCAGAAGAGAGGATACAGGAGAATTCAAGGGGAGATGACAGAGCAAGAGTAAGAAAGTAAAGTTCTTAATGGAAAGCGAGGAGAGAAAAGGAAAGATAAAAGGAGGAAGTTGATGACCATGAGTGATGCAGGTGGGGAAAAGAGATGAATGAATGGGGAGAGAGAGAGGGTGAATTGAGAACCAAGATGATAGAGGGATGGGGAGGACAGAGGGAAAGATGAATATGAATGAGGAGCTTAGAAACCTATGGCTACCATTAGAGCAGTAGATGCAGTGCCAGCTGGGTCCAGGGGTGTGAGGAATCTACTGCACCCCATTCATTGCTGTCTTTTATTACCAACTTGGGCTGCAGGGACCCTTTTTTTCAGGTCTCAGTCTACCAGACAACACACACAGTTGTCTGGCTTGTCAAAAGACATCTTGGGGACATTTAGAAAGCTGACCTAGGAAGAATGTATTCTGCTCCTTGCTTGTTATTGGCTTTGTGGTTTGTGACTCACATTTTTTTGCTTTCCATTTGCTAGCTTGATTTGTTTTAGGCTGTCCAGCTTGAGTTCATACCTTCCCTTGACCAAACCTCATTTACAGTATCCTTCCGAGTGCTCCCTTTCTGTAAACAGACCTGTAAATCTTGATCTTATCTCATCACCTTTGCTGTGCATTCAAAGACCAAGGTCAAATGTCAAGCACTCTCTTCCAAGAGTGCTTGAAAATGTATTGTCTGTAATGGCAGTGTGCTACAACACCATGAATACTCCATCCTATACCACTCCACTCTACTCTGCACCTCTCCACACCACTTCCCTCTATCTGGCACCACTAGACTTTACACCACTCCATGCCACTGCACTTACTTCTACACCACTGCATTCTATGCCACTTCACACTAGGCCTCCCTACTCTACCCTGTACCACTCTAGTGTATGCCAATACACACTTCGCCACTGTATTCTACAACACTGCACTCTTCGCCACTGCACTCTACACTACTTCAGTTTAGGCCACAACAATCTACTATGTACAACTCCACTGTACGACACTATTCTCTGTGCCACTCTGCAACACTGCACTCTAAGCCCCGCACTCTATGCCAATGCACTTTACTCTGTAACACTTAACTCTATGCCCCTGCACTCTACTCCAATCCACTAAACCCCCACTCTAATCTACTCTGCACCACTGCACTCTATGCCACTGCACTCTACACCACTTTACTCTACGCCATTACACTCTATGCCACTCTGCGCAACTCACTCTATCCTGTACCACTCAACTCTATGCCACTTCACTCTACTCTAAAACAATCTACTTTACCCTACTGCACTCTATGCCACTCTACTCCATTCTGCACCACTACACTCTGTGCCACTGCACTCTACGCCATTCTCAAATGCGAAATGTTTCAATCTTCGTGTAAATGTTTGCATTGTTTTTCTTGCCTTAGATCGTCATTTGTTGTTTTTTTCAGCATGAAGCACAGTGATCTCTCTATACATGAATTTTTGGAGGTGCACTGATTGGTCCATAGAAAAAAGCAGTAGGGTCACCTGCAAAAGTCACACACACATGTTAAAATCTGACTTCATATAATTGTGCATATTAATATATTTATATGCATCTATAGATATATGCATGCATACATATAATGTCAGACAAAGAATTTAAGCAAACAAAGGAGAAATGTTGGACAAAATAATGTGGTGGCAAGGTTTCACTTTTAGCTCCATTTTTTTGCAGTTAAATGTAATGCAGTCTCAATCCAAATATATTGCAGCACTTTACATGAGCCCCAGTTACATTACATGAGGTTGTGTTCATTTTTAGGGTCTAGCCAGTGAGTGCATGGTCAAAGCGCATGCATCTAACTTTTGAGACTCTGTTGTGTTCAGTACAGGGCTTTGAGCCCGCCTCTCACTCACCATTTGTTGGTTTGTGTCGCACTCTTCTTTACAGCCTCATAATTTGTCAAGGTACACCTGGCATCACTTCCATTTGTTTGTGTGGAGCAGGAATCAAGCACTAATTGATGCAGCTTAATTAGTGCCTGTCTGCTGCTCCCAATGTGATTGAGGTACTATTTGTTGTTTTTAACTTCGAGTGCCCTGCAAACTGAAGGCTTGTGGCTGACAAAAAAGTGCCCAGCAGGCACAAAATTGCTAAATGTTTTTTTTTTTCAGTTTCGTCTCATGTTTTCTTTTGCTTTTGCTTGTGGGTGTTGTTATCAAAAGAGGACAATTAACTTGTTTGAAATATGCAAGACCTATTACATTACAATTGCTTTTTTAGACTTGTGGTAGGTTCTTCATCTTCAGTGCACAAGCCAGCAACAACCGTAAACTGCGGTAAACTATAGCAACTGCTTTGCATTATTACTAATTATGAGGTATTTCGTCAAAAATGTGCCTGGTTGCGTTTGTTTTGTGTATTACATATGTGGTCTGTAAAGAAATGGCTCCCTGTTGCAGTTACCCCCCACTTTTTGACTGATACTGATGCTGACTTGACTGAGAAGTGTGCTGGGACCCTGCTAACCAGGCCCCAGCACCAGTGTTCTTTCACCTAAAATGTGCTTTTGATTCCACAATTGGCACACCTTGGCATCCAGGTAAGTCCCTTGTAACTGGTACCCCTGGTACCAAGGGCTCTGATGCCAGGGAAGGTCTCTAAGGGCTGCAGCATATCTTATGCCACCCTGGGGACCCCTCACTCAGCACAGACACACTGCTTGCCAGCTTGTGTGTGCTGGTGAGAACAAAACGAGTAAGTCGACATGGCACTCCCCTCAGGGTGCCATGCCAACCTCACACTACCTATGCAGTATAGATAAGTCACCCCTCTAGTAGGCCTTACAGCCCTAAGGCAGGGTGCACTATACCATAGGTGAGGGCACCAGTGCATGAGCACTATGCCCCTACAGTGTCTAAGCAAAACCTTAGACATTGTAAGTGCAGGGTAGCCATAAGAGTATATGGTCTGGGAGACTGTCAAAAACGAACTCCACAGCTCCATAATGGCTACACTGAATACTGGGAAGTTTGGTATCAAACTTCTCAGAATAATAAACCTACACTGATGCCAGTGTTGGATTTATTAAAAAATGCACACAGAGGGCATCTTAGAGATACCCCCTGTATTTTACCCAATTGTTCAGTGCAGGACTGACTGGTCTGTGCCAGCCTGCTGCTGAGAGACGAGTGTCTGACCTCATGCGGTGAGAGCCTTTGTGCTCTCTGAGGACAGAAACAAAGCCTGCTCTGGGAGGAGGTGCTTCACACCTCCCCCCTGCAGGAACTGTAACACCTAGCAGTGAGCTTCAAAGGCTCAAGCTTCGTGTTACAATGCCCCAGGGCACTCCAGCTAGTGGAGATGCCCGCCCCCTGGACACAGCCCCCACTTTTGGCGGCAAGTCCAGGAGAGATAATGAGAAAAACAAGGAGGAGTCACTGGCCAGTCAGGACAGCCCCTAAGGTGTCCTGAGCTGAGGTGACCCTGACTTTTAGAAATCCTCCATCTTGCAGATGGAGGATTCCCCCAATAGGATTAGGGATGTGACCCCCTCCCCTTGGGAGGAGGCACAAAGAGGGTGTACCCACCCTCAGGGCTAGTAGCCATTGGCTACCAACCCCCCAGACCTAAACACGCCCTTAAATTTAGTATTTAAGGGCTCCCCTGAACCTAGAAAAACAGATTCCTGCAACTACAAGAAGAAGGACTGCCGAGCTGACAAACCCCTGCAGAGGAAGACCAGAAGACACCAACTGCCTTGGCCCCAGACTTACCGGCCTGTCTCCTGCCTTCCAAAGAACCTGCTCCAGCGACGCTTTCCAAGGGACCAGCGACCTCTGAATCCTCTGAGGACTGCCCTGCTTCGAAAAAAACAAGAAACTCCCGAGGACAGCGGCACTGCTCCAAAAGAACTGCAACTTTGTTACAAGGAGCAGATTTAAAGACCCCTGCAATTCCACGCAAGAAGCGTGAGACTTGCAACACTGCACCCGGCGACCCCGACTCGACTGGTGGAGAACAACCAACTCAGGGAGGACCCTCTGGCGACTCTACGACTGTGAGTAACCAAAGTTGTCCCCCCTGAGCCCCCACAGCGACGCCTGCAGAGGGAATCCCCAGGCTCCCCCTGACCGCGACTGTCTGAACTCCATTTCCCGACGGCTGGAAAAGACCCTGCACCCGCAGCCCCCAGCCCATAAAGAAACGGAACTTCTGTGCAGGAGTGACCCCCAGGAGGCCCTCTCCCTTGCCCAGGTGGTGGCTACCCCGAGGAGCCCCCCCCTTGCCTGCCTGCATCGCTGAAGAGACCCCTTGGTCTCCCATTGAAAACTGAAGGAAACCCGACGCATGTTTGCACACTGCACCCGGCCGCCCCCGCGCTGCTGAGGGTGTACTTTCTGTGCTACTTTGTGTCCCCCCCGGTGCCCTACAAAACCCCCCTGGTCTGCCCTCCGAAGACGCGGGTACTTACCTGCTGGCAGACTGGAACCGGGGCACCCCCTTCTCTCCATTATAGCCTATGTGTTTTGGGCACCTCTTTGACCTTTGCACCTGACCGGCCCTGAGCTGCTGGTGCGATAACTTTGGGGTTGCTCTGAACCCCCAACGGTGGGCTACCTTGGACCAAAAACTGAGAACTGTAAGTGACTTACTTACCTGTGAAAACTAACAATAACTTACCTCCCCCAGGAACTGTGAAAATTGCACTGTGTCCACTTTTAAAACAGCTTATTGTGTTTTATGTGAAAAGTATACATGCTAAAGTAATGATTCAAAGTTCCTAGAGTACTTACCTGCAATACCTTTCAAACAAGATATCACATGTAAAATTTGAACCTGTGGTTCTTAAAATAAACTAAGAAAATATATTTTTCTATAACAAAACCTATTGGCTGGATTTGTCTCTGAGTGTGTGTACCTCATTTATTGTCTATGTGTATGTACAACAAATGCTTAACACTACTCCTTGTATAAGCCTACTGCTCGACCACACTACCACAAAATAGAGCATTAGTATTATCTCTTTTTACCACTATTTTACCTCTAAGGGGAGCCCTTGGACTCTGTGCATGTTATTCCTTACTTTGAAATAGCACATACAGAGCCAACTTCCTACATGGTCCATTCTATAATTGAGTGATGGATTGCACCATATCTGCACCTCCATGTGTCATGCAGACTCTTCTGCAGGCGTAGAAGGTGTGCGCACACCTCCAACCCTCTTGTTTGAGTGCTTGAGTACTTACATTCTTCACGAGAGTCTTTTCACAGTGCAGAGGGACACAGCGTGAGAGAGGGCCATTCCTTGGGAGGGAGTGACACTCAGTGATGCTCCCTTTGGCTGCATCCTGCAACCACGCCCAGGACCCCACCTGTTGAACTGCCTCACCCTCCACACAGTCCAGCCCCGAATTGTGCCTGCCACCTTAAGTAAGGAATTCAGTAATAGAAAAACTTGACATGTTGACTTGATGTAGTTGCGAGACTGATGTTAGTGCCTGAATCTCCATTTTTCCCTGACGCTGTGTGTGAAACCAGAAAGACCACCGTGTTTCTTGCTTAGTGTACCTTTCTATCTTCAATGCCTCTGGGCACTTTAGGTAATCTAGAGTGTGAACGTAGCGCTACTGAAAGACTATAGACGAAAGTTCAGGTTGTAGCGCTGGGAGGACAGCATGTCTTAAAATGGCTGCAGTTAGAGAAGGCTATCGAGTTAAAAGGCCTTTAAATTAAGAATAAGATCTGTCAGAATAGTCCAACAGACAACTATTAATGTCTGCCTCTCTCTCATTGTTACAGCTCAATCAATCAATCCGTTTGTGTAAAGCATGGCTACTCACTTGTGAGGGTTTCAAGGCGCTGGGGTGGGAGGGGCCTCATCTGAAGAGCCACGTCTTGAGGTTCTTCCTAAAGATGGTGAGCGACAGGCTCTGTCTGAGATGCAGGGGGAGGTTGTTTCAGCTCTGTGCTGCGATGTATGTGAAGGATCGTCCTCCGGAGGTGGTTTTGTGAATGCGAAGGATGGTGGCCAGGGTCATTTGGGTGGAGCGGAGGGATCTGGCGGGAGTGTGGAAAGAGACGCGGTGGTTCAGGTAGGCTGGTCCTGCATTGTGTATGGCCTTGTACATGTGGGTGATTAGCTGGAAGGTGATTCGTTTCTCAACAGGGAGCCAATGGAGGGACCTCAGGTGTCGGGAGATGTGTTCTCGGCGTGGGAGGTCCAGGATGAGTATGGTGGTGGCGTTGTGGATGAGTTGTAGTTTTTTGATGTTTCTAGTCGAGGTGCAGGCGTAGAGGGCATGGGCCGTAGTCGAGCTTGCTTGTGACTAAGGTGTGGGTGACTGTCCTGTGACAGTCTGCTGGGATCCATCTGAAGATGTTCCAGCATGTGTGCCTGCCAGCATGAGGAGAGTTTCCCAGTCTGTGCTGACTCATATCAGTGCGCCGCTTAACGGGATGAGTCAAAGAATTATTGCTGCCAAAAAAACCTGCACATTGAAAGCTGTTCTTTTCGTTAAAAGTTGGGTATGTGAATTAAACCATGAGTAAGCTTGATCTTTCATGGACGATTTGTGCCTCTCAGCCTGCATTGTTTGTAGGTTCAGGCCGGGGGCTTCGGTCCACCACCAGGGAAAAAAAGGCCCTTTCTGAGCACTTGTAAGTTGTGTGTATTTATTGTGGCAATGTGTAACAATAGGTCTTGCAGACGGCTAAGGCTGTCTGTAGTCAGACCTAAAAAACATTCAATCAACACCACAATCTGAGAAAGAAAACCAAAAGTCACAGGCAGTCTAGTAGAATAAATCTCAGTCATTGGGCAATTACTCTGCGTCGCATCCCAGTCCATCTTTTTTTGCCCACTGTGTCATTCCAGACAAAGACCAGCAGTATGCAACTCACTCTTGGTTCTGCCCCACTAGGAGCATCTGGTCCAAACCAACAGGCCATGCGCTTTTTAGGTCAGGCGTGCAAGCGCTTTGACCTGTTGTAAGAATTGTGGGCTTTTAACCACACCTACCTCATGCACATCACTTTCACTTATTTGTGGGCTTGTCTTTTAAAAATCCCTTGATGTCATTGGTAATTGCTTTACGTTTGTACCACCTTGGTGCGGTTTTGTTACTGCCTTGCAGACTGACCGTGATACATGGATTATTGCATGATTGCCAATATACTTCAGCGTGGGTGTACTATTTTTTTTGTATCTTCCCTTCATGCTCCGTGGCAGCCATGGCCCTCACAGTGTGAACAGCGCCAACGCAATCAGCAGAATTGGAGCGCTGGTCACATTGTTTACACTGTTACCTAATCAGAGTCATTTCTTTTGTCTCTCCCCTTCACGGTCCATCGCTTTCCCAAAAAAACTTATTATTAATAAATACTTTACTTAAAAACAGAAATCCACAACACGGCTCTCCCGGCACAGCGGAAGCGTTGATAGTACAATGTTCATTGCACTCTGGAAAAGTTGCTCATAATGCTTTGCAAGCATTCTTTTACAAAACATGTTTGCCCATAACTCAGCCTGTGGTGGTCCCAGGACAATGGGATCACCCCCAAAACATTCAGCATGGTGCACTCTATCTATTTAAATCATTGTTGGTTCCCCACACTATGTTAGTTGGGATCCCAGAATAATAACCCCTCATGACATTCAGTCCCTTTTAAAGTTCTCTCACTGCTGTAGCTACTGTTACAGCTTGGAGTAGTTTGTGGTTTAAGGGCCTTTTGTATTGCAGTAGGTTTGCTAGGCCTGAAAGAATGTAAGGTACTATGTTTTCCAGAGGCTAAATATATGGGTGTACTACATTATATGGTTATCTAATCATGTTTCTTACAAACAATATTTTTATTGCGGTGCATTACGGTCAACATGCTTCTGTATTTGATGTATTGCTTGTCCCATAATGCTTTACAGGGCACTCTTTTACAAAACACGTTTGCTCATAACTCAGCCTGTGGTGGTCCGAGGACAATGGGACCACCATCAAAATGTTCAGCATGACACATGCTTTCTGTTTAGGTCATCTCTGGGTCCTGAAACTAGGTTAGTTGGGACATCAAAATAATAACCCCTCACTCAATTCAGTGGGTTTGTTTTTTAACCTTTTTCCTCGCTGGAACTTTTACAGCTGAGAGTAGTTTGTGTTTTATGTGTCATGTATGTGATACCATTGCAGTAGGCCTACTAGCCCTCAAGATGTGTAGTGCACTACATCCCCTATTGGCTAAATATATGGTTACACTGCAATACTTTCAGTCATTTTCTTTTCATGTGGTTATGTTCTCTAAGTTTACCTATATGGTAACATGACCATGTTTCTCACGAATGATATTTTCATTGAGGTGTCCTCTTGGGCTGTTCTGAGCATAACAGGATAATTCCAAGTTTATTTCTGATCAACGTTTTTATTGTATTTATATGATAATTGCATATGTTTTATTAATCTCTCCTCATTGATTGCAATTATGACCATGATTCAGGCCAATTTAACATAATTATTACACTATGACTGTTTGAACACTCTTGATATGTTTGGGTGACCCTTCTAGTTTATGTCTCTCATTACACCTACATGGCTGTCTTGTTTTGGGAATTGTGCTAGCCAGCCAGAAACTCTGAAGGTGAGGTGGTGAAAGTGGTATTCTATTGGGATTACCATGGCAGATTTAAATTAGGATGCTAAAAGGTAACATTTTCGTTTCATTTTTATCTGAGCTAGAGGAAGAAGGTAAATGGAAGTGCTTTAGTTATGTGCTGGGCCACTGGAAATATGTGACGTGAAAATACTAAATTATGAGGCAGAGTTGACCAATTTATGTGGCAAGAAAAGTCCTTTATGAATTCACATCACCAATAGGTCTAATTCAAGCAAATGCAAGACCCATTGCATTGGAAATGTTTGTTGTTTTTGGATATGAAGTCTCACAGTCACAGGATGTTGAGCATTCTCCTCCGCCTACCCTTTGTCACCTCTCCCCCACAGGAGGTACCTCCAGCTGGTTTGTGCAGGATGTCCTCGCCCTCAACTCACTAAAAATCTGATTGTATCAAACATTTCCGGCTGTACGGTTAGGTTACGTTGCTCTTGTGCTACAAAATCTTCAATATGTCAAACTTCTCTTTAGGCTTCTTCTCACACACTTTCCACTGTCTAGGGCCTAGCCTGGCGTGGAAGGTATTTGCCGAACAGCATCGGGCATTTTACGGGAAACATAATGACTGCAAAAGTGAACAATATATAATTTTTTTGGCGCATCAGCCAGTGTTATGAATCAGCCCCGCACCACGTTACAAATATATCCTTTTCTTTTAAAGTGTTGTTAAAAGGGTTCCTTTAGCAGTCTAAAATGAAACAAAACCTGTCAATCCAAAACCCCGCCGGAAGTTTTATGAGAAAATCCACATTTAAAAGAAATGAGAACCATGAACCTCATGACACCACACATAGGCCCCTTCCCAGAATACCTCGGAATAGCCATCAAACACATTTAATTTAGGCCACTTAAACCAAGCTTGTTAAAGCAGTGCCGATAGAAAACCGCCCAGGTGGGAACCCTAGCCTCATCACACGCTTTACAACCACATGGCACCTAAGCTGCACACATCAATGCCCCAAGGCGTACTACAACCTCTTGAGCTTCAGAAAAGGCATCCCATTTATATAACAGCTTGATAATATAAATCCCGCACATATAACAGTCGCAGGACAGTCAGGCTGCACACACTGACTCAGTGCAGTCATGCTGCATACGTGACAACCCGAGATAGAGTGATACAGCCACCCTCACACAAAACAGTACCTTACTGCGCATTTACCTCCTTGGCAGCTATGCTGCATGCATTCCTTCCGCAGAGCAGCTGGCCTGCACATGTAACTGCCCAAGGGCACCCATGCTGCACACATTATTGTTTCAGAACTGCCAGCCAGTACAAATTGCAACCTGAGAATAGCAATGCTGGACCCATTGCGGACCTACAATAGACCTCACACCCGCGTTACTGCATTTACTGCCATCCAGCTGTGTCTCATCATTTGATGGCCCACTAGCATTACTATGGTTTCTTCAGCAGTAAACTTCAAAAATTGGCTGACATATATTGTTGTATTTTGCTACAACCTGATTGTAGATGGTCTCCAAAGGTGTCAGGCTGAAGGGCCAATTTAAAGAAAATCTGTGTGTCATCTGTAATGGAAATGTCCTGAAGACCAAATTATCAGATTAAGGGCCAGATTTACAAGGCACTAGCCACTCCTTGCACCACATTAGCATACATTTTAGGCTAATGTGGCACAACGAGGCAAAAATTGTCACACCATATTAACAAAGTGGCGCAATGCATACATTGCACCACTTTGTGACCCCTTGAGCCACATTATGTCTGCGCCAGGCATAATGTATGCAGGAGGGGCATTCCGGCGTTAGGAGGCCCACAAAGATGGCGAAATGAACTATACAAGATTTCATTGCACCATTTTTCGAGTAACGTCTGCTCAAAGCAGGCATTAAAAGGATGCACGCATTGAAATCAATGGCCCTCCTTGCAGTTTGCTGCACTAGCATCAAAATGTTTGACGCTAGTGCAGCAAAGTGCCACAATAGCATTAAAAAGTCCAACTCTATTGGCCTAACGTGCACCGTGGTGCGTCGTTAGGTGGCAGTGGCGTGCAAGAAATCTGGCACATCAGTACTGATCCACCAGATTCTTGTAAATCTAGGCCTAGGTTTCCAAGTGGTTCCACATAAAGGTTAAATTATGCTGGAGACAAAGAAGAACCTTGAGAGGCTCCACACTGAGAGCTGATGATTATGGTTGTCCATATTAAAAGCCGCAAATATGTGCAAAAGAAGCATTGAAGTTGTTCCTCCTACATCTTGAACTATACTCGACTCATCCAGGATTATATGGGACCAATCCAGGGAATAAGTGTTCGTTAGCATATTTGATAGCCATTTTGTCAAACAGTTCTCAGGAGTTTTTGCTACCAGTGACAGTAGATTGAAAATGTAGCATTAGGATTTTTAAGAAGTGTCTGGATGATGCCTCGTTTGCACCTTTTGGGTACCGATCCTGAATGAAAATATCCAAAAGTTATTTTAAGTGACTGATATTACTTCTAGGGACCTTTTAGGTCTCAGCAATACAGCGCATGCGCTGTCTCTTTCAGACTTTTGTAATCTTACAGTGGGTTTAGAGCCCAGTGGTTGTTTACCATTTGTTGGCTTGTGTTGCACTTTTCTTTACAACATCGTAATTGGTCACTGCAGCCCCACTCTAATCCAAAACAATCTGCCCCACTCCGATCTACCCTACACCACTTCAAAACAATTTGCCCCACTCCAATCCAAAACAATCTGCTCAACTCAAATCTGCCACACTCCAATCCAAAACAATCTGCCACAATCCAATCTGCCCCACTCCAATCCAAAACAATCTGCCTCACTTCAGTCTGCCCCATTCCTTTCGACTCCACCCTGATATGCCCCATTTCCAATCTAAAACCTTCTGCCCCCTCTAATCCAAAACAATCTGCCCCACTCCAATAAAAACAATCTGCACCACTCCAATCTAATACAATATGCCCACTCCAGTCCAAAACAATGTGCCCCACTTCAATCTGCCCCATGCCAATCAAAAACAATCTACCCCACCCCAATCCAAAACAAACTGCCCCACTCCAAATTGAAACAATCTGCCCCACACAAATCCAAAACAATCTGCCCCACTCCAGTTTAAAACAATCTGTGATACCAAATGTGCCCCATTTAAATCCAAAACAAACTGCCCACTTCAATCTGCCCCACTCCAATCCAAAACAATCTGCCTCCCTCCAATCCAAAACAATCTGTCCCACTCTAATCTGCCCCACACCAATCCAAAACAAACTGTCCCACTCCAATCCAAAAGAATCTGCCCCACTCCAATCCCAAAAAATCTGCCCACTCCAATTTAAAACAATCAGTCTCACTCAAATTCAAAACAATCTGCCTCACTCCAATCCAACACAATCTGTCCCACTCCAATCTGCCCCACACCAATACAAAACAAACTGTTCCACTCCAATCCAAAAGAATCTGCCCCACTCCAATCCAAAACAATTTGCCTCACTGCAGCTTTCCCCACTCCAATCGGCTCAATACTAATCTGCCCCATTCTAAACCAAAACATTCTGCCCCACACCAATCCAAAACAAACTGTCCCACTCCAATCCAAAAGAATCTGCCCCACTCAAATCCAAAAGAACCTGCCCACTTCAATCTGCCCCACTCCAATCCAAAACAATCTGTCTCACTCAAATCCAAAACAATCTGCCTCAGTCCAATCCAAAACAATTTTCCCCACTCCAATCTGCCCCACACCAATCCTAAACAAACTGTCCCACTCCAAGCCAAAAGAATCTGCCCCACTCCAATCCAAAACAATTTGCCTCACTGCAGCCTCCCCCACTCCAATCGGCTCAATCCTAATCTGCCCCATTATAAACAAAACCATTCTGCCTCACTCCAATCCAAAAACAACCTGAACTACTCCAATAAAAACAAATTGCACCACTCAAAACAATCTGCTCTACTCTAGTATAAACAATCTGCCCACTCCAATCTGCCCCACACCAATCTAAACCAATCTGCCCCATTCCAATCTAAAACAATATACCACACTCCAATCTACCCCACCCCAATCCAAAGCAAATATACCCACTCTAATCCAAAACAATCTGCCAACTCCAATCCGAAACAATCTGCACCACTCCAATACAAAACAATCTGCTCAACTCCAATACAAAACTATTTGCCCCACTCCCATATAAAACAATCTGGCCCATGCAAATCCAAAACAATCTGCACCACTCTAATCCAAAACAATCTGCCCACTCTAGTCCAAAACAATCTGATCCACTCTAGTCTGTCCCACTCCAATACAAAGCAATCTGCCTCACGTCAAGCTATCCCACTCCAATACAAAACAATCTGCCCCACTCCAGTCGGCCCTACTCTAACATGCCTTACTCCAATCCAAAACAAACTCTCCCACTCCACTCTGCCCCACTCGAATCCAAAACACTCTGTCCCACTCCAATTTAAAACAATCTGCCCCACTCCAGTCCAAAACAATGGGCCCAACTCCAGCCCTACCCCACCAGGGCTGGCTTTAGGGCAGTCTGACCGGTGCAGCCACACCTGATGTTGATTTTGGTGAGGGGCGTCTTGTTTAAAAACAGCTATTCCTTTAAAACCACATAAAAATTTCTTGTGTCTCCAGCAATTTTCATCCAACAATAAAAATGTTAAGCTAACTCTGATGATTAATGTTTCTCCTGATGAGAGATTGGAATTTTGTCTAGTGGTAGTTTTGGCTCATCATAGTGGCTCAGAAGGAGTACCATTAAGATCAAGGAACTAACCACCCCACTCCAATCCACCAAAATCCAACCCCACTCTAGTCCAATCCACCCCACCCCACAGCAATCTAATCCACCCCAGTCCAATATATCCCACTCAATCCAATCGACCCCACACCAATCAATACACTCACCCATACTCCACCCTACTCCAACCCTATCCACCCCACCACACTCCAGCCCAATCCACCCCACACCATCCAAGTCATCCCACTACAACCCACCCCACTCTGGTCCAATCCAACACACCCCAGTCCAATCCACCCCTTTCCCATCCAACCCACCTTCCTTCACTCAAATCCATCCTACCCACTCAAGTCCATTCCACCCATTCCAACCCAATCCATCTACTTGAATCCACCCACCCCACTCTGTCCCTCTCTAATCCAATTCACCTTAATCCATGCTACTTCAGTTCAATCCTTTCCGCTGTTGTGTAGCCATTTAGTTATAGCTTCATGCACGTTATTTTAACATACAAGGCCTGCCACTGTGCACGTTAATCTAGATATATTTTATTCAGATTTTGCTTATTATTGTTACAGTAGCCACTTTTACTTTCTTCTTTTATTTTCTCTCTATCTGACTGTTTTTGCATAGCCCAGACGCTGTTCTCAAACAAGACATTCTTGCTCACTCTGTGCTTCTTCCAAGGCTGCTGTAAGATAGTTTGCCGGTGAACGTGGTATAAGTTTAGTCTCTGACATTCATAGAAAATACACATCCTTACGTAGGGACATTTTTTCAGAGCATCAGTTGTTTTATTATAAAAACACTTCCCTGTCTCTTACACATTAGAGGGAGATTCCAGCCAGAAAACCAGAACTGTATGCTGATTGCTGAATGCTTCGCTACAGCTGTTTTGCAGACTTCAGGCCTTTGCTCAGGTATGGGGGATGATGTCTTCCCAGGGTAACCTGAAGGGCAGAATTAGAGCTTAACACGCTGTGCTCTATCATAGCCTAGGTAGGAATTAGTCTGTCGACTCTAGTGACTGTGTGGTAGCATTATTCTTATGTTTCACTGTTCTTGTCACAATTTTAAGCTTGTCATGCTGTATCGTCCTGGTTAATGCAGTCCACGCTTTGCTATCTAAGATGCAGTCGCTTTATTAAAGCATTATTGAAGTATATGCTGCCTCTGTTTATCATTGTGTATATGGGACTAATGTAACTGAGAGAAACGGATGAGACCTGAGTGTCCACAGCTTCCCTGAGAAACCAGTTATGTCATGCGCTTTGCTGCCTAATCATCCCTGCCCTTGGGTAGAGATGAAGCACTGCAGGTAAACCAGAGCAGAACCTGGATTGGAGCAACAGATGTCACCTGTAGTGGGTCAGACTCAGTCTCCCACCCGATCCTGCCACTCGAAATCCAGTAGACTCATTAGAATAATGAGAGCCTACGCAACACCACCTTAAGCCACCCTACTACTATCCAATACACCCTTCACCAAACTACTTTAATCTAACCCACTCCAATCCAATCCATCCGCTCCACACCAATCCAATCTACCCCACTCCAATTCACCCCACTCTAATCCACCCCATTCAAAAAGTCCACACACTCCAAAAAGTCCACCACACTTCAATCCAGTCTACTCCACTCCAATCCACTCCACACAATCCAAGCCACCCCACTCCAACCCACCCACTCCACTCCAGTCCAATACTCCACAATCCACCCCTCTAAAATCCAGTCCACTCAAATCCTGTCCTTACCACTCCAATCCAGTCCACCCCACTGCAATCCACTACCCTCCTATCCACCCACTCCATTCCAACCCCACTCCAGTCCACCCCACCCCAGACCACCCAACTTAATCCAGTTCACACCACTTCAAACCACCCCACTCCAATCCACCCACTCAAATTCAGTCCACTCCAGTCCAATCTACCCTAATCCAAACCACCCAATCTAATCTACCCAAATCCAACCCACTCCAATCCACACCATTTCAATCCATCCCACTCCAATCCAATCCACCCCATCCAATCCAAAGCACTCCAATCAACCCCACTTCGCTCCAATTCACGATGCTCCACTCCACCCTACCCCACTCCACTCCAATCTACCCCAATTCAATCCACCCCACCACAGTTCAGTCCACCTCACTCCAATCCAACCCGCCCCACTCCAGTCAAATCCACCCCACTCCAAAGCAATCCACACAACTCTAGTCCAATCCACCCACTCCAGTCCAATCCACTCCACTCCAATCCAATAAATCAAATCCACCCCATTCCATTCCACCCCACTCCAATTCACCCCACTCCAAACCACCCCACTCCAATCCAATCCACCCTGCCCCAATCCATTTCACCCCACCCCAGCCCTATTACTTCAGTTCAGTCCACCCACCCCAATGTAATCTAATCCACCCTACTCAAATCCACTTCAATCCAATCCACCACACCCCATTTCAATCCACCCCAGTCCACTCAATCAGCCCACTCTACCCCATCCAATCCACCCCACTTTACTGCAATCCATTTCAGCCCATTACCTCAATTCACTCCACCCTATTCCACCCCACTTCGTGTCACTTCATTCGATTACACTGCAATGTACAACACTTTCTGCCACTGAGCATTGAATTGTACTCCCCTCTACTCTATTACTCTATTCAATGACACTCTACTCCCTGCACTCCACTCTAGGACACTGTACTCCAACAAATCCACTCTGTAACATTACTCCCTGACTTCACTCTAAGCCACTCCATGCCACTAACTTTAGGCATGCTGAACTAGGAGTAGCGTTATGAAGAAATGAAATGTTTGTCAGAGAGGGACTATGGAAAGAAGAAGTGCCCTGTGGCACAAGTAGCGAAGGAAATCATGGAGAAGGGAATCACACGGGTGCCAAAAAAGGCAGTTGTACCTGGTGACACCAGCGCTGAAGACGGCCCTGCACCCCACTCCAATCCAAAGCAATCTGCCCGACTCCAGTTCAAAAAAATATGCCGCTCCAGTCCAAAACAATCTGCCCCATTCTAAACCAAAACAGTCTGCCCCACTCCTATCCCAAAAAAATCTGCCCCACTCCAGTTCAAAAAAGCTTCCCCAATCCAGTCCAAACAACTGCCCCACTCCAATCCAAAACAATCTGACCCACTCTAATATGCCCCACTGCAATCCAAAACAACCTGCCCCACTCCAATCTTCCCACTCCATTCCAAAACAATATGCCCCACTCCAGTCTGTCCCACTCCAGGTCAAAACAATCTGCCCCACTCCAATCCACCACACTCCAATATGCCCCACTCCAATCCAATCCACCTCACCTCAACCCATTCCAATCCACCCAACTACATCCCAATTCATCACACTCCAATCCACCACAATCGAACCCCACTCCAATCCAATCCTCCCAACACCAATCCAATCCACCCCATTCCAGCCCAATCTAATCTACCCCACTCAATCTAATCCACTTCATAGCAATCAATACATTCACCCCATTCCACCCCAATCCAATCCATTCCAATCCAATCCATCCCACTCAAGTCCAATCCACCTACTCCAGTCCAATCCACCCACTCCAATCCAATCCAGCCCGCACCAATCCAACTCACTCCACTACAACCCACCCCCCCTACAATGCATTCCGTCCCACTTCAGTCCAACCCACCCCACTCCAGTCCAATCAAACCCACCCACTCAAATCCATTCCACCCCATTCCAACCCAATCCACCCAATCCACCCATCCCTCACCACTTCATTCTATCCAATCCCACTCCTATCCAGTTCACCTTAATCCACCCCAGTCCACTCCAGTCCACCTTAATCTACCTTACTCCTATCCAATCCACCCACACCAGACTACCTTGATCTAAAACAGCCCATTCTAATCTACCCTAATACAATCCACCCCACACCAATCCAATTCACCCCACTCCAATTCACCCCACTCCAAAAAGTCCACCCCACCACAGTCCACCCCACCCCACTCGAATCCAGTCTAATCAAATCCAGTCCACTCACTCCAATCCAATCCACCCCACCCCACCCCACCCCACCCATCCCACTCCAATCCAATCCACCCCTCTATTCCACCCCACTCTAGTCCACCGCATGCCAATCCAATCCACCCTATGTAATCCACCCCACACAATCCAATTCACCCACTTCAATCCACCCCACTCAATCCAACCTACCCCAATCCAATCCACCCAAAATCAATCCATCCCAATCCAACCCATACAAAGCCAATCTACCCCACTCCTGTCCATCCCACCCCTTTCCACCACACACCATTTCAATCCACTTCACTCCAATCCAATTCACCAAATCCAATCCACCTCACTCCAATCACTCCATTCCACTCCAATTCAGCCCATTTCAATCCACTCTACCCCACTCCAATCTGCGCCACTCTACCTGAATTCAATCCACCCCAGCCCAATCCACTCACTTCAATTCACCCCACCCCACTCCAGTCCACTCTACTCCACACCACTCTAGTCTAGTCCACCCCACCCCATTCCAATAATTCCAATCCACACCACACCAGTTCAATCTAATCCACCCATTCCATTCCATCCCACTCTAATTCACCCCACTCCAAACCACCCCACTCCAATTCAATCCACCCACCTCAATCTAACCTAATCCACCCTAATCCAATCCACCTCATCCCATTTCAATCCACCCCAATCCAATTCACCCAAGTCAACTAATGCATCAATTGTTTGTTTTATTTTTAAATTAGATACACCACATCTGGTCTTCTGTGGAACCTCATTTTATATGAGACACTATTTAATTTCTCCCTGCAGGTGGTAAGCACTAGTACTAATTTTTGGTGACCTGGCACATCTTTATATTCAACAGACCTTAAGTAAAATACAGAGACAATAAGTGTAGGGTGGTGGAGAAAAGAGAGGTCAGGTGGAATCAGAACTTAGGAGTCATGGCTTCCAAGAAAACCCTAGAACTCATGCCCTTAATTTTAACAAAGTAAGCACTGATCTCATCTAAAATAAGACAGTTTATTTCTCAATGCTAAAGATTTTTTCGGAGACCTAGGTGAAATTTTCAGAACTGTGTAATACCTGAATCGTTTTATGGTTAAGTGCAACGTTTTCAGAAATGAATGAGTGAGACTTGTATTTTGTGACTTTGTTAATTTAGTGAACTAATGGCCTTATTTAGAAACTCAACGGACAGGTTACTCCATCACAATGGTGACGAATGTCCTGTCTGCCAAAGTATAAATCCCATAGGATAGAATTTTGTGACAGGGTAATTCATCTACCGAGCTCTAAATCAGTGGAGCAGTTTTCGAGCTGGATCCTGGTGATAGATGGCATACTTTATACTCACAGCCTTTCCAAACTCTTGGAGAGGTCCACAGGAGTGGCATCTCTATCAACCAGCAGCTTTTGTATTCAGCTTCTCACTTAGGTCTTCCGGTAGAGCTCTTTCTCAGCAAAAATCCAGTTTGTGGCCAGTGACATGTAAAGTTTCCTTTTCTCCTCCACGTACAGTGACATTTCTTTTTGAGCCTGCTTTCGGACAGCATGGACTTTCTCAGGATAACTTATTAGCAGCAGGTGTCTTGTGATTTAAACTTCTATGAAGGCAACAATGAGGTCCCGTCCAGCCACCTGCACATCAGCACCACCCTTTTTGGTCATTTGACCAGATTCATCCCTAACCTGATTAGCCTGTGGTTCCAAAGTGAGGGCCGCGGGAAGGGACAGCATCTTATCCCATGGCCCCACCCCATTGAACTCTAAGGGCCATGATCTCAGCTTGGTGTGTCTCTTTGTGTCATCCTTGCAGTGGCGACCAAATGGTAGGCCCAGCTGGGATTTCGTTTTCGGCTTCCAAGATTTCCTAAAATTTCAAAATTCAGTGACTCAGTCAATGACTCATTACATATAGTTCTACTCCTGGCCAGGGCATGACCATGATAACATGCTTATGACAGATGATGCTCTCTTCTGCATGTTTTGCTCCTGCGTGGATGTTAACATTTAAACCGGGCTCTGGACTGTGAGCTGCATGAATCAATGACCAGTTAGAAAAGGTGGTCAGGTCTCCGTCTTTGTCTTTTTTATGGTACGTCTGTTTGGAGCCTTCCGGTGTAGGTATCTCATGACCTTGTGATACCATGGCACAGGCTCTCCTTCTTCCTGTTTCAACAGGACAGCAACTGGCTCTTCATATGATGCATCACTCTCCTCAGATGCAGGGGAAACACAGTTTCTTCTTTTTTTGGAATTGTTTTTTTAAAAATGTATATATAATGCAAAGACCTTAATCCACCCTACTACTATCCAATACAAGGGATGTAAAGGAAAACGATTTACAACCAGTAATTACATCTGGAATTAAAGGAGAAAAAGGAAAAAAGCATAAAAAAAGGAAATAGTAGTGTGAGAACGGAAAGAATAGACAATGGAGAGAAAAGAATGAAAAACATTGCAAATAAAGTATATCTTTAGGCCATTTATATTACATTTTGCCATTACATATCTAAAGTTACACAGATGGCTTTGAACCCTCAGGCAGCATCTGCTGAGCAATGTCACCTTCTTTAATTTCCTTGTTGTTGTTGCCCCTGAAATTTCTGGGGTCCCAATGAGATGGAAACAAATATAATAATTTTGAGAACCATTTAGCAATGGCTCCTCCACTATGGCGGAAGAGTATCGTCGCCCCCCCCAACCAGCAGCAACAGCTGCAAAACTTTACAAATAAAACGATAATATACTATGTTTATTATTGTTTTATTTTTAAAGGACAGGACCAAGATGATGATGAGCACAGAGGGGGAGTGCACAGAACTCCCCTCAGTGCACATGTGTGTTTGGCCGGCTGTCTCAGGCTGGCCAAATATACATGCACATTGTGCTATCTCCAACCCAGCACTATGTTTCCGGGATGGAGAGAGCAGGTAGAGGCTCCCAGTCTGCCTGGGAGCGTAAAACCAGGATGCTCTGGCCAGTCCTAACACTGCTTTCATGCTGCCAGCAGCATGAGAGCAGCGTTCAGATTGGCTGCAGGGCAGGCTGGGAGCCTGCCGTGGAGCCAGAACAGCAGCAGGGAGTGAGGTACGTTTTTCTTAAATTTTATTTTCTGTTTGTCGCCACCCCCCTCTTGCCATGCACCACCCCACCCCTTTTCTGCGCCGCAAGTCATGAGCCCCGACTGGAACCATTGCTCTTTCTCTCTCTCTTGGAGGCCTTGGCTTCTTTGATGCCTATGCAAGGATAGACTTCGCAATGGTGAATCCAGAGGAAAAAAAAGTCCCATGTAAATGGAGAAACAAAGGTTTTGAACCAAATAAAATACTGCAGCTTTATAACACAATGTGAACATTAGTTATTTGGCATGAGCTAGTAAAAGTAAAATCCCAATAGTCTTCAAGAGTTCACAGCTGGACGAGGGATCTCTGATTACGCACCTCTATGGGTGCAATTGCAAGGTCCTTGCACAGGTGTCAGGGAGGGGTGAAAGTTGGATCTCTGGTATCTTAGAAATGAGAAAATCATGAAGGCTGTCATGGAGGGCACTAAGCTCTATTTCAAGAAAATGTAGGCACAGTGGAGTTGCTAACCACACCATGGGAGGCCTCTAGGCCAGTCATCTGCAGCCAAGCAGTATCATAGCGGGGGAGAAGGGAAGGGAAGGAAGCATGAGTGGGCTGACAGGCTAGAGGAGGAGATATTAGCTATGGGGATAAGAGGGATACCCTCCCCATACCTGAGCAGTGCAACAAACTTTGGTTTAAACAGCAGGAATGTAGGGACTAGGCCACAAATAAGGCACGTAGCATAACTTTCGCCTCCCAAAGTAAAGTATTTGAGGTAGGCGTTAAGGCGGGACACTTGCTGGTTTTGTTGGGCAGCAGATAAAGGGAACAGTCTTGGGTACATGAGTTGCGGATGGAGGAAGGTGTTGCCATTCATGGCAGTGGGGAAATTGTAGAATTATTTGCTTGCTATTAGAACTCCCTATATAGCTCACCCTTCACTTACTCCTGTGCTGATATTAAAGAACTCCTGGGGGAGTTCGGCATGCAGGGGCTCACCAGAGAGAAGAGACAGGACCTAGATGCAGACGTCAGTGAGGAAGAGATAGGCATGACCACTAGAGATATTCAGACAGGGAAAGCACAGGGCCCAAACAGCCTGCCATCCGAAATGTATAGAAAGCTGATGAAAAACTTAATTCCTCACCTAAGCAACATATTTCAGACAGCGAAGTGAGGGGGTCCTCCCGAGAGACCAAAGGCTAGCTACTATTGTCATAACCCACAAGGAAGGGAAGCTGCACACAGACTATGCCTCCTTTCGACCAATATTGCTCCTGAACAATGGAGGGGAAGGTCCTGGCAAAACTCCTGCCCCCAGCCTGGGGAGAACTATGGACAAACTAATCCATCAGTCGGGTTTCATGCCACATAGAGGGATGAGCTATATTCATGCATTGAGGGCACTGAGGAGGAATCAGAGCCGGCAGTGGTTCTGTTGTTCAATGCAGTTAAGGCCTTTGATACAATTGAGTGGGAATACCTGTGGGCCATGCTGGAATGGATAGGATTTAGCCATAATTGTATTGAGTGGGTGAAGCTGCTTTACAGTAAACAAAAAGTACAGGTGAGGGTCAACAGGGTGGGGTCCCACCCCTTCCAGTTACACCGGGGCACCCAGTAAGGATGCCAATTATCACCGATGCTCTTCACCTTGGGGACAGTGGAGTGTTGAGTACACATTGATTGGTTGCTGAGTGGCCTCGCAAGGGGAGGAGAATGGGAAGACAAGATCTCCCTCTACTCTGGCGATGTCCTGTTATACATGATGGATTCTAAGGTTTCCATCCCCAGACTGCTCCATATCTTTCACTTATATAGTATATATTGGGGATATACGATGAGTTGGGAGAGGTCTCTCCTCTATTCCCTTTGTGCATGGATTGCGCAGTGCAATCTTCTAAAGGGTCTACAAGTGGAAATCGTGGGCTTTGATTATCTGGGCCTCTATGTGACAGGATAGCCTGAACTATTCCATATGGCCAATCTTTTTTCAGTGTTGGACCAATTTAGAGTGGATGTCCAGCATTGGAGTTTGCTGCCTCTGTCACTCCTTGACATGGCAGCAATGCACAAAATGATCGCTTTGTCAAACATGCCATATCGAGTGGTACCTGCATTCTTCTGATGAGTAAATCAGATACTCTGACAGCTCAAGTGGGATGGGGACCCTGCCAGGATAGCAACGAACACGCTCATAAGGGGGTTGTAGGAGGGGGCATTGCCCTTCCTGACTTGGAAAAGTACTATTGGGCATCACAATTGATCCTGGTCAATGAGTGGATCTTTCCTCCTCTACTGGAGCCCCCAATCACGGCGGACCACAGGGCCTTTGGCCCCAGAAGCTTCCCAAGGGCACTATACTCCAAGCGAGGTTGCATGTCTCTCCTGTCTCTCACAAGGGTTACAGCTTTGATGTGATGGAGGGAAACTAAATTCCTGGTATGGCTGGGTCAACCCATTGAAATGACTCCTCTATGGGATAGTGACATACTAGCAGATGTAAGGGCCATTGGAGGGATGAAACCTGATAAGTATCTGGTCATTAGGTGATTGGGGGGGGCAACGTGGTTGCCTGGGAAGTGTTGCAAACACAATACAATATGGCTCCCAAGGAAATCTTTAGGTATCACAAATTGAGGCCTACATTGCAAACGCATATAGAGAAGCAACAGCTGCTTGAGGAGTCCTCCCCACTAGAGGACAGAGTGCTAACAGAACCACTCCTAATAAAAGCGGTCTCCCTAACCTACAGTAAATGATGAATAATGTCCCGACTCCTTGTTGCGACTTATAGAGTCATGGGATGCAGACATGGGTGAGATGTATGATGAGGAATGGGAGGAGGCACTTTGATCACCTCCAGGAAAGTGGCAGGTAGAGCCCGATTCAGGCTGATTCAACTCTGTGTGCGTCATAGGTCCTATTACATGCACAAGTTCTTATTTAAGGTGGGCAGAGCTAGTACAGATGAGTGCACCAGGGGCTGTGGAGTGCGGGGTGGAGGGTGGGGGAAGCTCCTGCATACACTCTGGGACTGCCCATGATTAGAGCGCTTCTTGGGAGGGAGGTCCTCAATGGCCTTCATGAGGGGACTGGTCTTAAGACTGAGGTCTTACATAGACCGATTCTGTTGAATATCTGGGGTGAGGCATGCGCTGGAAAGTAAACTAGATTACTTTCCACCCTAGCATTTGGAGCGGCAAAACAGAATATTTTTCACTGATGGAGTGTGACTGAACCACTGAGTGCCGAGGAAGGGAGATTGGACATGGACTCGTACAGAGCTGTAGAACACCATGTCTATGAAAGCAGAGGATGCCATGCAAATGGGAAAAAATATGGAGCGAGTGGGGGACTTATCGGGGCCTTCTGGATGTCACGCCAGGACAAGAAGAAAGCCATGCCTTTGATAATGACTTTGCTTTTGTAACATTTTGTGTATGGGTGGAAACCATGAGAGGGGTGAGGTTCTAGTCAGGGAATATTAGTAAAGATTGGTGGACTATCCTGTGAGATACACAGTGTTGCCATAGAGGTTTTGTTTATCTTGAGCTGCAAAATAAAAATTGTTTAAAAAGAAAAATAAGTTCACAGCTGGAAAACATATATATCTGCTTCACTTCTTGACTGGAGCACCATGGACAACCAGAAATGTCCAATATTCCCATTCATTGTAGTTTGGCAGTTGTGTAATAGAGACTATTTATTGTTTGATAAAACTAGATCTTAGATTATCAGTTTTCAGTTATTCCCAGCTGGAAATAAAGGATCTAGTTTGAGGCTCTATTTCTTTTAATGTCCCTCACCCCCCACGTCACTTAGAGCGTGGTCTTGAAAGAGAGAATAGCAGCCCTGATGAACATGTATTGAAGAGAAACACTAAACTGTGTGCCACGAAATGAATTTTGGGGTAATGGAAGAATGTCCATCACCCATGAATCAATTTTCCTGACATCCTAAAACATTGTGTTTTGAAGACTTTGGATGCTACAAAAGTTATTTAAAGTATATAGTTGGGAAAGCAATCTGTCTTGTAAAGTTACATAATTTGCTGACTTTGACAGTGAATATCTTTAAGATCACTAAATTATTTCATATTGGCTTGTAACTATTACCGGATAATGTTTGAAACTATGGAAATAATCCTGCCAACTTCTTGCATATGTCTGAAAGTCTTGAGTTTAATTTTCTTGGAGAAACATGGCTGGTTAAACTCAAAAAAGAAGCGTGGATTATTTTCATCACCTGCAAAATTTATAGGAATAAAAGAGGGGTCCTGCAGGTTTGAAATAATTCTCAAGAACTTGCATACCCTTTTGGGATGCTTTCTTCCCCACTTGAATCCAGCAGTAATGGACTGTAGCTTTTTGAAAAAGTCAAATAAATATAAAAAGGAATAGCATTGAAAATATGGAAACATCTTGTTTTAATCGATTGTCACTTGGCTTGTTGTTGAGAGTGATAAATGTCAGATGTTTAATTGTATCTTCCAGTAGCTTTTTTGGAATTAATATCAACAATCCAATTGGGATCTTGGGGGCATATTCATACTCCGTCTGCGCCGAATGTGCGTCAAACATTTTGACGCACATTCGGGGCAAACCTTGCCCCATATTTAAACTTTGACGCCTGCGGACGTCAAAATCCCGCCGTGTGCATCATTTTCTGGATACGGGAAGCCACCTTGCGTTAATCATATGCAAGGTAGGCGTTCCCGTCCAGAAAATGACTTAAACGCCTGTGTGTCGTATTTATGCTTCCGGGCAAAAATCCCGCACGCCGGGAGGCAGAGGCGGAAAATGACGCACAGCCCGATTTGCTGGGTCAAGGCATGTGTTAAAATGGGGCAAACACACCTGTATTTAATCAGAACACACAGAAGCAACAGCAGAGCAGCAAAAGGGAGACATGGAGGTGCTTCTCATCCAGTGTGCACGCAGACACAGAGCACAGCAACAGCAGCTTCCACAACACCAGCAGGGACCCCAAAGGCAACGCAGAAGGCAGGAGAGGATATTCCGCACCAGGTCAATCCTTCACGGCCTCAGGGAACATGACATCATCCAGAGGTAGAGGATGAATTGGCAAGCCATTCAGCAGCTGCTGCGCAACATAAAGCCACAGTTGGCACCCACCTTGCTGACACCCCACACCATCACAACAGAAACCAAGCTGCTAGCTGTACTTCACATGTTGGCAAGTGGCTCCTTTCAAACTACTGGTGCCCTGGTTGCCGGGATATCACAGCCATCATTCTCTGCCTTCTTGCTCAAAGTACTGGATGCCATCATTGGACTCACATGCCGCCACATCTGCTTCCCAAACACACAGCAGAAGCTGCAGGAGACAAAACAGGGGTTTTACCTCATTAATGGATTCCCACACGTCCTTGATGCCATTGACTGCACACATGTACGCCTTGTGCCACCTGCAGCAACTGAACGCCTATATCGCAACAGGAAGCCCACACACTCCATCAATGTGCAGGCCATTGTGGATCACCAAGGATTGATCACCAATATTGTGGCAAAGTATCCTGGGAGTGTCCATGACTCATTCATCTTCCGTCACTGTACCATCAATCAACACTTCCAGGATGGACGATATGGCAATGGACTACTTGTTGGTAAGTACAGAAACCTACTTATATACACACTGCACAGCAACCCTCTAGAACACACAACACATACACCACAACAGCAACATGTGGACAGGAACACACTGAGGTTGTGACACCACTAGCCATGTTTGATAGGTCTGCAGTGAACGTGTCACACATCTGAAATTAGTCTACAATCTAATATCAATACGTCAATGATCACAACGTATGGAGAGGTTTGGCTAATTGTCACCTTGCAAAATTTAAGCGTCTCACTGATGTTTAAATTAATCCATTGCATATGTCTAAAGGTATGGGATGTCCAGGGTACATAGGTGCTAACGTTTTACCACCACTATCAAATGGAATCTGTGTATGGAACTATCATCTCACCCCCAGTGAAGACACAGGGACACCTGTATCTCAAGTCACAATGCTAAGAGTGCACACTGTACTGCAAATCCCAAAACATACTGCTGACAACCGGTCAGCAAGCAAACACTCGTTCAGCCAAGGAAACAACCCAATGCAGATGGTACATACTAGAAGCCTAGGAATCAACACAATAACACAAAAGAGCCACAGACAACACAAGACAACTACTGCCATGCAAGATGATATGAATGGGGCAAGATACGTCAACATGATCCCAATCATTTTCTCTTTCAGCTGATCAGGGGTATGGGATCCAGCCATGGTTTATGACACCATTTGGCAACCCAAGCACTGCAGCAGAGCTTGCCTACAATGAGGCACATAGGAGGACACGCACCATAGTGGAGAGAACCTTTGGCATCCTCAAGTCGAGATTCAGGTGCCTCAACATAACTGATGGCAGCCTCCTATATTCACCAGAACTGGTCTGTAAGATCATTTTAACATGTGCCATCCTACACAACATTTGTTAATGAAAGAACATTCCCCTATTAGAACCAGAGTCACAAATGCCTGAAGAGGAGGATGGCCTGCAACATGAGGGGGAACAACAAAACACAGCGGCTGGATTGCGTAGGCACCAACATATTGTGAACAATTTCTTTTGAAACAACTCACCATCACCACTGTATCAACATATGTAAATAAACACCGATAATAATCACCATGTCATGGTCTGGGTAATAATTTTTGCTCACCTTTATCTCTAACTATCAGAATAAGAGTGTAGCCTCATGGAGCATTGCTGACATACAGATCAGGACACAGAACATTCCAAAGCAATTGTGCTGCTTATTATCCAACAGTCACATACACACACACTGTAAATGACATATAACCTGTACATTTCACCTTTGAAGGGCAATAGCAGAGGACCACACCTATTTCACACATACATGTTGGCAACATGGTTCATCGCAGCATATGGCACACAAGTAAGACACCATCAGTCTATAAGGGAAAAAAATGCCTCATACATGAGGCAGTGGATGTGCTATTGCATTGGTAACAGGAATGTACGACCTGACCCTTGACAGCAGTAAGTCGTACAGCACCTATCTTTGTAAGGACTATCTGTGACTAGAGTTACATAGAAGCAGAACATAGACAGCAAAAGTGCCACACGTATGACAAGCATTGCGCACATGACATTCCATGTACATGTCAGCCAGTGTCCTAACTCCTGACACACCCATGCTCCTGTTCTCACCCCACCTGTCTGAAGAGGTCCCTGGAATGGTAATATGTGTACCCAGATATTCCCTCCTCTCCACACACAGACTAACAATAGTAATTCAGTGTGCTTTACCCTTTCGTATGGTATGCCATTTTCATAGTACATCTGACTGCATGGATGTCAGGTCAATTAATGCACTGGCTTGTAGTTTCTAAGCCCTGTTATCACCTGTAGATTACTTCCCATGTGAAAGGTACTGTTGGCCATTTGAACTAGAATCTCACCTACAGGACTTGTGAGAAACTGATGCAGCACACACCTGTGAGCACCTGCATGCAGACCACCCATTTGAACATGCACTGCCCTTGCAGATGCTTGGAACAGCATAGAAGCTGCCATTTAGTCCATTACACTGTTATGCTTTGCTAGAAAAATAAGCTGTGTAACACAGCCCTTGGGTTTATGTGTCACCTTCCAAAACACAGGACAAACACAGTCTTCCATGTCAACTGTCTTGTTTTTCCTCCGACCAGTGTAAGTCAGACCACTGATTATGTACCTTGTGAAGTTGCTGGATCCTGATTGACCCTGCATACTGTCAGCCTGACTGGCACCTGTCTGTGCATTACCCTAAAGGTTCCTTGTGTCTACATATGTACCAAACTTGCTTTCCCAAACCTCACATTCCTCACAGGGTATTTTGTCAGGTGCTTCCTCAATGCATACTCAAATACATTGTATAGCATCATCTGCTTTTTTTGGACCATAATTGTAAATTTGTCTCCAAATACCAAAATCATGGCCTATCCCTTGTCTGGGTCTCATGTATGCATGAACGACAAAGTGTGACAGTGTACCAGGGTCATATACAGGGATTGGGTATGGTGCCTCCAGCAGAACCAGCAACCTCTGATAATGTGCATGAAAATTCCACACATGTTAGGACCCTGACAGTTCACACGCTGAATCACATTGCTCACAACATATTGATGGCCTGTGCGTGCTGAATAGCTGCAAGATTAATCAACACAGAGGCTATGATGTCTCCAGATGCAGTGGGAACTTTACAGGCCAACCTGTGTACAAATGTTGTAATGACACCTGCCGGAACAGAACTCCTGAGATATGATCTCACTCAGCACACCAATGTTGCCCTGTTGACAGTCTCCTAACACGTCTGCAGTGACAGAGTGAGACGATCCCCATGTAGGTTCTCATGTCCTCATCGACTTTACTTCCATTGATCTCCGAAGGATACTCAGTAGATACAGGAATATTTGCCACTGACTCATGATGAGACCTGAACGTAACTGTGACAACATAGACCCCTAAAAATATACAGGATCAACATTCGACCACACACATGAACCCGACACCTCTGTGTAATTGATCACTGGAAATATGTGGCCACGTGCTGCCTTGTCTGCTGGTCCACCACTGCCACAGGAGGGTTGTGGCTCAGTCATGTTACCACAACTGTGGGGTGATATTACATTTGTGGGTCACCTTTGGCTTTCTGTGTCAATAACATGGTACCCACTTAGTCTGTACATGTGCCTGACTCACGGTGGGTTCACCAACAAGTGCCTAGGAAGCAGTTTCCAAATTTCCAGGACATGTGATGGGCAACTTTTGGACCATTGACATGAACAAGCGTCTGCCATATATCTGGTGCATGCTTTGTCATTTGTGGTGTCTACGTTACCCAAAATCTTGGAAGTGCACACAATGTTGCTGTATGACTAACACTTGTCCTCTCTCATTTCCACAATGACTTGCATCTAAGGTTTGGACACATTGACTTCACATTCATACAAACAGATTTTCAATAATGCATCTTGTGATGCACCCACACTGGGTCAACAACTACATTAGTAGCCAATACACACACATTGAGCCATAGGCATTCAGGTATTGTACTTATGTGCGTCACATTGCTATCCTCTCCTGACGCCAGACATGCCCAATTTGTGCAATACATATATGTAGGCCACACATATGGCCATCTAGTGCGTCAGCCAAGAGTGAAAATCCTGTTAAGGAAGTAGCGGATCATGGTCCGCAGCAGTATGATGTCTCATATGTGCCCATACACCGTCAAGACCAAAGTGGGTGCAATCAGCATATCTCAGTTGTGTCACAAATGTTACATAACATTAAAATGGTAAAATGACCCAAACCCAGTTAATGCCCTGAAATTGTGACGCGTACGCGTCAAACAATAACGCACAATCGTCAAAAAATGACGCTTATGCCAGAAAAAGACGCATAATGCCCTGAAAACACTATTGACTCTTCCACACTGTACCTCAGAAAATTGGTTAAGTGTTAGACTATTTCCAAATATATGGATGCGGGCTCATTTTTACTCCTGTGCGTTGAAAAAAATTACGCCCAGACTGCATGCGTCAAAATGTTTTGACGCATAATGATAAAAACAGCCGCCATTTTAGGCAGGAAGTGATGTAATAAGATATCCTGTTTACAGATTATGTACAGTGGGTGTACTTTCACTTTCACTTTGCAGTCTGTGATTCTTCTAGACTGTGTGGCTGTGTTGAGAGTTTTAGCTGGTGAAATTGTGCTTTTGTCTCCTTTGTGGTCCATTACTTGTCATTTTGTGAATAAAATATTGTTGTTGTATCCTGTCTGAGTGTTTATTGTGTACAGTTGTCTAGTATTGTATTGTCTTTTGTGGTTTTTGGGAGTCTGTTGTGGGTAGTGATAGTTTGGGGATAGTTGGGCTGTTTTAGTTGTTTAATTTATGTTTTTCATATTCTACTTTCCCCTATTCTCCTTTGTTCTCCTTTATCCCCTATAACCCTTTTTTCTGCTAAGATGTTGGGTAGGCCTCGTCTTGGCAGGATGGGTGAGGAGGTGCTTGGGGGTTTCATATGGCTGGTGTGCCATTTCCTCCCCCTTATGATTGAGGCAGGTGGGCGGGTGATACAGGGGTATCACACCGAGGCACGGAGGCTCCGGTGGGGAAAGGTATTGCATCACTTGCAACGCGTCTATCGGACCCCAAGGAATGACCACCAGCTGAAGCACCGCTGGGCTGACTTCATCTCCAGGGAGCAAGATCTGCTGGACCACCTCAGAATTGTGATTGGTGGCCCTGTTGGTGAGTACAAATCATGTAAATGTGCATGATTAAATGCTCTGTAGTGACATCAGATGATTTGTACAATATCTGCCAGCAATGTTGTTGAGTGTGTGGAATGCTTTGGAAACATACAGGGTCATTCATGGACTATGTTAAGGACCACAATTGCTAGCTGCTAGGAAGCAAGTGCTCTGCAAACTTACTGAATACTTTTGCTTAATGTAAGTTGGGGCCCCTTTTGTGTCAAACAGCACATGATTTTGATTTTTTTAAAATTATAATAAATAAAACAAATCCAAAAATATATATATTTGTTTAGTATAGGATAGTATGTGTTTAGGTTAGTATCTGTTGTCCTCCATGTGTCCCGTCTCATAAGGGGGTGGGGGGCTAATGTTTAGAATGTTTTGTTACATGTGATAAATAAGTTTAGCTTGGGTTAGTTAGGGACAGTTGTGGGTAATGAGTAGTTAGGGTAGATTAGGGTAGGTAACGCTTTTCCCCGAGTTTTCTCATCTGTTTTTACAGTTTAAAAAATATGTAGTGAACCCTTCACAGTATGTGTGACATGCTTGTAGATCAGGGCCTTGGCATGAGTGTACATGATTTCTTTTGTATTACAATTTGTGTCCTATGCTACAAACAAATCCCAAATTAGCTGTAACATTGTCAGCTACCCCAAAGCAACCTTGCAAAGATTAGACCATTCATTGCAACCACCAATCACAGTTACTATGGATCCCAACGTGTTTTATTCAATAAGTATGTTTTCAAAGTCACATACAGTGCTTCCAGATTTGGTATTGGGGACACTGTGTTATGTCTGAATGCAGTCTGATGTTCAAGGAAACCCTTATAAGGTAAGTGGTAGTAAGCACTCTTGTGGTATCGTGTTCACGACTCACAGAGATAATTTGTTACACCGTTCAGCATGATTACTTATTTGGATGTAAACTCAGACACCTCCATTCATGCAGTTTGGTGACTGTTCGCTTAGATTTGTGGGCAATGTTATATGTGCTAGTTTTGCATGGAGGCAACATTTTGCAGGCACTATTTAATGGCTTAGATATCCCTTGAGGAAGCATTATTCTGTCCAACACAGCATTATGGTGTATAGTTTCGCTTTTCATCAAATATATATCCTCAGGAAGGGCAGAGTATGGTAGAATCCAGGCCACTGTGCATAGTTAGCAGACTACATTATTTCAGGACTGTTGTATTGACAAGCTATGTAATTTGACAGGAGGCAAAATTCAGTGGTGTACTGCACGGTTGATGTGTCACATTACACAGAGACAAAGTGGTTGTGGAAGTGCTATTTATTGAAAAGTGCTGTAGTGCTATATGTACATTGTCCATGATTGTGAGTCCATTAGAGTGACATCTTCCATTGTCATCCTACACAAGTGCTAAAGGAAAATGCATTTGACATGCTGGGGTGATGTGTCAGACAGTGCAGAGGGACAGGATTTGCCAATGAGTAAGTGAGAGACAATCACAAGGCAGACTGACAAGATATACACTGGTTTGCAGAACAGTCGTTAAGTACAGTTGTTGCAAGACTGGCATGTTACAAAGCGCAGGACCTTGGTAATAGGTGGCCATGTGGCAGGGACTAGTGCTTCTGGGTACTTTTACGTGTGAAGGTGATCTGTTCCATGTCTTCCTCTTCTGATGTGTGTATTGCCTCCTCTGTCCTAGGTGGTGGTGGTTGTGAAGGGGCAACACACACCTCAGTGTTTAAAGACGTGGAGTCAGACATCCCGGTAGCTGCTACCTGTGAGGGTCTTAAGGGCAGTACTGCTGCAAGGAGGATCTGCTGGTTCTTAAGAATAGCAGCCACATCATGATGGTAGGCAACCAGGTCGGCCCTGAGGGGTTCAATGTTGAATTTGTGCACGCGTTGACAGGATTGCTGTTGTAGGTGTTGGGTCAAGTGTATTACGGCTGTGCTGATTTCCTTCAGTCTTTTTTCTACGTCCTGCAAGATAGTTGTTCGCCCTTGCATAGCTGCTGCCTGTTCTTCAGTTGACATCATGCACGAACGCGCCCCCTCTAGGCTGGCTGCCATATTTTGCATCCACACGCGCACCTCCTTTGTCAGCTCCCGCTGTGCTCCGACTACAGTTCTCTCAACGCTGGTGCCTGTGTCATCTGAGTCGTCAGCTGGATTGGAGCTGGCAGGTCTTACAATTGGGGTGGTGGGTGGATTCTCTGTGATGGCTGCTTGTTCTGTGCTCCTCCTTGTGACTGAAGGTGGGGCCTGGAGAGTTCCAAGGACATCTTGGAGGGTCTGGTGGCTGATGTTTGTCAGCTCGTCATCCATGTCATCAGGATAGTCCTGGACAGGCATATCCGCAGGAGATCCATCATCCTCTGCAATGAAATAGGGTACAATTAGTGTGCTGCTGCCACCTCACAGACAGGTTTCTGCCCTCCTGTTGCTTGAGCAACTCAGGCCCAGGAAGGCAGAAGAAAGAATGTTCCTTTGGGAGAGGGATGTTACACCATCTCCCCTTGGAAATAGGTGTTTCAGGCTTGGGAGGGGTACCCTCTCAGAGCCTCTGGAAATGCTTTGAAGGGCACATATGGCGCCCTCCTTGTATAATCCAGTCTATACCGGTTCAGGGACACCCAGTCCCTACTCTGGCATGAAACTGGACAAAGGAAAAGGGGGTGACCACTCCCCTGTCCATCACCACCCCAGGGTGGTGCTCAGAGCTCCTCCAGAGGGTCTCTGGGTTTTGCCATCTTGGATTCCAAGGTGGCAGAGAACTCTGGGAGCATCTGAGTGGCCAGTGGCAGCAGGTGATGTCAGAGCCCTCCCTAATAGGTGCTTACCTGTGTGGCTGACCAATCCTCTTTTCATGGCTATTTTGGGTCTCTCTCTTGAGTGGTTCTTCAGATTCGGATTGCAAGACTCCAGCAGGAATCCTCTGCATCATTTACTTCACCTTCTTACCGAAGAAACTGCAACTGGACCCTCAAGGAACTGTACAACTGCAACAAAGAAGCAAAGGCAGCTTCTGCAACATAGTATCTTCAGCTCCTGCCTGCAACTGTTTCCCAGTCGTGCATCCTCAGAGCACAGCAAGTCTTCATCCTGCACCAGCAGAACAAAGGAATCTCCCGTGAAGGGAAGGAGTCAGACCCATCTGCAGCAACGACCGGTGGCTTGGGTCCCCTCTCCTGACCAAGTGTGTGGATCCACCATCATGGGTGGTAGACTGACCTGACATCCAACTGTCCAACTTTGGTGGAGGTAAGAGCTTGCCTCCCCATGCAAGACATTACTCCCATGCACCACGTGTTTTGCAGTTCCCAAGGCTTATTGGCATCTTTCCATGAACTTCTTCATGCACTGTGCAGGTCTGGCCCCCAGCACTCCTTCCTGCAGCTCACAGCCTCCTGCGTGGTTCTCTGGCGATGTGGGATCCCTTTGTGTAGTGCTGCGTGGGCCTCCTTGGCATCCTCTTTGTCCCCGTACTGTGGGACTCCTGTGCAAGCTGCCTGGTCTTCTGAGGGCTTTCTGGTTTGCTGAGAGCCCTCTCTTTCTTCCCCCTGCTGAGTAGAGTCCACCAAGTCAATCCTGGTCCTGGGCAGCACCATTTTCTCCCATTTTCTGCTAACTGCAAGCTTTGCATGTGCCGAGGCTTGTTGGCGGAATCCAGCTACGTAAACCAGACTGCAATCATCCATCTGGCATGGGACATCATCTGCACCAACCAGGAACCCGCATCCATCTTCTTGGGTGCAGTACTGACTGTTGTTCTTAACCAGTGGTTCTTCTTTTGCACCTTCATCCGGGTTAGCAGGGGCTCCAGTTCTCCCTAGACTCTTGAGTGCTTCTGGGACTTGGTCCTTTTCTTCCACAGGTCTTCAGGTCCAGGAATCCAGTGTTGGTGTCTTTCGGTCTCTTCTGGTGCTTGCAATATCTTCTTTCTCGTGTTCTTGTGTGTTGTAGGAAAGTTACTTTGATTTACTCCTGCTTTCCTAGGCTCTGGGGTGGGTTCTATTACTTACCTTTGGTGTTTTCTAATACTCCCAGCCCCCCTTTACACACTACACTTGCCTAGGTGGGAAACCGACTTTCGCATTCCACTTTCTTAGTCTATGGTTTGTGTTCCCTCGGGCCCTTTTCTAACTATTGTGATTTTTACTATTTGCACTGTTTTCTAACTGTTTTTACAGCTATTTCTGCATACTAGTGTATATAATTTGTCTATTACTTACCTCCTAAGGGAGTATAGTCTCTATGGTATTTTTGGCATTCGTGTCACCAAAATGAAGTACCTTTATTTTTGTAACACTGAGGGGCATATTTTTAGGTCTCTAGCGCCACCTTGCACCACATTATTGCCATTTATTTTGACGTTAATGTGGCCCAACGATGCCAAAATCCCTGTGCCGTATTTACAGGGAGGTGCAATGCATGCATTGCGCCACCCTGTAACCCCTTGCGCTACATCATGCCTCTGCCAGGCATAATGTATGCAAAGGGGGCGCTCCCCCATTAGGGAAGCCGGTAAAATGGTGCAAGGAAATCTATGGGATTTCCTTGCGCCTTTTATTACAGCACTTTTAAGGCCTGCTCAAGAGCAGGCGTTAAAAGGGGGCTTCCATTCTTTAGACTGGGCCCCTATGTACTCTTCAGGAGTAGCGGCAACAGTTTGGAGCTACTCCTGCAGAGTACATCAACAGAGTCAATAAAAATTACTCTCTTGCCCCCTACCCTATACCATGGTGCGCAGTATTTTAAATACGGTGCACACATGGTGGCGGGACGGGGGTGCCAAAGGGTGCAGGGAAAGTGGTGCTGCACTCAGTGTAGTGCCACTTTCCATAAATCTACCCGAGTATTTTCTTTCAAGTGTGTGAGTACTGTGTGACTACAGTGGTACTGCATGAGCTTTGCATGTATCCTAATTAGGCCTCGGCTGTTCATCCACACTACCTCTAGAGAGCCTGCCTTCTAGACACTGTCTACATTTCACTAATAACGGATAACTGGACCTGGTATAAAGTGTGAGTACCTTAAGTACCCACTACAAACCAGGCCAGCCTACACAAGCTCACTGAATATCCCCCTTTAATGTATATAAAGTGTTGGTACTTACATTCAGACGATTTTATAACATAGGATACAAAACATGGGAGAATGGTCCCCCGTCACGAAGGCTCTCCTGTGCTCCTATAACACAACCTTAGTGCTCTCCCTAGAAAATATCTAATGTAGTGAACTGAGGATAGTTGTTATGCTTTTCCATAACCTTCTTCACACTGGCCATAGAACATGACCCCAAGCAAGGGCCTTGGCATCCTTGATCTTAGAGTCTACCTCCTGACAGCCATTTCGTCAACTAGTAGTGGCTATAGGGATTGTCGTGCTACTGTTCTTTAGTTATGGTCTAGATTTTCTTGTTTATGTTCTCCTATCTTCCTTTCACCTGTCATCACTCCTTCTCCATTCTCAAACTCATCTTGTCTGCCCCTATTTCTTTGCTGTTGCCCTTCATGGCCCGCTCCTCCTTCTCCATTCTCAAATTCCTCTCTTCTGTTTGTGTGTTTCTCTCTCCTCTCGCTTTTTGTCTACTGATCCTATTCTTTCACTCTCAAACTCCTCTTGTCTGCTGATCCCTTTCTCCTGCTGCTCCTCATCTCCACTCATGTCTTCTTTCTTTTTCTCCTCTCCACCATCTGCCACCAAGAGCATCTGTCAGGATTTACCATAGCCAGAAAGTTTGTTGGGCACCAACCCTTGAGATCTATTATGGTTAATTTTCCGGGATTTTTTCGATGGTAAATACATATGGCATTTCCATTAGGTTAGGCTCTATTCCCCGGGCTCTTTCAATGAAATACATTTTTTTTATCTATTATTTAATCTTTAGTTGTTATGTATTGGCAAAATTCCTCAAATAGTCCAATATCTTTCCAATGTTTCAATGTCTGTTTGATCATTGGCTCAGACCAGGGACTCCAGGTCTCAGCATTCCAGAGGACATGGCGGGGCCCTGGAGGCACGCCCCTCCTCGCGGCAGTGCTTTCTAGTGCAGAAAGGTTGCCTGCTGCATGGGATGCTCAGACCAGTGTCTCCAAATCCCAGCATTCCACAAGATAAGGAGGGGGCAAGCTTTCTAACTCTAGAAGATTGCTCACTGTACGGGGCTCTTAAGAGCACTGATTCAGCAATATATAATATGAACATTTTTAAAGGGCTGTTGAGGAGACTAGCAACACAGCACTAAAAACTATCTATGCAAGTAGTTGTATAGCACTTGATTTCTTTAATGTGCACATGAGCTGCCCAAGCAACGTTCTTGAGATCCATGATCCCTCAACGAACCAGACAATTATCGGCCAATGAGCCTAATCAATAATTTACGAAAAATAGTCTGCAAGCAGATATTAGATAAACTTACTGTCTGGAAGATAGGAAATTGTATATTAAGTCAAACGATCCAAAATAGGTACCAGGAGTTCCTATTTCAATTGAGTAGGTGGAAGATTGTGACTATAGGGTGGGAGGCAGTTTATACTTTTATACTGCTACTGATATGTGGGGCTTGTGCCATCCTACCCTGTTATTAAGTACGCTGAGACTAATAATTGTGGACATTTCACAGGTCTTCCTTATAATGTTTAGCTCTTACAAGGACGGCAAGCCATAGAGTAAGTGTCTGCATTTCTTTGGTCCTTAACCAATTTTTTATTTTTTATTTTTTCTCAAGGGCCTTCTATCCATCCTATTGGTAATGGATGTGTTGAATTGCTTCCTCTCAGGAGACTATCGATATATGGGTGCCATCACCCATGGTATTGATGATTAGGCGCTGTAACAGAAATCGTCTTCTGGACTATTGGGGTCACAGTGGTTGGCTGGACTACGCATTCGAGAGGTTAATATAGTCTTCTTGTGCATGAGTGAGCCTATGATTTGTTTCCTTTTTATTTTTTCCTTATTGATATGCTATATGGCTTTTGGCATTAACTTTGATTTTTTTAAACAACTTAGATATGCGTTGGCAGGACTTCATGTCTGGCTCTCTTGGTTTAGCGGTTTCGCATCACTGATGACAATTCTCCCTGCAAATCTTTTTTTATCAGTGAGCTACTACAGCATTTATGGCTATGCACACTGAGTGTGGTTTTCTCTAGATTGCGCCCTATATTCAAACACACTCTGGGACCAATAGGAGGCCTGGTTTGCTGTTATGATCTGTTTTTAAACTCTTTTTATGCTTTCCTCCTAAACTTCTACATGTCGGGTTTTCTGTGCACGTCATCAATGGTTCTTCCATTTTCTATTTCTCTTAATGTGAATATTTGTAACAACGTTTTATCTAAATTCTATTTGCTACCCTTGTTTGTTTAAGTTAGAATGATATTCCTTTGTTTTTGGTGAAACTCTGTTCTCATGATGACCCTGGTCAAGTGAACCTTGGGGCTAAAACGCAGACCTCCATTATTGTAATCTGGACTGATAAATTAATTTCTCAAGCATTAATTTGCTTGACTCACGACCTAAAATCTGTTGTCCTGTTGTTACTTTACCTTACGTTTTATTGAATGAAAATTTGGTTCAACGTTTATTTTCAGTAGAAAATAACATCAATTGAAATTGCTCTACTCAGTTTAAAACTCCTTAGTTGTTTTCATTAAACTACTTTTTGCAGTTAGAGGAAACGTAGTTTGATGTTATATGGGTTTATTTCCACTTGTTTTTTATAAACACTTAACACTGCGCTTGTGGGTGTTATGGCACCAGAAAGGTAGGTGTAAACATCCAGCAGTCTCAAATGTTACACACCTACGCTGGAAATTGCGCAGGGAAATACAAAAAAAATCATTTCCTTTCGCTGTATCTCATGAAAAATCGACATTTGTACTTCCACAGACTTCTGAAAACAAGTTCTCAAGGTAAGACGCTGAAAGGAGTATGCTCTACCAGGAGACGATTCAATTCATGCAGATAAATATGGATGTAATAGGAATGGTAAAATGTTTTGTAGAGGTGTAAGGCTTCCTGGTGCTCAGAGATAGGTACAAATTCTAGGGGGGCGTACAAATTCGATGGGGGTGGGAGTGGGGAGACACACACTCATTCACAATACTCACTTACAAATAGACATACATTCATACGCACACACTCACACACACGCACCAGTCGGTGAAAAATAGTACTTACCAGCTGCAGCTCTCTGAAAGAGAAGCCTCAGAAGTGCCAGGACGATTGAGACTACTGCCTCCTCTCATTTGACTTTCATGAGGGGAGGTAGCAGTCCCTACCTTGTCACAGATTAGGGTGGGGGTCAGAAAGACTGGTGGCCAGACCCACTCTGTGACGAGGTGTCCGTGATAGACACTCGACCCTGGGCACTTCATGGCTTGATCCTGAAGCGCTCAGGCTACGAGGCTATCACTGACGCTCTCCCTCGTCAGGTTGGGGAGGGCCCTGAGGGTATTTCCTGAGCTGAGGATGTCACTCCCTCAGGTCTGTGACATCCTCAGCCCAGCAAAGTTCAGTTCAGGCAGCCACGAGCCTGTGCGTTTAGCGCATGTCTCGCTCCTGGCTGACCTGAAAATAGTTGTGTCTGTCAGGCTGAACTTTGCTCAACCTGACAGACACTCTTTATGTCCAAAAGGTGCAAGGGCGTCACCCCTCTGCCCTTCGAGACAGCCTGGTGCTGTTGCTGTGATTGCCCTAACCAAAGTACATGAATCTGTAAACAGATGAGCTTTAAACATCTTCCTAAATGCCAGATGATTATCAGTAAGCCACTCATGAATAAGGAGAGAATTTCATATTAAAGAGGCCATATGTGAAAAAGCTCGCCCTTTTAGCTTTTTTATTTTATTTCTGGATCTTTAGATTAGTTAGTGTGCTGGCTATGGGTGAATGCAGATTCCGCGTAGGTATATAGTGGGTAATCAGATGTGGCAGTTTTGTGTTAGGTTTGTGTTACTTTTTCTAATGCAGACCTTACACAAAATCAAGGTTGGTATTTACAAACAAACACAAATGGTGATTTGAATTGGCTTGTAATCAAACGTAACGCAGTGCGGCACAATGTGCTTCCTTGCATTACTTTGTGTGAAGAGGGCATTCTAGAGGTGGCGCATGGGTGTTCCCATGGATCCACGTCTGGATTTTGATGCAAATCCATATCTAAAAACAAATGTAGACTTGGGTTTGAGCCAAAATCCTGCACCTCTCTCAGGCTTATTTCGCCTCATTTCTTTTCTGCACGTGGGTTTCATTCTGCAGCACACATACAAAGATGAGATTACCTTAAACCATAGCTTTTGTGAGGGATAGGCCCCTTGCTGCACAATAACTATGCTGACCATAAAAGAAACTTCCTTGCACTAGAATGCCAGGATGTTTATGTTGGCACTCAGCAGTCAAAAGTGAGCAAGCCCAGTGAGAGAGGAGAACAGCCCCACATCTTAATATGGCGCTGCTGTCTCCCGTTAATGCCATTCAGCGCAGCAACCTTACTTGCTGCTCTGCATTGCATGACTTTTTTGCAAATCTGGTCATCATTATCATAAACCTGATTCGTCTCACAATTGAAAACAAATGTAACTGTGAAAGGTGTTGAGAGACCAAAACTTGTCATGGTTAGTTCATCATTACCTCCACTGCCATGTTTTGAATGATATGAAGATTGTTAAAAGTGTTTTGGTGAATGCCAAGTATAATGCATTACAATAATCAGGGCAAGACCCCATGATTGTCCGGATCGCTGTGAATTTATGAACTGCTGGCAATAGAGTGAGAATTTTCCTGAGTACACACAAGTGTAAGAACCAAGGCAATAACAATGTTGCCATGTGTGCTGAACAATTCATCTGTGTGAGGAAGGAATCATCATTCATGTGTATGATTGTTTTGGTTATCATCTCCTTACGTCAACCTGCACGATCCAATAAGACGGTCCAACAGGGCCACATATATCTGAAACAAGGCTGGGCTCATAGATAACCCTTACTTCTATTTAATATAGGATGGATGCTGCAGTAACGTGGCTCTATGGCTTTATTGTAGGACTCCTTACATAGTCTCAGATAGGGGAGAGAATATGGCATTACAGCAACAGCTTCTGACTTTGCAACTAGGGAACCAGGTTTGAGCCTCAGCGTCAGCTCAACATACTGTGTTTGTGGGCAAAGTGCTAAATCTCCCCAGTGCCTATAAAAAAAATGTGAACTTGTGTAATGTAACTGATGCTCTTTAAAGCCCACCAATACTATCAGGTAGAGTTTGCTCTGTATAAAACTGCAAAAAAAAGTAGTTTACATGGCATTGACATTCTTATTACAATTGTGGAAGTCTCGGGAAACTGACCTGCCTGTGAGGGCAAATGGTTAGTGAAGTAGCCCAAGGACCCAAACATATCAGATAGGGAGCAGGGTATTGTAGCAGAATGCTTTAAAGGTGTATAGGTTTACCTTTATTTTCTTTTTTTAGAATTAAACACATTTTTGACAGACATAAAACAAACATATACAAATTTCTCGATTATTCACGAAAACTAAAAATAATTTAACTTAAAACAAATTTCATCCTGCATCACAAGATTCAGTAACGTGACCTCCTCATTAATATTGCTTACACGATATATAAGAAAATTGGAGTTTCAAAAAAGTCCTATGGAGATTAGTCAATATCAGGCAAATAAATTATGTGAACTGGATCCTGTGTCCTATTGTTACTAATATTAGACATCCATTCTTGATAAGATGTTTGTCCATTGCCTTCTACCAGTGCTTAATTTGTAAAATAAAAAGTGCCAGGGTCCTTGTCAGGAGGCCACTTCAGCTTGCATCACGCATTGCTCTTGTCAGCGCCGCATATGACAGGACCAACATCACTACTAACCATCACACTCTACAAGCGTGACTATTCTAGGCCACAAAGCTATAGGAATGGCTTGGGCAGCAAGTATTAGTCATGGTTATTGTGTTCATCTAATTTAGACAAAAAGCACCACCATGTGGCAGACTATCTTAATAAGTGCTGGTGTTAACAACTTAGCGCTGGTGCCGAGCTCCAGAAACCATGGGTTCCAATTAAGCACTGCTTTCAACTAACACAATGGGAATTTGTTCAAATGCAAAATTGATGACAGCTGTTTTTCTGGTACAGGTGGGACTACAAACAATTTTTTTCCTGGGTGCTTTGATTTACAGTTTGAAGCATTACTTTCACTCTGCGGTTCTTCCCGCACAGCTCTAGGTCCTTGTTTAAGCCAAATTCATATTTTGAAGGAATGGCTATTGCAAGTCTAGTTCCCCATGTGATTCCACCACTTATCTCTGTAACTGAGTTGTCACACAGCTGGCAATCCAGCTTGAATGAAAGTTCTCTCTGAATATTTTGCTAGGAATCCAACCACTTATTTGTCTATGGGACATTTGCTCTTGCTGTCCTGCCTATTTTAGACATCACCAGCTGTCAACTCCATAAGCTTCTCTGTGTGTTGCCATCCTAAATGACAATTGCTTATGTAGCATTTAGCTATTGCTACCTACAGAATTTCTTGTTGAAATGTTTTTGTTACTAATAATAAATAAATAAATACATACATAAATAATCAAATATTTGCTGAATAGATAAAATATGCCAGGGATGCATTCATATGTTGCATATTTTTTCCAGATTTATTTTCTTCCTATTAAAATCTCAGTACTTCTTTAGGAGCTGGGTGTGTCAGTCTCAGAAATGCTTCCCCGATTGGATTTCCTATCTGCTCCAGAGTCAATGCACTTTCAATACCACACCATTGACCTTGATGTGATAAAATAACAGGGTCTTTTATCTTGAGTATATTTTTTGTAAGGAAATCAATAAGCTACCTACAATATTTTAATAGGAATGACATAGCCCATTCAAATATTTGTCAATACTTTTATTATGCTTTTAGTTTTTTGCATTATTGTTTGATAAACAATGTACCTGTTTTTCAAGGATCATAAAGGCAGATATGATGGTTTGGAGTAATAGAGGAAATAGTATACTAAAAAATTCATGTTGAAGTGAAGAAGACACATTGAAAGTTAAGAGCCTAATGTGGTAAGGTGGGGCCACAAATGAGTTGGTATTTTTGCACACCAATTGGTTTGTGACCTGTGAGAAAATGCCCCTTTTTTCATGGTCACCCACATTTTTGCCAAATTCTATTGGTGATTTTTAAGTTCTGCACACTGGGGCACTGCTGCAGTGTGCATGTGCTCTGACTTCTACAACATGTAGAAATTGGCTAATCCCTGATTGGTTTATTTAACTATATTATACTCTAGTGTGACAAAGGAAAACATGGTTTCAGGCATAACATTGCTAGACTGCTGCAGTGAAAAACCTGCAGTGTGACTGTTTAAAAAATCTTTCTAACAGGTAAAGCTTCTATAGTCACCCATCTGTAAGCTTTGTAACCCACAAGCTATGGTGCATGGTATTTAAAAGTGGGCATGTAGGAAATCATTGTTAACATGACCCTGCATAGACAAAGCCCTAAAAGCTATTTTCACTGTGGCAGACTTAGCTGTCCTGTTTTGCAAGGAAAATATAACTTTTCAAACGTTGCCTTTTAAGATCTGAAATGCCAGAGGCTTATTGGCATGTGCCTCTGCCAACTCCTAGCCTGTCCTCAGCCTCAGAAGAGAGATGTGAAAGAGGTGTGAAATTCCTCCCAGGAGCACATAAAAGGCTAATCTGAATGGGCGGAGAAGACTTTTCTAAAACTCAAAAGAGTAGGGGGAGGGTCTGGGCCATTCTTTTGACACCACAGTGTCTTATCCTGCATGATAGATATGTTGAACCACAAGAAACACATTGGCACACTTGAAAGGGAATAACTGTATGCCAAGATGATTCTTGTGTATCCACTATCTGATGACTTAAGAATCCTGTTTTTGTCCTACCAAACTTCTGTCTTTGGGTTTGTTGTAGGTAAATTGCCTGTTTGAAACTGGAGTTTAGTGTTAGATGTAGGAGGACACTAAGATTATCATAGTATGCTCCCCACCCACACCCCAAACCTCAGAACCTAAGTTTTATTGAGGCTGAAGACCTTTCCTATCTTGGATTTGCCCAAGCACATTGCAATTTGGGCCTCTTTGAAGCTAAGCGAGCAGGAACTACTGAAAAAGTAGGTAGGCAGGAGCCTAAAAACCAACAACTCCATTAGTTAGAAAGGAACTAGGAGTGCCTTAGGGTGCCCCCACCTATGGGCTTGTGAACCGTACAAAGCTGGACCCTCACCCTGCCTTCCTCAGAAAACTGCTGGACTTCAAAAGGAAATCAGGTGGATTCAACCTGCTGCACTTGGCATCCGTGACCTGTGAGAAGGAACTGAGGAGGTTCCACCTTCCACTTGAAATACATGGACAGAATGATTTCCAAGTTTGTTGATCAGCTGGATGGCTGCAGGAGCATGACAAATCTGAAGAGGACATTCCTGTGAATAGTCCCAGTTGAGTAGTGGCAACTGTACCTGGACAGGACTTTGCTGTTGCCAGGTGCCTGACACCCTGAGAGGCCCTAACTACTCCCCCAGAGGCATTGGGGAACCTTTAATAGTATACTCCTATGGTTGTTCGGGCTCCAAAGGATGTTTGAGAACTTTTTCAAAACGTTTGCTCCAGATTCCAGAACTGTAGAAAGACTGACAGCAAAAAAGTATCCAACTGGCAGTTCCATGGTGTCAGATTGAATTTCAGGATTGTTCCATGCTGGGAAAAGTTTTTCCTCAGGAAAAGGACAAAGTCCCTTTCCAGATTGGGACTTTAAAACTTCTTTGAACTTCCCTGCTTCTAGGCCCTAGAGAAACCAATGTACTTGGCATATCTGACCCGGGTTCCGTCACAGTTGGCCTCAAATTGCACCTCGGTCTTGGTCTACTGCGACTGTTGACCACAATTGGTGCTTTGTGTTTCTTGGTGCTATTTTCACTTAAATACATAAAAATGTATATATCCAATTCCTTGTCGATTTGGTGTCATTTTGCGTGTTAATTTTTTTATTTTTATAAATTGAAATGGGATTTGTGTTTTTTAACTTCATAACTGTTTTGGTATTCATAAACGCCTTAAAGATTTTCTCTAAATTAGGCCTGTCTGCTCTATGCCACTGCTCCCAGAGGTTGAGCTCATGTTTAAATTACTGAAATCTTTGACTGGACCTAAGAAGATAGTGACTTTACAACGAACAAACCGCTTTTTTCGCACAACCCAACCTTCATTTTATAAAGCAGCTAATGAGCTTAACAGGTCACATCTCAAAATATCTCTTTACAGGGAGTCATAGAAAAGCTGTGCCTCATTGATATGTATGATGCAGTAGTCCTACTAGTAGTATTGTGACATCCTCTGAATGGCTGGATATAAAGGGATGGCAGAATGTGTGTGACAGCGGACCCCCCCTTCTATGCCTCAGAATTTACTGCATGCCAACTTCATTTTACAAAAAGAAACTGTGAAATTGTGCCCTATACCCAAATGCACTTTTTTCTTTTCTCTATCGGAAAACCTTTTTTCCTGGAAGAAATACATTTCCTTAAACCCACTGTAAGTCTGAAGGTGATCCATCTCCATTTCTACCCTTGAAGGCAAATTATTTGAGACCTTTGCTGGAGTAAAACTTTGATCATTGCCATGAACAAATGTTTGAATTAGAATGTGTGAATCGAATGCCAACAAATTCACAGGTTTGTGGGCATTCACAAACTTTCAAGACAAATCATGCTTCGATCCACCCATAGTAGTGAAACCACCTATGCCTTTTGGGAATTCTGTGAATTCCTGGCAGTCATAAATTAAGCCATTTTTGAAAATGTAATTTTCTGGCTGAAAATGGCTTTATGAATCGAGCTCTTTGCAAAGGGAGTATAAGCTAATTCTTGAAGCCTCCTTTCACTGGGACAGATTAGAAGGAAGCTGCTGTCTCTCTAACATGTGCATGAGGGTAGATATAACACTAAAACATTCATAGCACTTATGATGGTATTATAACCGAAAGCTAGAATAATTACAATTATATGATATGGGCTATGTGGCTTAGTACATGTGATAGAGTTCAGGATCATCATAAGCTTTGTGATTGTGACAGTTTCTGTCTTCATTAATGAAAAATGCCATATGCCTACTTTTTAAAACCATAAGAAAGACACAATCCAGCAATAACTTTAAGTTGCTCTTACTGAAATTACAAGTTTTACAAAGCAGGATCTTCTTTTATAATTCCCTTGTAAATGAGCAGAAATCAGGCACTAACAATTGAAGAAACAGTTATTTATTTTGGACAACACCAAGGCCACAACTCTTCACAGGGAGGTCCCCTAACTTAATCCAACAGTCAACAGAATGTTGAAACCACTAAAACTAAAGGAAGGGAACAATGAGTGAGCATGGAAGAGGGAAATGGGTATACTACATTGCAATGTAAATGGTAAATGATAGAACTACATATGAGAAATAGATATGCAATAAAAAGAAAGATATAACACACCTTCTTCCTATGGGTAAATAATTATGTCATTATAAAATATGTATGCCACACAGGTACATTACAGTGTCTTTGTTTAGATATGTCCTTCTATTCCTGCCATTTGTACTCTTTTCAAGCTTATGAGGGTTATGACATTTTTTTCAGGATTTTCACATTTCACAATTCTATCATAACTTCACGTTTGACCATTTTCTAAAGTAACCACATTTCTCATTAATTTCCATATTTTAATAATGAGTGATTGTAGGAAAGTGCCACTGTTGGCATGGTTACCCCAGTTAAGTTGTAAAAGGTACCCATGGTACCAAAGGCCCTGTGGCCAGGGAAAGTCCCCAAGGTCTGCAGCATGTATTGTGCCACCCTAGAGGACCCCTCACCAAGCACATGTACACTGCCTTTACAGTTTGTGTGTGCTGGTGGTAAGAAATAAAGGCAACGTCGACATGGCACCCTTCTAGGGGACCGTGCCCACAAACCACTGCCTGTGGCATAGGTGAGACACCCCTGTAGCAGGTCTTACAGCCCTAAGGCAGGGTGCACTATACCACAGGTGAGGGCATAGCTGCATAAGCAATATGCCCCTACAGTGTCTAAGTCCATTCTTAGACATTGTAAGTGCAGTGTAGCCATATTGAGTTAATGGGCTGGGAGTTTGTTATTGCAAACTCCACAGCTCCATAATGGCTTCACTAAATACTGGGAAGTTTGATATCAAACTTCTCAGCACAATAAACACCCACTGATGCCAGTGTGGGATTTATTGAAAAATGCACACAGAGGGCATCTTAGAGATGCCCCCTGTATGTTAGCCAAACTGCTAGTATAGGACTGACCGATCTGTGCCAGCCTGGCACTTTCAGAAAAGTTTCTGACCACATGGGGTGAGAGCCTTTGTGCACTCTGTGGTCAGAAACAATGCCTGTCCTGGGCAGAGGTGCTTCACACGTCCCCCCTACAGGAACTGTAACACCTGGCGGTGAACCTCAGAGTCTCAAGCCTTGTATTACGGTGCCCCAGGGCACTCCATCTAGTGGAGTTACCCGCCCCCAAACAAAGCCCGACTTTTGGCAGCAAGTCCTGTGGGAAATGTAGGGAAAACAGGGAAGAGTGACCACCCCAGGCACGGCCACCCCTAGGGTGCCCAGAGATGAGGACACCCCCTCCCTGCAGAATCCTCCATCTTGGGTTGGAGGACAGGGACCAATAGGATTAGGTTTGTGCCCCCCTCCCCAAAGGGAGTGGGCACAAGGAGGGTGTAGCTACCTTCAGGGACAGTAGCTATTGGCTACTGCCCTCTTACCCCTAAAGTGCCCCTAAATCTAGGATTTAAATGCCTCCCGGAACCTAGCGCACCAGATTCCTGGCTACCTGACAAGAAGAAGAAGGACTGCATAGCTGAAACACCCAGCAGAATAGAAGGAAGATGTCAATTGACTTGGCCACAGCCCTACCAGCCTGTCTCTTGCTTCAAAGAACCTGCAAAAGAACATTGACACATCCTCTGGGACCAGCGACCTCTGCCAAGCTCCAGAGGACTGCTCTGCACCCGAAAGGACCAAGAACTCCCATGGTCAGTGGCCCTGTCCAAGAAGAAAACAGCAACTAAGGACTCCAACCTAACTCCAAATGCGTGAGTCCTAACCACTCTCCACCCGACACCCACCTCCCATGTCCAGGTGGCCCAACCAGCTAAAGAGGATCCCCAGGCGATTCTGAGCAAGTGCACACCCTGGATTGATCTCTCCACGCCGCCGCCTGCAGAGTGAATCCCTAGGAACCCCCTGTATGCGAAGCTCCAGACAAAGATATCCGATGCCTAAAGACACACTACAGCAGCAGACCCCAGGCCTTGGAGAACCCAACCTCCAGTGCAGCAACGTTCAGCAGGCGGCCCTCCTCCCTGTCCAGCCTGTGGTTTACCCGAGACGACTCCCTGGACCTTGCCTACAGCCTCTGAGTGACCCCTGGGGTTCCCTCATAGAGAATCATTGGAGACCTGACCTCTTGTTTGCACCCTGCAACCAGCCACCCCAGTGCCGCTGAGGGTGTATGCTTGATGCCTACTTGTAGTCCCCCCAGTGCTCCTCTAAACCCACCCATGTCTGCCCTCCGAAGTCACTGGTACTTACCTGCCTGCAGATCTGAAACCGAGTGCCCCCGGCCTCCATATGAGCCAACGTTAATTTTGCCTACACTTTGACCTCTGCACCCGGCCGGTCCCGTGTTGCTGGTGGTGGGTGTTTGGGGTTAACTTGAACCCCAATCTGTGGACTTTCTAACCCCTGGAGACTAGAAATTTAAGTGTTGTACTTATCTGTAAAACAATCTAACTCTTCTTCCCCCCAGGAACTGTTTCTGAAAATTGCAGTATCATGTTTTTAAAAAGATTATTGGCAATATTTCAAAAACTTTACAACTTATCGATTTCCAACAAAGTACTGTTGATACATGTGTGAAATACAAATCTATTGAAGTTCTTACCTGCAACTTGAATCTTGTGGTTCTAAAAATTAATTAAGAAAATATATTTTCGCTATATAAAAAACATTGGTCTGGAGTTATGTCATTGAGTGTGTACTTTTTCTATTGTCTGTGTGTGTACAACAAATGCTTTGCACTACCCTCTGATAAGCCTACCTGCTCGACCACACTACCACAAAAGAGAGCATTCATATTATCTACTGTAGCCTCTGTTAAGCCTCTGGGGAACCCCTGGACTCTATGCACACTATATCTCACTTTGAGATAATATATACAGAGCCAGCTTCCTACAGTGATGAAAATGTAGACCTTTCCATGTAAGAGTGGCTGGGAAGCTTTACCATTACCACATCTCCCATTTTCTATATGGGTTTACAGGTAGATACATGACTATTGTATCTTTCTGCATTTTTTTTGTTGTTGAGTGGTTATCGTCTCCATGATTTCCTCTACAGCTATAGATCCCTTGTCACTTAACCAAAATTGAGCCAGCTTGGTTCCTAGACTTCTACTCTTGAGTGAAAGTAATCATGAACTACTGGTAACATTGTGAGGCATTATACAATATCACCATGTCATTTCATTACAAGCATTTTTAAAGTTGATGACACTACTTAAAATTACTTGTATAACAATCTGTGATCATCCTGATAGTATGCTCCACTATACCATTACCTCAAGGACAATTTAAAGCAGAATTTGAATGTTTACGGCATGTTATTCAGAAATTCTTTCACTTTGTGTGACAAGAACTGCACCCTGTTGTTAGTTACAATGGTGTGGCGCCCCCCTTCATTGAAAACTACTTCACCATGGGAATGTATAACCACTGTGGTATTAGTGTCCTGTACAATTTGTATCTCTTTCCACTTAGAGTGGTAATCTATTAGGCTCAATATAAATCATCCTCCTAAACCAGCACAGTTATAGGCCCGATAATGTGAAAAGCAATTTTATTCCAGGGACTCAATCACAATTCTACAGGGGATATGTGAGATTTCTTCACTTGATTCATCTTATCACTGAAAACACAACTTGTGCAACTCCTTATTTTATTTTTAACTATGGAATCCATGCAAGGCCACTAATAGTGCTGCAGTGTTTTATTCACCCTAGGTGACCTTCATGCATTAGTTTATTATAAAGATCATGTGAAGGTGCATGTGTTTCTCCTCTGTTCACACAATCATAAAAATATACGTTATCTCAAACTTTCAAAAGTCTTTTTTAATATCATCAAATTCAAAACATCGCATCAGCCAACCTTGAATTATCCTTTCCTTAAGTTTGGTAAACATAGGATCATTCTTTTTACTCTCTTCCCGCTCTAAACAAGTAGCTAGCACAAATTTATCCATAGTTTCTTCATCATCTGTTACTGATGGTAATGGTAATCCAGGCAAAATCCTGGAACATAGTTCATGTTAAAATTAAAACCCTCAAGGCCTAGGAACCATCCTGGTATTCTGGGAGTGGATTTCTCTACATCTCTGATTGTGAAAGCTGGAATTAATGGATTGTGGTTGTTCTTATAACAAATGGTATATCCCACAAAAGATATTTTAAAATGGTGCACAGCCCAGTACAGAGCCAACACTTCTCATTCTACTTCTGAATATGAGGTTCCAGTATTGCATAAGAAACAAGAAGCAAATGTGCTGAGCCTGACCTTACCACCCACCACTTAGCTAAGGGGTGGCTAGTCCCTTAGTACCAGCATCCATAGTTATTATGGTGTGTTTTTCTCCATAACAACTCTCAAAGAAAGGATCATCAATTATCTCCTGCTTGAGTCTTAAGAATGCTGGTTGTAAAGATTTTTCCCATGTGAACCTTTCATTTTTTAAAGATGGTTTTTAATGGTTCAGTAAGACTAACAAAGATTTTTACAAATTTACTGTAATACTCCAAAAGAGCCAAGAAAGATTAGCTTCATCTTTGTTACTAGGAAAAGGGGCATTCTTTATGGCTTCAACAAGGTCTAACTTCAGTTTAATCCCATCCTTTGATAGAGTGTGAGCTAAGTATGAGACTGACCTTCCACCAACTCAGCATTTCTCCTTCTTGAGCGTGAGCCCTTGTTGTCCTAGTCTCTCTAAAAGTTTTCTAAGAGCACTGTCATGTTCCTCATCAGTTTTGCCATAAATTAATAGATCATCCTGAAGACATAGGGGCATATTTATACTCCGTTTGCACCGAATTTGCGTCGTTTTTTTCGACGCAAATTAGACGCAAAACTAACTCCATATTTATACTTTGGCGTTAGACGTGTCTAGCGCCAAAGTTCATGGAGTTAGCGTCATTTTTTTGCGTGAACACCTTCCTTGCGTTAATGATATGCAAGGTAGGCGTTCCCGGCTTAAAAAATGATTCCGATGCTATTGTGTCGGATTTATACTCCCGGGCAAAAATGACACCCGGGAGTGAGCGGGACTAAAAAACCTGCATTTGCGCCGGATTTTAGCGCCTGGGTCAGGGCAGGCGTTAAGGGACCTGTGGGCTCAGAATGAGCCCAGAGGTGCCCTCCCAAGCCCCCAGGGACACCCCCTGCCACCCTTGCCCACCCCAGGAGGACACCCAAGGCTGGAGGGACCCATCCCAGGGAAGAAAAGGTAAGTTGTGGTAAGTTTTTGTTTTAATTTTTTTTTGTGGCATAGGGGTGCCTGATTTGTGCCCCCCTACATGCCACTACGCCCAATGACCATGCCCAGGGGACAGAAGTCCCCTGGGCATGGCCATTGGGCAAGGGGGCATGACTCCTGTCTTTGCTAAGACAGGAGTCATGTTAATGGCGTCTGGGCGCCAAAAAAAAATGGCGCAAATCGGGTTAAGACGATTTTTTTGCCTCAGCCTGACTTGCCCCATTTTTGGACGCCCAAACGCCATTTTTCCCTACGCCGGCGCTGCCTGGTGTAAGTGGTTTTTTTTCACGCACACCAGGCAGCGCCGGTCGACTAACGCCGGCTAACGCCATTCAATAAATACGGCGCCCGCATGGCGCTTCAGAATGGCGTTAGCCGGCGCTAATTTTTTTGGCGCAAAACTGCATTAGCGCAGTTTTGCGTCAAAAAGTATAAATATGGCCCATAGTACGTTCTCTTTTCTCAAAATCTGTTGCAATTTTCTCTGAAAAACTACTACATTAGATGCTAGACCAAAAATCATCCAGTTAAATCTGTGCGCCCCAAAAGGGGTGACAAAAGATATGAGTAATTTACTATCTGGATGTAATTCTACTCGATCACGAGCAGAGAAAAACTTGATTACAGAAAAACACGCCTCTCCTATCATTTCATTTATCCTAGTCAGAGAGTGGTGATCTATCTATATGTTTGAGTTAAGATCACTCAGATCAGTTCATACTTACCATAGTCATCCTTCTTGTTTTCGACAGAGTTAACTACTTTGTTAGTATTCCCTCTACAGAGGCAAAATTACCTCAATAGTTAAATTTCCTACAAAGGACACTTTTTGCTGGACGACTTGAATTATTAGCTAAATTTCCACTATTAAAATGCCTAAAGCATTTCAGTTTGGAATCTTGATTGTCCATACCTTATACTATAGTTATGTGAACTGCAGTGGCCCTTCTGTACGGGCTGAGGTGTCACACCCTCCACCTTTTTCCCAGAAAGAACAGTGTCTGTAAGGCTGAACAAAGGTCAGCCTGACAGACTCTCTTCTGGTTCAGATGAGGCAGCCAGGAGCTAGGCGTGCACTAAACGCACAGGCTCCTAGCAGCCTGAGTTGAACTTTACCGTGCTGAGGATTTTACAGCCCTATGGGCGTGACCTCCTCAACTTTGCAAAGGTGACTCAAGGCCCTCCACCATGTGTCGAGGGGAACATCACTGATTGCCTCGGACCCAGGAGCTTCAGTTTTAAGCCCTGCAGTGTTCAGGGGCAAGTGTCAATCAGTGACACCTCGTCACAGAGAGGGGGGGGGATCAGCCATCCCGCTGACCCCATACCACTCTGTGATGAGATTGGGACTGACCTAAGGTCAGCCAATGAGGGATGGCATCAGTCCCATCCCTCCTGGGACCTCCGAGGGTTCCCTGGCACAGCTGCTGCTGTTGAGGTAAGTTTTATGTGATTTGTTTATGTTTGGTGAGTACCTATATGCATGTATGAATGCACATGTATGTGTTAGTGAATATTGTGAATGGGTGTGTGTGCTTGTGTGAATGAATGGGTGTGAGTGAGGTGTATGTGTGCATGTGTGCCCTCCCCCTCAAACCCTCTCCCTGGTAAAATTACCAGCTGCCGCTGTATGTGAATACTCTCTTCCTTTCTTCAAGTCAATATTCTTTAGTTGGTTCCTGACTTCATTAGTTTGATTTTCTACTATTTTTTCATTTCTTTTATACATTCAGGAATATGCTCCACATTTAGCTACATCAAGAGCTTATTTAAGATCAGGGTTCTTTGTTACAAATTTTTCTTGAATTTGAGGACTATTGGTACACTGTACTAGCTGGCCTCTTTTAAGAGAGCCAGATAATTCTCCAAATTCACATGTGTTAGCCAAACTCCTAAAATAGCTATATAATTTCCTACTTTCTCATATTTTTTCTTGAGCACGGCCAAATAATTATGTCTCTCTAATACAATGTTGATTTTCTCACAAAATCATTTTCTCTGTCCCCAGTGCAATTATATTATTTTTCTTCCTCAAGCTCTGGGAGATTTTCAAATACTTTTTATCTTCAGTTAAAAGGCTATACAATAAAATATTTTGCTTTCTTAGTGGTGAAAATGTATCTCCCCCAATGGTGATCAAATATAATTCAAATTGTATCCATGATAATAAAGGTTCCCCAGATTCAGAAATGAAAGGAGGAGCTGGTTCATACTTGCTGCTGCCATTACAAAATGAGGATGAAAAATCACTAAATGCATTACAAGTGTTAATGGACTAGATGAAATAGATGAAATAGATGGTCAAGGTGATAAAATATAATTTACATTATAGAAAAATGTGTAAGTAATAGTATACTCTAATAATATAATAATATTATCAGATATAGTGACAGTAAATTCATAATGAAATGGTAGCAATACATTGTTTCTACTCCACCATGGAAGATGGCATGCACACAATGAAAATAGGTTGCGTGAAAGAGAATTCTAATGTTGCTTTGTCGGAGAGAAATACTTCAAGCAGCTAGTTTTGAAAAATGCCTCTAAACAAACTCCACTTGCAAACAATGGGCTGAAAAAAGTTATCCACTTACTGCACTTGAGCGGGAAATTGTGACTCAGGACATCGAATTGGGTAGAAAGAAAGAAGGGCGATCTACTCAGGCAGTTAAGCCAGATTGTGATGCGGCCAAAATAATGATCTGAAGCTTCCCAGAAGAGTTGTTCTGGGAAGAAATGTACTTACACACGATGAAACAAGATGAAACAACCTGCTATCACGTCCAGGAACTTTGATCTTGTTGACAACAAACAAATTGGCATCACCTTCAGGCACCATAAATTCCCAGTGCTTACACGAAGAAGACAAGCAATGCGTTCAAATAATGATCCCTCAGTAAGAAGTAAGCTTTGTGATTAAACTGCTTAACAATAATTCATGCAGGAGTTTCAATTGAAGTTGCTCCTACAGACGAAACAGTTCACTGTGGTTCCAGACACAAAGTATAGCTCATATTAAATAAGACATTTACTCAGAGATGGGCATATAAGTCTTTCAATAAAATCACATGAAAGTCTGAGGGATGATGTTGTCCACTTGGCCGCCTGTGCAACTGTACCTGTTGGCAGTGTTTTAATTCCTTTGTAAACTAGCAGAAATCACACACTTACAACTGAAGAAACAATTATTTAATCTGAACAATACTACTGCCACAGCTCTTCACAGAGAGGCCCATAACTGAATCCAACTGTCTATAGAATCTTGTGATCACTAACTCTAAGTGAAGTGATCAACGAATGAGCAGAGAAGGGGAGAATAAATATACCAAAGTAATATACCACATTGTAATGGAACAGGTAAATTATAGAACTACATATGAGAAAGGGTTATACAATTAAAAAAAAAGATATAACAGATCTCATAATAACTCAACCAGGGCTGTTTTTCTGAACTTTGAAGTAAGGTGACATATCCTCTTCAATTAGGCCTATATATATACACCTTATCAGTCCTATGCCTTGCTTTGTCTTACCTAAAAAATGTTTGCCTTTATAATTTATGACCCCCACATTTTCAAAGATACTGATCTTTAAAACAGCAATACCACTCCATCCTTTTTTACTTAATCTGCCTGCCATGTTCTATGTGACCCAAATGTTGTATAATGCTGGATCTCCCGAAAGCAAAACTATCTGCTCTATTTCAGGAGTCAATGGGGAAGATGGAGAAAACTTTTCTTGTCTTTACTTGTATATTCAAATGGAATTACATAAATGGTAAGTGATTACTATAAACCTCTATGAATGCATGTATATTTGACTGTATGCTCATTCACTCATGTTACATTTTATGGCAGTCTTTCATTGACGAATCCACATTTTAAATGTGGACGACATTAAGTCTGTGCCCCTTTTGTCCTTGGAAAACGTTCTTTACTTAATTAATTATTGTTGTTACTTTTCAACCTCCTGCCGTTACCAGTCACTGAGTAATCCCCTTTAGTGTGCCTATAAGGGTGTGCAAAGTTTTGAAAAAATACCTCTGTCAGGGTGTTTTTCATCCTTCACATGACAGGGCCTTTTGACCCAGGACAAGTGTGGTGAACCATACACAATTACTTCAACTCCACCTCAACAATTTAGACACTATGACCAATGTGGCCACGGAAGGAAAGCTCCAATCAGTATTAAAGTTCAAAGCTTTATTTTTTACAACCACAAAGTTAGTGTCATAAAGACAATGAGAAAAATCAAATTGTAAAGGTATATGATCACCATAGGCTGTTCAAGGCAGTGAAACAAGTTCAAACAAGTTAGCAATAACACTATTAGGCATTCTAGAAGAATCAGGCATATCATTAGTGAAATTATCTGAGATACAGAAATATATCTTAGGTCAGATTGTATCAACATTGGTCAAGTTCAATTAAGCAGAGTATGCACATTTGGGCTGGACATCGGTTGTCTCTGCAGCTAACCAAATTAGGAAATGCATATGAGGGGACAAACACATGTGGGAGAAAAAAATAATTTGAGAACAACTTATCTTGGACTACAGAAGCTAAAAAAAGAGTGAGTGCCAGCATGATCAATTCTGTTCTAGACAAGTGACATGTCAGGGGGCAATGTCAATCAACTGTGAGAGATTTACCTTTCCAAGGGACAGCATTCAATGATTCCTCATCAGCAAAGCATCTAGATCATCTAGATCAATAGCAAAGTCCAGTCAGGGATGTCATCAGGATAGGTGCAGAGCGAGAACTATACTCAAGGGGGCAGAAGATCTGCAGAGAGACTGACTTAAACGTACAAAGTCCATCCCTATTAAGAAACACGTAACTCAATTTGATTTATCAGTTCAGTGGCATCATGGCATGCAAAATGGACATCATCCAATCAACTTAATAGACAAACTTTAGGTTGCAACAGTCTGGTATTTTCTCAAGTCTGTCATGGGAACAACTACCCTTTCCGTGTTACTCCAATTTTTTCAAAACATTTTGTATTCCTTTGCAACATTTTGTTTAGTTCACAGGTTTTACAATACAGTTGCCTCAGTTCCATGTGAATCCATATGTCAATTGAAACAAATTACTTCACTTTAAGTTCACGGGCCTGGATGTTCCTTTACAAGGTTGCTAAACTATAAGTCTCTGTGCAATTGAACAAAGAACCTATTACTACTGGCAAAGTGTCTCATGGGAACAGCACCTAGAGAAAAACTCATGTTAAAAAGAACAATGATTCATCAGTTTTACATGACTGCAGATACAAATTCTGCAGTTATGCTAACACAAGAAATATAAATTGTGTTAAAAATATTTGTTAATAGAAAACACATAATATGCAAACTTACCATCAGAATAAGTAAAACATGTCATTATAATTTGTAAAACGTATTAATGCATCACATTAGGTATAATAGAGAATTGCATTATTTTCATTTACACTTAGCTTTAAACTAAAAAAGTCACACATTAAACATTGGAAAACCAAATTTGTTTTGAATCTAGCAGTTAGTCTAGAGTCTACAATATTCTTTAATAATATTTATTTTTCTCTAACATATCGTTTGATAAGGAAGGTACAATTGTGACCACCAACAAAATGAAAACATGAACACTTTTGAAATACGTGCCAGTGCATCTTTCATTTGTTAGGCTGTCAAACTTGAGAATTAAATTGTCACCAAAAGCATTACTAAATTATGTGCTCCAACACCTTTGATCCAATTTACAAAGGGACATGTAAATATCTGGGTACCAGACTAATGAGGACACCTTTAACTAGTTTATTATCTCACAAAACTCCAATGAAGTTATACTAACATCAGGTAACTTTTACATATAAATGGAAACTCTCCACACTATACATGTGTGGCAAAGACAATACCATTTGCAGTAGGTTTTGCATGTGGAAAATATGACTTCTCCCATACTTAAATCAAACCTATGTATGGTAAATCCTCATGAATCAAGCAATTCACTGTTACATTTGTACATCAACAACACCCGGTTCCTAGGTCTTTAAGGGGCCACTGAGTGACTAAATAAGACTAGTTCTCCTTACTTAGTCCTTCATATAGACAAAACAAATTCTAGACTATTCCCTTGCTTTATGATGTCAGCAGCTTGGATTCAGACAAATGGCATTAGTCAGTGGATTGATCCTTTAAGTTTGTCATGTCCTCTGCTAACACTACACTGAAAGGAAAGAGTGATACCTTGAACAAGAGGTCTTGTCACATCTGCTGGAAGTTACTTAGTGATTTAAAATCATCCATTACATTTTGTTTGTATCACCACTCAAACTCATTAGAATGAGGGTAACCCCTGTAATGAAAATCTAAGAAAACAACAAACAGCGGGCTGCACTTATAGGGTGAATATTTCCTCTTGTTATTGTGAGACAGCATAAAGTACTTTGAATATCACCCATTATGTTTTCATTTTTTCTTGTATCATGCTGATTGTTAACATGAATTACAATTTGAATAACTCCTATATTAACTTCTTCCTGTATCTTTAGCATAGTCTTGTAGTTGGCTCCCCATTAACCCGACTTAAAGGCAGGAGTATCAGAGCAAAGGTGAGGGAAAGAGCAAACTGGTATAGCCCCATGCAGAAGAGGTTTTATGTTTTTAAGAATATGTGACCCGTTGAGGATGGAAATATTCTAAATTAAGAAGGGAGAAACAGAAACACAAATAATGGAGTGTTAAAATAGAAGGTCAATACCAGCCAATATTAGCCCTAAGGTACTCCATTGTCTTCAGTGGATCTCCCAACATTCCAATGCTATGATAAGATTTGTTCTGCCTTTCACATTGTATGTTTAGGTAGCCTATTGAAATTACCTCTGGTTTTGTAGTGCATTGGCATACTTAAGCTTTTTTCTCATGGTCTCTTCTGTGCAATTTCTTTAGCCACAATTATTTTGCCATGTGGTATGCTGGGGTATATCATTTTTTTACTTTCAGATGTGAAAGCTGGAAATATGTTCTGCAAAGGTACAATGCTGTTACTTTTCTGAACGTCTTTGTTATAATATCAGAAGATCAGCATGTTTAGTAGATTAGTATTTTCACATAGATTCATCTTACAGTCTTTGCACTGGACAAATGCATTTCAAATATATCATTGATAAAGTGTGTAAGAATTTGACTCATATTTTTTACTACGTTTCTTATTCTTACAAGTCCAACGTTCCATTGTCCCATTAGAAATTCTAAGAAGGGCCAAAATGTTGTACCTATAACTGTGCATGTAGTCATGTGAAAAATTGCCCACATGGAAGAAGTGATTGAGGATTAAGATGAAAATGGTGTCTTCAAACGACATGATTCCAGGTCATGTAGTCAATGGTACAAAACCACTGTATTTAAATTTGAAGTACTGTGGATGACAATGTTTAATGACCATAGATGTTTTCACTTTCCATTTGCAGTAGTGAGGGACTCCACTATTAGTTTTGCCAGAACCAGAGTGTAGCCGGGCGATCCCGGCTACGAGAACAGCAGATGACGTATCGGCCGAGGCCGATACGTCATTTCCGCGTCTTCCCGTTGCCGGGGAAACGCGGCGCGAGAGCGGAAGCCAGGACGGCGTTGCCCGGGAAACAACGTGTGTTTCCCGGGCTACAGGCAGCCAAAAGGAGATCGCACGGACCCGAACGGGGAGGAGGAACGCGGAGAGTGAAACACCCGAGGAGAGAGGACGGAACACGGAGGAGACAAGACAAGGACAGAACGAGGAGGAGGAAAGGACCAGGGAAGAAGCAGACGAGGCATTGGAGAAAGGAGAGAGGGAGGAAGATCTCCAGAACGAGGAACCAGGAGGCCAACGGGAGAAACACTATCCAGCCAGCCACGGCCCTGGAGGGTCGTGGCTTAGCAAGGTACGGTCCTTTTGGACAAGGAAAGGGGAAACTTGAAGGGAAGGGACTGGGGAGGGGTCATAGAGGAGGGTTGGAAAGGGAGGTAGAAGGGAGGGCACTGTAAATAAACCCACTAGTGTCACATATACCCACACTAAGATTAGGTGTGTGCCCACTAGTCCCCTGCACACTCCTCACTGGCACCAACCCCCTCCTATTGTGTGTACCACCTCCCAGTCCAGAGCTAAAAGAAAGGAAAGAACCCTTATTAAAAACACGATACTTACCTTAGCGTTTTTTCCTTCTATTTCCGGCACCACCCTGGATTTCGACGAGCGAGCTGGACAGCTGGGTCACCGGTGAAATAAGAAACACAGAACATATAATCACGATCCTGGAAAAAGATACAAAAGAAGAACACAGAGACTAAGGAAGACGATAACACTTGGGATTTTTGTTAATCATATTATTCTTTCCGAATACTTAAAAATAAATCACTTACCTCTAACTAACTAACGCCTCAGTGGTCTTCATACTGTTCAACCTGCCACAGTGGTGTCAGAAGTGGGATAACTACCTGTGTAGCCTCCCCGCAGTAATCGAACAGTATAACCATGAGTGAACAACCCTCATTAGAGGATATGATAAAGCAATTGGCCGAGGGCCAACGTCATCTCCAACTGGTGTGGGAGGCCCACCAGCGAGAGGCCAAAGAGGACAGGGAAGCGTTACAGTCAGCTTTGAAAAGTCAGGCGACCATTCTTGCGAATAATCAACTGGTCCATGAGACGGCCATGACAAAATTGACTGAAACCATTGCTAGTAGCAAAGTACATCCCAATGTCCCCAGTTCTGTATTACAGAAATATCAAGACGGCGAAGACCCCGAAGCTTTTTTTACTAATTTTGAGAGAGTGGCATCATCCGCCCAATGGCCTGAGGATAGATGGGGTCAGTATATCGCCCCCTTACTTACAGGGATCCTACAAGCAGCATATCAAGCAGCGAACCCGGGTGGAACAACGCCGTACCAAGAGATAAAGACTAGTATCTTAGAACGTGTGGGACATGACACGGAATACTATAGGGTTAAATTTAGAAAAATCAAATGGGGACCAAATGAAGATCCCCGAACTTTTTATTATCGGGTAAAGGATTTGGCCTTAAAATGGTTGGGTTCTTCCGGAAATAGTAGGGAGGAAGTAATCCAAACAATTGTCCTGGAACAATATTTAGAGTCCCTACCTACCACCACTAAGAACTGGATCCGCCAACATCCGAAAGTGACTACGGACATGGCAATTGATCTAGCATGTGCTTATCATCGCTCCACTGATGTGAGAAATATATCCACCCGCCCCATCTTAAAACCAGGGCCTTCCACTCCTAAAAATACGACAAGAGCCTTTTCGGAAGAACCAGTACCTCACCGATTTCCTAATCCTCCACCAGTAGCAGGACCCCAATGTTATAGCTGTGGGGAATGGGGCCACATTGCCCGCATGTGCCCCAGAAAACAAGACAGTAGTGAGCCCATGGAAATCGGCGTTACTAGGCGACGGGTACTGTGTACCGGAAGAGGTAACCAAAAGTTTAAACAACTTTTGAAAGTCAATGGGAATACCATATGGGCACTTATTGATTCAGGGTGTAGCCAGTCGGTGGTAAGAAAAGATATAGTTCCCCTTGTCGGTGAAAGAACTGAACAATGGGTGAATATATGTTGCATACATGGAGATAAAGAACAATACCCTTTATACGACCTCACAGTGGAATGGGGAAAACACCGGGATACCTTACCGATGGGAGTAATGTCCAATCTGATTGAGGAGTGTATCATTGGAACTGATTATGAACATTTCCAAGAAATACTGGATTACGTTAGACAACCCACACTGACACAGGAGTGGTGGAGAGACGCTCCTGTTTCCGATAGCAGTATAGAAAGTCCCACAATCCGGAGAAGGTTATCACGCCGAGAGAAACGAATGGAAAAATTGAATTACTTGGGAAAGGAGAGATCAGGACCAAAAACAGGCCTTATTGCAGAGACACATGAAGTCCCTGTCAGTTTTCCCCATCAACAAAGAGGAGATCCTTCTCTCGCTCACGCCTGGAAGTCGGCCAGGGAAGAAGAAACCGAAGAGGTGGGTCCCTACTTCCTCATTAAGAACAACCTCTTATATCGTATAACCACTACCAGTACCGGAGAACAGAAACAACAATTAGTGGTACCCGAGCATTATAGAAATCAGGTCCTAACGATGGCACATTGTCAACCTGGGGGCGGCCACTGTGGGAGGGATAAAACAGAAGAATACCTTCTTAGACGGTTCTATTGGCCGGGAGCATTTGCCCACATACGTAAATATTGTTCCCAATGCCCCAGATGCCAACTCACTGAACCTGGTAGGCCTAAGAAAGCACCTCTGATGCCCCTGCCCATTATAGATATCCCCTTCAGTAGGATAGGAATGGACCTCATAGGACCTGTAGTACCATCCTCAAAAGGTTATACGTATATCCTAGTCATGGTTGACTATGCCACAAGATACCCCGAGGCCGTTCCCTTAAAAAGTATGACAACAAAGACAGTGGCCCAGGCCACGATAAACATTTTTTCCCGAGTAGGATTCCCTCATGAAATACTCACCGACCAAGGGACTCCTTTTGTATCCACTCTTATGAAGCAAGTATGTAAAACCTTAGGTATTTCCCAAATCCGTACCTCGGTATATCATCCACAGACAGATGGACTCGTGGAACGATATAACCGAACAATAAAAACCTTATTGAAAAAAGTGATTGAAGAGTCAGGGAGAGACTGGGATCAAAAATTACCCTTAGTATTATATGCTATTCGAACACATGAACAGTCCTCTACAGGACACAGCCCCTTTGAGCTGGTGTTCGGAAGACAGCCGAGATCTCTTCTTGACATGGCCATCGAAACATGGGAGGAAGAGGCAGAAGAAGGGGGAAAGCCTCTTCTAGAATACACCCATAATTTAAGGTCACAGCTACAAAGTCTATGGGACACGGTCAAAGTGAATATGGAACAAGCTCAAAATATTCAAAAACAGTATTATGACCGAGGGAGCAAGTTACGGGTGTTACAACCAGGAGATCAGGTTTTAATTATGCGTCCAACCTCAGAACAAAAACTACTTGCCAAATGGCAGGGCCCCTATACGATAATAAGAGCAGTCTCTCCGGTTACATACCTGGTGGAATTATCAAATTCTCCCCAGAAATCACAGATCTATCACATAAATCTCCTTAAAAAATGGGAGGAACCAGATCCCCAAAACCCTGCTAGAGTGTTGACGGGATTACTATGTACAAATAATAAGTCAAGTATCGAGTTCTGTCCAACCGAACACAGTAACGGGAAAGATTTACCCCAAGTAAATGAAACCTTAACACAAGCAGAAAAAGAAGAAGTATACAGGTTAATAGAGCACTTCCGGGATTTCTTTTCAGCATTACCAGGAAAAACCACTTTGATAACCCACAAAATAAGAACCTTGCCAGGGAAAATTGTGAGGTTACGGCCATACCGTATTCCTGAGGCGAGGAAGCAGATTATGGAGGCTGAAATACAGAAAATGTTAGAACAAGGGGTAATTGAACCATCAAATAGTCCCTGGTGTTCCCCGGTTGTGTTAGTACCAAAACCCGATGGTACTATTAGATTCTGTATTGATTTTAGGAAGCTTAACGAAAACTCCATGTTTGACACATATCCCATACCCAGAGTTGATGACGTATTAGAGAAACTAGGAAAAGCCAAATATATGACTACCTTAGATTTGACAAAAGGATATTGGCAGATTCCCTTAGCCACAGAGGATAAAGAGAAAACAGCGTTCGCCACCCAATCCGGTCTGTATCAGTTCACTGTACTACCCTTTGGTCTCCATGGAGCCCCAGCCACATTCCAGAGGTTAATGGATAAACTCTTAAATCCCTTCCAGTCTTTTGCAGCAGCCTACCTAGACGATGTAGTAATCTTCAGTGAAACGTGGAATGATCATCTAAACCATTTATACCAAATTTTCCACACTCTTGTCACCGCAGGATTAACTGCTAATCCTAAAAAGTGCATCATAGGTACACCCGACATATCATACTTGGGCTACAAAATTAGCCAAGGGAACCTAAAACCTCAAACAAAAAAAGTAGAGGACATACTAAACACACCTAAACCTACAACAAAGAAAGAGTTACGATCCTTCTTAGGGTTAGTGGGCTATTATAGAAGATTCATACCTGATTATTCTACATTGGCCGCCCCTCTCACAGACCTTCTGTCTAAATCCCATCCTAATAGGCTAGCCCCCTTTTCAGAGCAACAGGAAAACAGCTTTGAACAACTAAAATCCTTCCTAACCAAAGACCCAATACTACGATGCCCGGATTTCTTGAAACCTTTTCATCTCTATACTGATGCTTCAGATGTGGGTTTAGGGGGAGTATTGGCCCAGCCTGACGGGGAAGGTAGGGAGCATCCCGTAGTATATGTCAGTAGGAAGCTGTTTCCCCGGGAACAACACTACCCGACCATTGAGAAAGAATGTCTGGCCATAAAATGGGACGTAGATACGTTGCAATATTACCTTCTGGGTCGGCCCTTCATACTTTTCACGGATCATGCTCCTCTCACGTGGTTGTCTGCCCATAAGGATACCAATTCTCGGGTATTACGATGGTTCCTTGAACTGCAACCATTTTCCTTTCAGGTCCGTCACATACCTGGTCGCCAACAGGCCCCAGCTGACTATTTATCCCGTTTCCCTGACGCTGCTCCGGTCCTCGAGCAGGACCGTTCATGGGGAGAGGTATGTAGCCGGGCGATCCCGGCTACGAGAAGAGCAGATGACGTATCGGCTCAGGCCGATACGTCATTTCCGCGTCTTCCCGTTGCCGGGGAGAAGCGTCGCGAGAGCGGAAGCCAGGACGGCGTTGCCCGGGAAACGACGTGTGTTTCCCGGGCTACAGGCAGCCAAAAGGAGATCGCACGGACCCGAACGGGGAGGAGGAACGCGGAGAGTGAAACACCCGAGGAGAGAGGACGGAACACGGAGGAGACAAGACAAGGACAGAACGAGGAGGAGGAAAGGACCAGGGAAGAAGCAGACGAGGCATTGGAGAAAGGAGAGAGGGAAGAAGATCTCCAGAAGGAGGAACCAGGAGGCCAACGGGAGGAACACTATCCAGCCAGCCACGGCCCTGGAGGGTCGTGGCTTAGCAAGGTACAGTCCTTTTGGACAAGGAAAGGGGAAACTTGAAGGGAAGGGACTGGGGAGGGGTCATAGAGGAGGGTTGGAAAGGGAGGTAGAAGGGAGGGCACTGTAAATAAACCCACTAGTGTCACATATACCCACACTAAGATTAGGTGTGTGCCCACTAGTCCCCTGCACACTCCTCACTGGCACCAACCCCCTCCTATTGTGTGTACCACCTCCCAGTCCAGAGCTAAAAGAAAGGAAAGAACCCTAATTAAAAACACGATACTTACCTTAGCGTTTTTTCCTTCTATTTCCGGCACCACCCTGGATTTCGACGAGCGAGCTGGACAGCTGGGTCACCGGTGAAATAAGAAACACAGAACATATAATCACGATCCTGGAAAAAGATACAAAAGAAGAACACAGAGACTAAGGAAGACGATAACACTTGGGATTTTTGTTAATCATATTATTCTTTCCGAATACTTAAAAATAAATCACTTACCTCTAACTAACTAACGCCTCAGTGGTCTTCATACTGTTCGACCTGCCACACAGAGTGAGTTCAATGTTCCAGAAGAAACATCTTCAATTATGAACGATCACAGAATACAGCTGTTGACATTCTGCAAGGGATGGCATTTTAACCCACTCATACCCTCAAATCTAAGGACTGGAAAAGGATGAAGCCCACTAACGGCTGCTTCTTTCAACATGAAAGTTTTGAGTGTACTCTAATAATGTGTTCTCGATACCAAAACTGGTTATAGCAGTCTGAGATTGGAAATGTAATCAGATTCAATTGAAACAGTACATTAAAAAAGAAAACATATTTGAGGAGACTAAAGAAGTCATTAATAACTTGATGATCTCTGAAGTCAATAACCCTCAAGTGATCACAGTTTAGGTAGAGTAGTCCACAAAAATGTCAACACCAATCAGTCTTAATGTTAAGTTCACATTGGATTTCAATGTCAGTGGGCTCTCCTTACCACTTGTAAGGATTGAGAGTTCTACAAGTACCTTCTATATCAAATAAACTGTGTAGGATATTTAAATGAGTGATATTATTCAAGGTATTTCCCCACATAAATCAACCACACTCATAACTCATTTATTTTCACCAGCTAACAAATACATTTTAGCACACTTTGAGTCACACAAAATGGCTATCACAGTACTGAAGAATTGTTTAGGAACCACACACAGTGGGAGCTTAGGTTAGACTTGATGGGCCATCCCAGGCAGAATGGGAGAGAAGAGCTGGACCCCCACTCACATACACCTCAAAAGGCTGGGTCTTGTCCACACACAATGGGCATAACAACCCTGTATTGTTACTCGAGCCATCGTGAAACAAGGGCAAGGAAAGGAGGGAATTCTTGCATTTCAAAGCCAATGTCCAGAACTAGGGTATAAATACTGGACCTCAGACACCACCACTTCAGTACACTTCTGGACTTGTGAATACTCTGCCAGGAAGGGCTGCTGTGCTGCTGAAAGGTCTGCCACTCTGATGAACTGTTGCTCCACAGGGAACTTTTGAACTGCTGTGCTGACCTGCTTCCTGCTGCTCTCTTACCTGGGTAGGAAAACTGGACCTGCACCTCCATCCTGAACCTAGGACCCCAGAGAGACTCAAAGGGCTAGTCCGCTGGCTTCCTGATCTGAGCCTCAGGGACATAACAGGCCGCCGATCCATTTTCAATGAGTTCCTGACCCCCAAGAGGCACCTCTCAGGTCCTGGGCCCTTTGTGTGACTCTCAAGTTCTAAAAAGTCAAGCTTTTGACCTCTTTGCAACCTCGAAAAATTAGTGTGAGGCGCCACAAGCCCGTCTCTTCACACAGCAAGCATCCTTTGCCCGTGTGGATCATCAATGCGAGGCTTCAGCCTGCCCATCCACAACGTCCAGCCTGCTCCTGGCACCACTCCGACCAATGCCTGCAACACTTTCCTTGCTCCCGGCTTGAGACTATAACATTTTAAATAATCTAATCTGTGACAGTATCCTACCCATGATCCATTGCGGTCAGCTTGAAATTTTTACTTTGATGCGGTCCAGCGCAACCAGATATCCCCCTGTTGGTGCTTTATGATTTTAGGCACTTTTTCTCTTTACTCATTAAAAATTCATAACTCCGGTTCTACAGATTAGATTTTTGTCATTTGGTTCCATTTTTTTAAACTACGTTTTGCTCTATTTTGCTAAGCTGGCATGGGATCTTTTGTGTGGTAATTTCACTGTCTTACTGTTTGAAGTGTTGCACAAATACTTTACACATTGTCTCTAAGTTTAGCCTGACCACTCTGCGGCAAGCTACCAGGGGGTGAGCACAGGTTAATTTAGGGTTTGCTTCTGCCTCGCCCTGAGTAGGAATGTGGATGTTGCTTGACCAGAGCTCTCACGTTAGTCTACCAGGAGCCCTATCTCTAATAGTGCCAAACAATGATGTATCCTAATGAGCTCTTACTGTAGTATTGTAGTGTAATGTAGATTTTCCTATTCCCATGACGGAGAGTCTTAATTTTATTAAAGACACAGAGGCGAGTATTAAGCGTTTCTTTTCTCACTTTAATAAATAGCAGCAGTCAAGAAACATACTACAATTCCCAGAAGGCCAGAGAACCAGAGCCAATGGGAATAAAAACATAGTCCAACTAATGTTCACCAATCATATTACGTACATATGCATTATGACATCACTTGACTGCGAACAGCAATCTTTTCTTGCGAGAGAGTCAATTGGCATTAAACAATGGAAATATGGTAAATAAAATAAGAATTTCCATGAGGAAAGATAGAACATCAGAACAAAAGTTCAAAATCCGAGATAACCACAAGAGATCCTGGAAAGTACGATCCACAGAAAATGGAGCGGAGAATGGTGTCTTGGCAGTTTGACGAGTAGAGGACAAAGAGTACGCTGAAGTCCTAGGTAGAAGGTTGAGTGATGGCCAATGGTGCTAGAGAAGGGGGGGAAAAATGAACAAAGTTAAAATAAGTGGAGGGATAACACTTGCCTCCGTGTCTTTAATAAAATTAAGACTTTCCGTCATGGCAATAGGAAAATCTACATTTTATGACAAGACTGGAGGCTCCCATTATGCGAGTTTAAAGCATATTAATTACATTAAATGAAACATTATCAACAGGTTTACAATAAAAGACTTTAAATACATTGTCATTAGACCAATCTGCAGACTTGAGAATATCCTCTAAACAGGAACCCCCTTAAAAAGCTTTGGAAGCCATGGCACCCCTGGAGGAGTGAGCTCCAAACATGGAAGTATCTATGCCAGCCAAGGACATTAGCCATTCAACCTACTGGGCTAACGTAGCGGCCGAAACAGGGTTGTGGGGTTTCCTGAAAGAAATTAGTAATTGAGAGTGAGTTCTCAAATCTGCAGTCTTCAATTCATACACTTTTAAACATTGTCCGACACATAGTTTCGGATGGTCAGGAAAATATGGGTAAAAAACTAAAGATAAATTGGTTTTGGTTCGGCGAACCACAGTAAACAAAACTCCAGATGGAGTAAATTGATGATTAGGAATATCTAGTGCTTTGACATCTGAGAGGCGTTTAATAGAAACAAGGCACAATAACATGGTTAATTTTGCAGATAACATTTTTGGAGAAAGCATGAGATTATCAGGCCATGACAATAGAAATTTCAAAACAATATTAACATCCCATAATTTACTGTATTTAGGTAAATGAGGATTGGAAAATGTTACTCCCTTTGATAGATGGCAAATCAGAGGGTGTTCTCCAACTGGTTTCCCATTAACAAAAGAGTGGTTGGAGGAAATAGCTGATCTGTACAAATTGATAGTACGGAAAGCCTTACCTTTACTCGCTTCTGCCGCTAAAATATTCACTATAAAAATTACATCCACTGAAACGGGATCAATGTGTTTTCCCAGACACCAGCTGTGCCAAATAGACCAGGCTGATTGATAAGCTTTCTTTGTACCTGGGGCCCAGGACTGAGAGATGTATTGTGGAGCTTCTGCCGAAATGCTAGGGAAAGAACGGGATTGCCCGAGACTTTCCATGCAGAGTGTCAACACGTTGTCCAGAATGAGAGGATGAGGATGGCCTAAGGGGTCTAGCAGCAGATTCGGGAAGGAAGGAATCAACACTGGGAAATCTATTGACAGCTCTAAAAGGGTTGGAAACCAAGCTTGTGATTGCCAAAAGGGAGCTATGAGTACTAGAGAGGCTTGTTGGCGTTGGACTTGAGCCAATACCCTGCTGATCATGAGGAAAGGGCGGAAGGCGTAATTGAGGGTAAGAGACCAGTCCTGTAAAAAGGCATCGGAAGCTAAAGCCAGTGGATCTGGGTGCCAACTGTAGAATTGGGGAAGCTGAGAATTGAGACGAGATGTGAAAAGATTGATTACTAGTGGACCCCAAATGTTCTGAAGGTTCTGAAAAATGGAAACGTGGAGTTTCCAATCGCTTGAATCTCGAAGATGGCGAGAATGCCAATCTGCCACTGAATTCAGAGATCCTGGGAGATACTCTGCATGAACCGAAATAGGGTTTAAAAGGCAATATTCCCAAAAGCCCTTGGCTAATTCCGCCAGCGGTTTGGATTTTGTGCCTCAGAGATGATTGATATATCGAACCGCAGAGATGTTGTCCATTCTGAGAAAGATGGCACAACGAACTCTGTTTTTTGCAAGGCTTCTGATCGCAAAGGAGCCGGCAAGTATCTCTAAACAGTTTATATGCATTTTGGACTCCTCTGACGACCATGTGCCTCCATTTGAGATTGGTCCACACCGGGCCCCCCAGCCAGTTCGGCTTGCATCTGATTCTAATACTAGATCTGGGGCTGATGCGAAGATAGTTCTTCCATTCCAAGCATCTAAATGGTCTGTCCACCATTAAAGTTCTCTGTGTGCATCTACGTCTAAGGGAATGACATCTGAATAGGAGAGGCCTCTCTGTAAATGCCACATTTTTAACCTCTGAAGAGCTCTGTAGTGAAGGGGACCAGAGAAAATGGCCTGAATTGATGAAGAGAGGAGACCTACAATTTGCGCTAACGTTCTGAGAGAGATCTGAGAACTGCATAGAATTTGAAGAATCTCCGACTTTATGGTCTTCATCTTTGCAGAGGGAAGCATGAGAGTGGCTGAAATTGAATTTATCTGAAAACCTAAGAATTCTATAATTTGAGACGGTATTAGGATGGATTTTTCCTTGTTTATGATGAAACCTAACTCAGAGAGAAGGGAGCACGTTATGGATAGATGAGTCGAGTGAGAATGTGGAGATTGGCTCATTAATAAAATGTGGTCGAGGTAAATGATGAGTCTGATCCCTTGAGCCCTGAGAAAGGCTACTACCGGTTTCATGAGCTTGGTGAAACACCATGGAGCCGATGATAGTCCGAAGGGTAGAGAGGTAAAATGAAAATACTGGTTTGCCCACTGGAATTGGAGGAACTTTCTGAAATGAGGGTGGATTGACGAGATACGCATCTTGAAGATCCAATCGGACCATCCAGTCCCGCTGAAGCAGAGTGTCTCTTAGGTGGAGCATGGTTTCCATTTTGAAATGGTGATTATACTACAAAATGATTGAAACCTTTGAGGTTTATCACAGGATGCATCTTTTTGTTCTTCTTCTGAACCAGAAAACTGGAGCTGGTGAAGCCTGATGGGTGGGGAAAGGTGGGAGAGATGGCCTGCTTTTGCAACAGAGACTGCATTTCGGAAGAAATAAGGAGAGCCATGCCTGAGGAAAAACAAGGAAGAGGAGGGGAGAGGGTTTGGACTGGGGTTGAATAGAGTTCTATGGAGTAACCCTGAATAGTGTTGAGAACCCAGGGGTCTGCCGTGATTTCCTCCCATTTTGTTAGGAAAAAACAGAGAAGCCCACCTATGGGAATGGAAGGAAATAAAAGACTTACTTGGTTGAGTAGAAGATCTTGCGTTCCTGAAGTCTCTGGAGCGGAAACCTCTGCTTCTTTGAGGATAGAACTGCGGCCTATACTCCTGGTGGGAGGCGTTATGGTATCCTCTGAAACCTTGGTTGGGGTAGGAACGGCCTGCAAAGCGGTTCCTTCCTCTGCCGGCACTTGCAAAAACCCATTGGGAAAACATATTTTTCAGCGATTGCTGAGCTTTATCCAATGACGTAAAGGTTGCTACATATTTACTTAAATCTTTGATGAAAGAATCTCGAAATAGTGCGCTATCAGTGTAGACATTAGGCTGGACAGATGCCAGGTTAACCAACTTCGGATCAAGCTTTAGTAGTAAACCCTTTCGCCTCTCATGGGTGAGCGCGGAATTCGCGTTACCCAGAAGGCAAAAGGTACGTTGGACATAGGGTGAGTTCTTCAGGGTCAATAAATGAGCCATCAATCCTGGTTGCCTCTGCAATGTCAAAAATACGGGTTAAGGGACCCAAAACGTCCAGCAATTTATCTTGACAGGAGGCCCACGCCTTATCCACTCCCTTGCGTGGATCCTTGCCCGTTTTAGTAAAAAATGTCAGGAGGGGCTGATCTATGGAAGGGGTGACAGAGAGGTGATGTGATAGGGAGGGACAGGGACATTCAGATTTTAATTTAGCTCTAGTTTGTTTGTCTAATGGACAATAGATTTTAGCGGAAACATATTGGGCAACATGATCAGCGGGAACCCACTGAAGGGTCAAACATTGGGAAACCTTCAGGGTCAAGACGGAAAATAGGGGTGGAAGGCTGGAGGGAGGTCAATTTGGATTTCTTTGGGGGAAGATGGGAGACAGAAATATCATCCCCAACGTCCGAAACATTGGAGTCAGAGTCCAGATCCGGTACATAATTGTCTGTGTCAGAGATGGACAAAATAAACAAAGGGGTAATAATATTTTTTGATTTGGATTTATGTTTCAAACTTGATTTCCCGATGTCCAAATTTTTATACTTCTTGGAAGGAGCCTTTTGAGGAACAGCGTCCTCTGCCACGTGGGAGGAAGCCTCACTTCTCTTCTGCGCCATTTTCTGTAATTTTTGGTTTTTTTTTGAGGAAGAGAGGTGCTGACTGCATTCCCCGCAGCCTGGGCCATCATGGATCTAGAAATCATGTCAGAGAATGAAAATTCTACATTTTTTGTAATTTTTTGTATGGAAGAGTTTAATGCCTGCTGGACAGATGATTTTATAAAGGCAGAGGGCTCCTGCCTAATGTCATCAACATCTTGTAAACAGGGGAAATTATCTGGCTCCATAGTAAAAGAAAAAGGAACTGGTAAATATGGGGTTAATAGAAAGCTACAGAGGAACTGAAGGCCCCGCCTATGGGCGTCGCCAGTATACAGGAAATCGGGAAATCCCAGCCGTAGCCGAGCGAGGGAGGAGGGCACAGCAGGACGTGATAACGAAGTTTCCGATGGTGAGCGAAAGGCAGAAAAACCAGGTATTTCCTTAAATAAATAAATGGGTGTGCGCTGAGGAAAACGAACGCGCAGCACACCAAACGAGGCCTCAGGCTCTTCGGACCAACCGCCGTAAAAGGAAACGTTAGGCGGTTGGAAACTAAGCGCTCTAGGCGCCGCGCACCAACCCAATGCGGCAACTTACCGACTGATTAGGAAAGGAAATTAAACACGCAAGAACAGCGCATGGAACGCGTTGAATAAATAACAGCAAATATTCACACCACTAAAATATATAGGGGGTCATTACGACGCTCTCACGCGGCCCCCATTATGACATTCCCGCTGGGCCGGCGGGCGCAAACCATTCCAGCGGGAATGAGGCCGCAACATAGGAGCCGGCTCCTAATGGAGCCAGCGGTGTTGCGGCCGTGCGACGGGTGCAGTTGCACCCATCGCGCTTTTCACTGTCTGCTATGCAGACAGTGAAAAGCTGGTCGGGGCCCTGTTAGGGGGCTCCTGCACTGCCCATGCCAGTGGCATGGGCAGTGCAGGGGCCCCCAGGGGCCCCAGGACACCCCTTACCGCCAGCCTCTTCCTGGCGGTGCAAACCGCCAGAAACAGGCTGGCGGTAGGGGGGTCATAATCCCCAGGCGGATTATCACCGCCGGGGCTAAAACGGCGGTAAACCGCCAGCCTCGGCGGTGCGACCGCGGCGCTACTGCCACGGTCGTAATAAGGGCCTCCGTACCGCCAGCCTGTTGGCGGTACTGACGCCACATTACCCCTGGCGGTCTCTGACCGCAGGGTCGTAATGACCACCTTAATGTCTAAATACCACAAATACACGTATGGACAAGTGAAAAAGGGTACTTAACTTGACTGCGAGCAGCAAGAAAAGAGGGCTGTTCGCAGTCAAGTGATATCATAATGAATATGTACGTAATATGATTGGTGAACATTAGTTGGACTACGTTTTTATTCCCATTGGCTCTGGTTCTCTGGCCTTCTAGGAATTGTAGTATGTTTCTTGACTGCTGCTATTTATTAAAGTGAGAAAAGAAACGCATAATAGGAGCCTCCGGTCTTGTCATAACATTTTTTCCTTGAATCAACATTAGTCAAACACAAAGTGTTAGAAATGGGGTTATTAGTTGAGGGGGGTAAGCGCCCATCTCAATTAGTAATCATAGTATTTGACAGGGTGTACCACTAAAGCCACTAAATAGGCCTGAGCTCAACCCCGAGGTAGCTGTGGCAGATAGGATTAACTTAGAGGGCAATGTGCAAAGTATTTATGCAGCATTAAAACAGTAATAAACTTGAAATTCAAAACAATAAAAATCCTCAAATGAATTAGAAAAATATAAGAAAAATGAATAAACAAAATTACACCAAAAAGAGAACTGGCTATATACATTTTTTAATTTTTATGTAGAGCTACTGTTAGGTGCCAAAGTTAGTGAATGGCCATGGTAGAACAGCACCTAGGTGTAATATGCTTCTGACTGCGATAGAGCATAACCTGGATACACTAACCAGGCTAATCCTGGTCGAAGATTTTACCTTCTAATCTTAGTCTTTTAGGTCCGAATCCACCAGAGTACACTCAGTCAATTTCAAATATTTATTTTATAGAAAAAGGCTAGGACTTAGGCTTCTTGTTTGATTTGTGCCCAAGCAATCTATTAAGGAAAATTCTTCATGTCATTGCACCCATCAGTACTGCCTTCATTAACTCCTCACATGGCTCAGGTCAGGTCCTACTGCTGCTCAGTACAGCAATTATGTCTCCTCTGCTAAAAAAAGGCACTGTCTGATAACAATTAGAGAACATTCATCACAATCCATACTTGATCCATATAGCAAACTGCTGGAATCAATGTGACAAGTTATCTCCAATTGTTCATTGAAAGTGAAGGCTTTCTTAGCCTACCCTGAGCCAGTTTCAGGCAAGGCAGGAGCACAGAAGCCATGCTTAGTGATGATCTGCATATGATCCCGATGAGGGAAATGTCTCTCTAGTAACTCTACTAGACATCTCAGTGGCATCTGACACAATGGTCTGGGGATCCTTGTCTGCCACCAAAGTTAAGCAGATTGCAAAGGATTGTCCTTGAATGGATCCTGTCATTCTTGTCAGATCAAACACAGCAGGTGAACGTTCCTTGTAATCACGCTGGGGATTGGGAGGGAGGTTCCTGAAATTCCCCCAGGGTTCATCGTGTAACCCCCTTTAGTTCCACATGTATGTGACCTTTCTGGCCAGGCTAGCTACAAGTTTTGGGTTTGACTTTTTGAAAGAGGTCTTTATCTATGGAGCCAAATATCTTTGGGGCCCAGTCTTCTAGCCTCACTCACCATGGACCCTCACTAAACCTGTCCTGAGTTTTCCGTAACCTCAGGATCAGAAAACCTGTCTTTTAATGCACAGATCTACTCTACTGCCCTAACACTTTCAGCTTAAGGTACTGCGGTGCAACTTCCAGAAAGCAATGACTGTCTTGTAGGAAGCTACAAGTATCTTTCGAATGAGGCATTCCAAACTGTAGGCCACGATTTCCTGACTAATATATTTCTACACACATGTCCTGTATGGGACCTTGAAGTGATGCCGCAATGAAGGATCGGAATGCAGGATGGATGAAAGCGCTTTATTGAAGTACAGGAGTACAGAGATACAGGTCCGTTGAGTAGAGATGCTCAAGCTCAACTGACACAAGGAGACTACATGTCATAGATCGTGGAATCTCTTTAAGTCATCAGCTGAGAGCATTCGGAACAGGAATAAGAACACACTACATATCCCCCCTCTTTACCCCTTAACATTAAATAAAAAATAAGATTAAAAAAAAAAAAGAAAAAAAACAACTAATGATGAACTGATAACCTACCCATGTATATTTGATGATATCGTTATGTGTCCTAACAAAAATCTTTCAACCAACCTGGAGGTGTCACTTTCCTTTTTCCTTCCTGTAACCCAACCTCCGAGAATTCCTGCACCTGATCAGATTCACTTGAACCACCACTTCCAGAGTCACTCATCACATTGTCCTCTTCACCCAAGACATGACTATCCTGCATATACGAAGGCACACTCTCTTCCGCACATGAAAAGTTGTGATCCTTAACTTCGTCCTCCAACCATTCAGCTCTTCCCTTCTCATACATCTTGCCATTCGCATGATCTTCAATGCAACCAAACTCTCGTCCATCATTAAGTAAGACTGTTCGCTTAAGATTCCAAACCCTACCATCACTCAGTTTGACTGCATTATGCAGAACCTCCATCACCTGATCCGGTTTAAAGTGCTGACTCTCACCTTTCCTCACCTTATAAGGTTTTTTGACCCGAACCCAATCTCATACATTAATTACAACTGACTTGACATATTGGAGTCTGTCATAATAAGACTTCGACTTCTCCAATGACTTATCCAAACTATCCCTCACTATCTCCATAGACCAGTGCTGCTTACCGGTCTTCACCAACCATGCTGGGTTATATTTGCTCCTCGGACTCCTTCCCCTCATAATAACGAAAGGGCTCAGTCCTGTTGTCGCATCCTCAGTAATCCTATATGCCCACATTGCCTTAAAAATTGCAATATGCCAATCCTCACCTCCTTCCATAGCATATTGAATAACACCCTTGACAACTCTGTTGAACCTCTCTACTGCGCCATTGTCACTAGGATTGTACAAGGGTGTACTCTTCTGTTCGACCCCCACTCTCTCAAAATATTTCTATGCTGCTTCAGACATAAATTGTACACCATTGTCACTCCGTAATTTAGAAGGAATGCCTTCAGATAGGAATACTCTATCCAAACATTCCAACACACTAGTGGTATCAGCTCTCTCCAATATCCCAATTTCCGGCCACTTAGAAAATAAATCAATAATAACTACCACAAATTCCTGAGCGTTACCAACGGGCCCCAAGAGATCCACAGCAACATACTCCCATGGTTGCTTGGGTAAAAATGTTTGCTGCATAGGCGGTTTTAAGGTACATAAGCTCTTGTCTGCGGAAGAACACACTGGACAGGTTCTAACGAATCTTTCCACTGATTTGTCTACTCCTGGCCACCAAAACAACTTTTTCACCACCGATTTAGTTCTAACAATGCCAAAATAGCCCTCATGACACAATTCTAAAATTGCTTCCCTCATCCCGTACGGGGGGATGATTCTGTCCCCTCTCCAAATAACATCCCTCACAACAGAGAGTTTGTTCCTAATCCCCCAAAAGCATACATTGTTCAGTTAACTTGTCCCTCTTAGGCCACCCTTCCAAAACATATTTCAAAATAGACTGTAGTATGGCATCCTCCTCCATTTCTTTCCTCCAACAGTCCTTAATAAGTGCAGGTCTACCGGAATCTTGTACGAGAGCAACACTCTGGATCATCAACACACTTTTCCAGCGGATTAGGTGACCTAGATAGACAATCCGCCATTACATTGTTCTTACCAGGAACATACATGATGCGATATGTGTAATCCTTCAAGCGCATGGATAGCCTTAATATTCTTGCTGATGCCAGTACGCTACCTTCACATGTAAGTAATTTAATTAAAAGTTTGTGGTTGCAACTAATATTAATGTCCTTACCCCACACAAACGCTTGGAAGTGCTCCAGAGCCCAGGCACAAGCTAAGGCCTCCTTTTCAATGACTGGGTACTTTTCCTCAGATGGAGACAATGACCTGGAAGTGAATAATATAATCCTTTCCTTCCCATCCCTCTGAGATAAAACAGCCCCTAGTCCTTTGTTGCTTGCATCCGTGGTAACAAAGGTATCTAACCTGGGGTCAAAACCTCCTAAATTTGCTACTCTGCTCAAATCCCTTTTAGTGTTTTCAAATTATTGATCACATGCCTCACTCCAAAAGCCTTTGGATATGTGTGCACTTTATAAATATACTGAAATATCTCTTTGTTAAAAGCTAATAGCAGTTAAAGAACACCTAGAACTTGTGATATTCATGTTACCGTAATTGCCGGTGTAACTGCCAGATTTGATTGAATGCCCCAAATCTGCTCTCTGACCGTATATTTTCTTTTTTAGCCCTCTTTTCAGTGAAAGTCCCGGAGTCGTCTTACACTGTCCAAATAGGGACAACAGTGGATTTGGAATGCAACTTCCCGGTTATTGACACTTTAAGAATTAAGGACTTAACGATCACCTGGCTTTGGAGAAAGTCACCAGAAACAGACCAACAAGAAGTGTATGTTTTTCATAACGGCAAGGAAGACATTTCTAAGCAAGATAGCAGGTACAAAGGACGAGCGACCTTGGTCAAGGACACGCTGTTCACAGGCCGGGTTGTACTTCAGATCTCCAATATAAGACTATCGGACAGAGGAACGTACCAGTGCCTGATCGGATACGGTGGAGCTGACTACAGGCACATTGACCTGTTGGTTGAAGGTAAACATAGCTCCTTATCTCAAACATTTTGATTCTCTTGTCTCTTGCTAATTTCTTCACAATTTCATCAAGTTTGAGGGGTCTAATTTAAATTTTGTTTTAAGAATACACAGTTTATCAGCAACAATTCAGCTGAAAGTGCCAAAATGTTAGAACTGTGCACAGTTATTTATTGGCATCATATACAGGGATACATAACTGGTAATCATGTAACATGGCGCAATGGTTTCATCGAGGGGATCTGGTGGTACTTATTATGATGTAGATGTCATCAGAACCCTTGATATGGCAACATAGAACCATATTACACAAGTTAACTGCATGTATTTTTTATATCACGTTTATTTTGAGTTGTTATTTTGAAGAACCTGCCAGATACTGGGTGCAGCTATGCTTAGTACAGGGCCTAACCACAGTCTAGGTTTACCTGTCAAACTCCGCTGTGTCTAGAGGGAGGCTGTGAGCATCATGTGTCTGATGCATGGTGGTTTGAGCAGTGGGCCCGGCCACAGGCCAGACGTCATGTGCAATGCAGATTGTTTGTCTGGTGGTGGTTGGGTGTAGGGCCTTACCAGAGGCCAGGCCTGCGGCTGAATACTTAGGTTTTCAGGCAGATTCTGTGAGAAGTATGCTTTGGCTACACAATGGTTTGGATGCAGGGTCTGACCACAAGCCATGAACTGTGGCTGTTCTCTGCTGTGTGCAATGTGGATGCAGGACCTAGCGCAGACCAGAAACTGTACTCAACTGTTGTTACACAAGGTGATAGCTCTAAACAGCAGAGGCTAGTTGTAGGGTAGGTAGAACTAGTTTAATATAATAACAAGTGATGCAGGTGTAGTATTTCTTCAAACACGTTGAACAGTGGAATGGAAGGAGGTCTCCAGGAGGAACCCCTATGGAGACAATCAACAGTAAGACAAAAACTACCACTAACAATACATAGAGATTAAAATTTTCAAGTAAAATATATTCACATTTGAATTAAATTTACTTACTCTTTATCTCTTAAGGTACAACATTTTGACAGATTATGGCTCTATATACAAAAGAGTAGACAAATGATTCTTGTTGGGCAAATCAGAAAGAAAAATTGGGCACAAGTTTCAACGTACGCCTAAGCATGTTCATCAGTTCTTTGAAAAACAAGATGATGAATGGAATGCTTGAATTAAACTCAGCCACTGGCAATCGCTCAGGCTACACCCCAATCCTTTGCTTTTTTTTTTTCCACCATCCCATCATCTCAGTTTGGACGCAGCCATATGAAAATCAGTCTGGACGCTGCTCCTCATGGGAACAGACCAGCCCTAACGGCTAGGCTGGGTCCTTCCTGAACCGGAACACAAGGATCCTAGGATGAGTTTTGCACTGGTTAGAGCTCTTCTGCCAGGAATAGCTTGGTTCCAGTGGCACAGTGAGCCCAGAACCCGCATCTGGGCATATCCAGGGCCACTTAGGGTGGCAGATGCAAAAACAACAAAGTGATGAATGGAATGCTTGAATTAATCTTGCATCATTTCTAAAAGTTAGGGAGGTGACCATTTTGGGTACAGAAGAGGAGAAAATAAATTCCAGTTCACCACTACTTGACAGTATCATGCAAGTTAAACTTTGAAATGGCAGTCCTTTAAAGCTATTAACCAGGAATACTTTGGAACTTATCAAAGCAGATTGCCTGTTTGGGCCACCTATATATCTTGATTGGACTTTCCAGACAGTCCAGAGGTGGGATCATTCCCTAAATCAGTGTTTCCCAAGTTAATGGTGATCCCAAGCTGAATTTCTGGTGTCTTTTGAAAGTCCAAACAATAAATAAAGATGACTGTGAATTGTGTATTTATCTTGTCACATTTGCTATGTTTCGAAGTCAGAGTTCAAATCTCAGGCTATGCCTTCTGACAAATTGCAGTTTAGTTTTTTTAACATGGGGACTGGGGTTTACAGGCTCCTCCTCGTTTGCAGTCAGGAACAGAAAAGCCAAGTGAATTATGTGACAGTCTTGCTGGGGTACACGGATTGTGAAGGGAAAGGCTAACATATATTCTGTAGTTCTTATACCACAGAGGATGTAAAATATACTCAGGTTTAGAAATTGAAAAGACCAGGGAAACACCATGGGCATTTGGAAATTCCTACAGTGCTTGTTTTAGGTTGTATGACTCAACACCACTTCTGACTCATTTACCAATGATAGTTTGTACATTTTTGGGGCTCTCCCTTGACACTCTGATTTAGCAAAGGTAATTTCTCTAAATTTTATAACCCACCCTCACTTTCAAATTTGGACTGCATTAATGATCCTGGTTGTGGCAGACATTTCTGCACAAGCATGAGGTAACTTACATCTTCATGACCTTTTAGTTTGTGACTTTATGAAATGTGCAAATTATATACTTCCACGTTGTGCAATTAGACATCTGCGCATTTTTTATTTTTATAAAATGGGTCCTTAGCTGTTATTGATTCTTATGTTATCATGCGTGGCAATGGTGGAGCATTTCACTCTGTTGTTTTCTTGTAGCCCCTTACAGCACCATAAATACAAAGTTAAGTACCTTTCTGACTGACTCTGGCATGCAGGAAAGACAGATGGAATGCCAGTCGCAAGGTTACCCTAAAGCGGAAGTCATTTGGCTCAATGAATGGAAGGATATCAGTGAAAAGGCTATCACCAGCTATACAGTTAGCACTGACCTACTTCACAATGTCACCAGTGTACTTCAAATCAAGGGAAGTGAGAACAATACCTACCACTGCATTTTTTGGAATAAAGAGCTTCAACAGAACACAACAGCAACATTTATCCTATCAGGTAACCTTATGCATTTGCACTGCAACAAATGTTTGCAGAGTTTAAGTTGGTTTTAACCATAGCAGCACTCACAGTGACTGGTCCCATGTAGTCTCTTGATTCAGATATTACGAATAACAGTGTCTTCATCATCAACATAAGATAAAGATATTATGTTGCCATAGTGTGGCTTTGCAACTGGAACCAATATTGGGTGTTACTCTATTTTCATGCCTGGCTTGTTTGGTAATTTGTTGAGACTTGGATTCCCCTGTATATTTATATCCAGAGTCTACCATGTCCTGCAGTCGAACTGGCCTGTAGGGCTATCAGGCAGTGACTGATGGGCTGGTCAATCAATCAGGAATTTGTAAAGCGCACTACTCACCCGTGAGGGTCTCAAGGTGCTGAGGTGGGGGGGAGGTGCGTGGGCCAGTATTTTAGCTCTTTGTGGGCCTGTTTTATGGTATTTTCGGCCATTTTTTACTCTTAATTTCCCTGATATCAAAGTAAACTTTGCCTGAAGCAAGCCAAAGTCCTGTAGTCTTCCGTACCTTGCAAAAGACATATGCAGTCTTTATCAGGTAGGAGGTCCACAGTCATGCAGTAATTCACCATCCAGAACCTTATGGCAACACACCACCATACATGCATAAAAACAATAGCAATTTGCAAGAGGTGATTAAAACAATGGCATACATCTATAGACTTGAAAGACCTAATAATGTAAGGCATCCTAGAAGACAACTTGCCCCTTTTACAAACTAAAAAGGCAAAATACACCTTTAAGCCTATCAGTAGTGTTTTTAAGGGACTTCTTAATCTGTTTTGTGATTTATATTGTGTTAACACTTGTTTTAAATGCAAAAAAGCAGCATTTTAGTGATTTTAGATTTGGGCCTTACCTGCAGGGTTGAAATGAACTACAAAGTGTGTATTTAGCCTGTCTGTATCCAAGAAGATTCTAACTCCAGGAGCTCCTTCCTGCCCCCTGCACACCATTTTGTGCTTTAGTTATTGACCAATAGGTGGCATTTGAGCGGGCCTGTCCACACCACTCACACCTGCAAAGGCCCCTAGGTTTAAGGCTACATGCTCCTTAAATAGGTTTTCTATTGGTTCTTGCTTCTGTGCTCTGATTGGTGCCTAGGGCTAGGGTATCTATTTGACTTAGGGTTCTAATTGGCTACTAGAGCTAAGGTTCTGAATGGTACCTAGGGCTAGGGTTTCTATTGTGCTTAGGGTTAGGGTTATTAGCTGATAGAGCTGGGGATGTGATTGGTTAATATAGCTAGGCTCCCATTGGCTGTAAGGTGTAGGGTTCTGATTGGTTAGTGCTCACATTGGGCTAAAGTCACCTGATCACTAGGGCAATTTCACCTTAGGGCTCAGGGCATCTCATCGAAGGCATCAAGGCTATGGGTAGAGAAGACAAGGACAGTTGCCTCTTTGGGCCGGGTCAGGTCTAGGGCCAGAGGTGCTGCCCTTTTTAACATTTACCAGTAACTAACTTAAGCAATCCACATCCTCAAAGATACAAACACGATCTCTGCAAACACACAATGTTCATTTACAACAAACAATCTCAAACCATATTTCAGTGTCTCAACAAGCACTACAAAATCCCCCAAACCACATCCCTAGTACCCCTTCCATCCATACTCCTTCACAAAGGCACCTTCACTCTTCCACAAACCATCACTGTGTTCTATGCCGCTATCAAATCCACATCTCACCAACACAAATACATATTATACATAACCTCAATCCCTCCATACACATACTCTCTGTTCACACAAACACCAGCTCTACCCTATACTTACTCTGAGTCCTAACAGACCCCTTTCCATCACCACCAACCCTATTCTGAATCCTCTCTCATATTATCCACCAACAATACCCTCTTCCTTTTTTACCAAAAACACACACCAAAGCAATCCTTACACTGCACTCCATCACACACATTACCTGTTTGTACCAAATCTGATACAAACTACAAACACACGTAATCCCTGTCCATCCACTCTCAAAACCACATTACACTCTCCTCCAAAGCACATCACTACCGCCTTTACCATTCATCTTTCACTCACCTACAATACTTTACATTTAACTCCTTTACAGAAATTCACTACATCAATATCCAATCTCTCTACTCCAGAAAAACAAAACGGAACACACACAACAGCATATCAAAATCTCATTCACACAATTTCATACTACATTAATTCCCACATAGAAACAAACACCCACGCCCACCATCATGACTACACAAATAATGCACATCCTAACCCAACTTTACTCCCAAACATGCTGTCTTCAACAACACCTACCACAAACACCCCAACACAACAACATTCATTCACTCGCCACCCATCCATTGCACAATTTAGAGCCTTAAAACATGATTCACAATGCTACACCACTTTCCCCAACCCATGCGCCTTCCATCCTAAATAGACACAACAAAATGAACAACATGCCTCTCTTCACAGATTCTAATTTCTTTGTCTATTACACAACAAAACTACTCTACAACCCCAAGCTACAAGGTAGGATAACCCAGCCTCTCCATTCCTTCAAACAACTACTGGAAAGTGAATTTCTGCATTGTGTCAAAGCAAGTTGGCCAGCTGGCTGCCCTTCTGACCCTTAGCCACAACAGATCTTCAAGAATATTCATTTAACTACATTTGCTGCCACACCAGTCAGAACAATCATCAACAATTCTTTATCTACAAGAATCTTTTCAGTGCACTTGAAAAGGATATATCTACACCCATTATTAAGGAAAACAAACCTGGACCCACATGACTCAACGAACTACAGGTCGATTACAAATTTACCTTTTCCTGGCAAAATGATGGAAAGAGCAGCATTTACCCAGATGTCACTATTCATTGAAGATAACTTCATACTTTTGAACTTCCAAACAGGATTTCATTCAGGAAGAGGCACAGAATCTACCCTCTACCACAGATCATCTTTATCTACTATGAAAAGACTACAACAAATTTACTACTGCCAGACTACTCCTATATATAAAACCACAAGCCCAAATGCCCCCTGCCTTGAGGATGCTACATTGGTTACTGGCTCCCAGAACATCCACCTTAAAGCTGCATTGTTTCACCCGCAAAGCAATACATGGAACAGGATTACTTTTCAGCTGTAATAAAATCACCAAATACATACAACAGAGGAATTTCCACTCCAGATTGGCACTTCACCTCAAAACCCCAGTATACAAGAAAAAACACATGAGTGATTCATCTTTCTCTGTCTAAGCAGGCAAACTATGGAGCTCATTACTACCAAATATAAGATCCACAGATAACTAACTATCTTATCTTCTGAAGACTACTCAAGAGTTGGCTCTTTCCTACAATACAACAATACTCAAGACACAAATGTACAGTATATGCCTGTGCATGTAAACATGTAAACTTTGATTATATGTATGTATTTAGATATGTGCATTTCTTTATGCAAATATAAATACTACTTATGGTTTAAAAATATATAGATCTTCTTATAGGTCTGCTTCACAAATGTATTTATTACTTATGGTGTAACTATATATATATATATATATATATATATATTTTAAATCCATTTCTTTTATTGAATTATTCATAACATGGTTTTGATACTTATAACATGAGTTTGGCAAAGAAAATGCATTCTCATACAATAACACTTGTTTCTTAATACAGGTGAGAGTTGCATTCATACAAATTGAGATACGAAGGGGCGAACTATGGGGAGAACTCAGGAGTGAAGCTGCAGTCAGATACAACAGCCCTGAGTAGCATTTCAGTGTGTGCTATAGATACGCCGGTGGGGTGCGTGCACCATGAGTGATTAACAGTGATAAAGAAGGGGTGACAAACAGATTGGTGGCACTATATACATAGGTCCTCGGGTTAGGAGTGGTCCGTGGCGGGGGAGGGTGCTTGTTGTGGGAACTGCGACATGAGTGTGGCCCATTGCAGGGAGGTAGGGCATTTGTGAAGATCTCGTGCTTCTTCAAAGCGCAGGGTGTCCTTCTTTGCTGCCCCCCAATTCCCGACCACCCGGCACCAGGCAGACAGCGAAGGCGGTGTCGTGGAGTGCCTGTGCATAGTGAGTGTATGTCTGGCAAGTAGGAGTGCTAAGGAGGCAAACCGGTTACGGACTTTATATTGCTGACAACGTTTGAAAATATCTAGGGAGCATGCCTCCCAGGTATGTACGTCAGGGAGATCTGTAACGTTTTGTAGAGTTTTGTGGACTGTCTGTCAGTAAATGTGTAGATCGGGACAGGCCAAAGCAAATGCTGAAGATCTGCGCTGGGGAGCTGGCAGAGTGGACACTGTGCTCCTGCAAGTGGGAAAATATGATTTATTCGGGTTGGGGTGAGATGTGCGGTGCAACATATAAAATTGTAAAAGTTCTGTGACACTCATTGTGGGAATTCCAGGGCAATGGACCACTCTTTATCATGCAATGGGTGCCCAAATTCTTCCTCCCAGGTATGGCGAAGCAGCTCTAGGGATGTTGCAGTTAGTGTGCGGATAGCCTTATAGAGCCAGGTAATAAGGTGCCGACCGGACCCCATTGTTAGCATTGCCTGTAGTACAGGATGAGGCATGGGCTCTGTTGTTATCATGATCCAAAGGGTGCAGAATGTGTGAGTGAGTCGTCAGTGAGTGAGGAATTGTCCGAGGGGGATGCCCTATGTTGTTGTCAGCAAAATAAAGGAAAGAAGTTGACCATTATGAAAAAGGCCACCAGAAGTCCAGTGGGTTAGCTCACTGCGGGTGTAATAGCCAGAAAACCTGGGAAGACAGTCGAGTGGGAGTGCAGGTGTGTATGTGCATAGGGCAATAAAGTGGATTCTGGATATGCAGGCATGTGCCACATTCACCTGTATGGGTGGCGAGGTGCGCCCTGGATTTGCGGGAGCAATAGACCATGAATCACGGTGGAGGGCAACCCTCCTTCAGTGTTACAGGTCTCTTTAACATGCCTGCCATCAGTCCATCGAGATAACCACTGCAGTCGTGCTGCCAAGTCATAAGCTTCAAAGGATGGGGCTCCCAGTACCCCCTGATCCAGTGGGAGTTGAAGATTATGGAGGGACACATGGTGTTTCCAGACACCCCAAGTTAGGTTGCTTAGCAGTGAATCAAGTTCTTTGAAGAAGGGGAGGGGAGGACATATGGGGAGGTTAGTAAAGTAGTACAGTAGATGGGGTAATACGATCATCTTCACAAGGGTTATTTTGCCTATCAGGGCCAGGGGGAGTGAGCGCCAGAAAACCATTTGTGTTTTAATACATGCTAGGGTGAGTTATAGGTTACCTTCAAATATGTCTGCTGGGGTATGTTATAACTGGACTCCTCTGTAGCAGGTAGCCTGCTCCTGCCACCAGAGGGGAATGGCACCCAGGTGTACAGGGGCAGGTGGTTGATTAGATTGTAGTGGGTAGATTGTGGGTTTATCCCAGTTCACACGAAGCCCAGTGGCTCTGGTGAATTTGTCTAAGGTCCTGCAGATCAGGGTAAGGTCTAGAGTTATGTCGAGGATCATCCATGTATAATGGCACTGTGTGAGTTCTGTCCTCTAGTGGTATCCCTCAAGCCTCACCCTCCTGCCAAAGCAGGAGTGCCAATGGTTCCATGGCAAGCGTGAAGAGCAGAGGGGAGAGGGGGCATCCCTGTCAGGTCCCCCTACTCACTGGAAATTGGGTGGAGATACAGTTTGCCAGGCATATATGGGATGTTAGATTCGTGTTTAGTAGTCATGTGTATGCGAATAAGCGGGGTCCTATTCCACTGTTGGAAAGTATCTCAAATAGATAGGGCTATGACAGGGAATTAAAAGCTTTGTCCAGGTCCGGGATCAGGCAGGCTGCATGTGGGAATCGCCTTTGGATTTGATCCTGGATATGGAACAATCGTCGAATATTCTGGGAAGTGGTACGGCCTGGCACAAAGCCATTTTGTCAATGTGGATGCACTCTGGAAGTATTCTTGCATAACAGTCCACTAGTATCTTGCCTAGTATTTTATATTCTAACCCTAGGCCAGCAATGCTCCGTTACGAGGATGTGTGAGTCAGGTTTTTACCGGGCTTTAGAATTGGGATTAGGAGAGACTCCGGGAGTGATGAGGGAAGCTCAACCAGGTTTAGAGCTGCTTCCTACAAAGCGCACAGTTTGGGAGCAAGTGTGGTGCGACATGAGTCATAGAACTCAAGTGGAAGACCATAAAGGCCAAGGGTTTTGATACAGACTAAGTCCTTGATTGCTTGTGAAACATCTTCAGTGGTTATCTGAGGGTCAATAGCCTGCTGTGTAGCCATAATACGGGATACTGTAAGGTCTGCATGAAACACCTGGGGATAATCCACAGAGGGATCTGGCAATGCTTTGTAAAGTATTGAGTAGCAGGTGTAAAAAAGGTGTAGAATGCCTTCTTGAGTGTAGACTGTGGCACCCAAGGGGTGAACAGCTCAGTAATCGGGATAGAATCTTGTTTGGTGAGCCATGCCAGTAGCCAGCCTGTCTTGTCCACCTCCTGATGCACCCTTGTGGTGGATGCAGTGAGATTGAAGTGGCGGAGATGCTCCAATAATTGTGTATACTTGGTTTTTGCAGTATTCATTGGCAGTGTTTCATATGGATTCTGATTTGCCACTTTGCTTAAAAGGGTATAAGATTTTCAGTGAGCGTGTGGTCGATGTTGAATGTTGACTTCAACTTTGGGGGATGGATAACACAGGGGAAAATTGGGTGGTTGAAACAGGGAGAGCCCATTGCAACAGCAATACGCCCAAACAGAGCCATTCTTCGAATATAAACTTTAAATAATTTTGGGGGGTGAACTCTAGAGCCTTGGTGGTGTGCTGTAACACATTAAGGATGCCCTACTGGTATTGGTGTGGTGACGTGCGGGGCCCCTGGACGGTGCCTGGAGGAGAAAATAGAATTGCGTAATAGTGTGGTAGTGATGGGTGCACGGGGAGCCCCATCAGGGGCATAACATAATCATTACATTGCTCTCATATCAGAGTGTCTGTTGTCGGCAGCGGGGTTCCTGGGTGAGGATGAGGTCCTCATTGAGAGCTCTCCAATATGAGTGTATCTTTGTCTGAAGTGAGTAGGTGAGGATCCCTTTCATCATCATTGTTATTATTATGGGGAAGCAAGTTTGTTGCGGTGCGGTGGTTACAGAGCGGAGTCTGCCCATGCTGTGGATCATCAGGAGGTCTGCCTCAGAGGCATGAATTCCAGGAGCCCAGTCACAATGTCAAACAGGATAAGGGAGGAGCAAGCCCAGATTCTCCAGGTTGGAATCTGGTAGGGAAATTCAGTAGGCCATGTCTGCAGGCAAAGGAGGGTGGTACAGGTAATGAGCAAAGTACTGAACAACCCTTTTGGTCAGACTCTGCGGGTAGGGCCACACAATTTGTTGGCTCACCTGGTGTGTCCTAGCCATGCAAATATCAGTGGGTGCACCTCTCACAGTCCTGCGCAGGGCTCCCGGTCTCCAGGCTGTGACCCCCAAGTGGAGCCACACCATGTCATCAGGGGCATGAGCAGCCATCCCCGCTGGTGAGATCCAGGGGCGACTGGGCAGTGTAAGCATACACTGCCACAGCGCTGGCAGGCCCTATGCGGTGAGACTGTGGCCTGGCCCTGATCTGTGGCAGAGTCGACCGCACTTTGTGTCAGAGGGCAGAGAGGGTCAAACATTTTCTTGTGATCAAAGAAAAGGTCAGGACACTTCCAGCCAATTGTATAAAAGTTTTACTGTCACACAAAGTGTTCCTCCCAACGCGATTTAGCCGTAGCCTTGTTCACGGATGGGGAAAATCAGCACATTACCCCTTCAAATACCCAATTACATCAAAACTAAAGACAGACTACTCAGTTAAATCACAAACTACTCAGGAAAAGCAGTGACCATGTTAAAGTGGTATCTAGTATACCAAATATCTTAGATCACACATCAAAAATAAAGCACTGCTGAAACTATCAAACTAATTATTTTTCTATTTTCTATTTACTGAAGCTGTTATAAATGCACCTAGTAAGATTTCATCCGTACTTGAAAATCATTGTCATTCCAGAGTCGTAATACAGCTGATACTATACAAAAGTACCATTCTTCATATCTTCTCAAATATACACATAGGGCCTGATTCCTACTCCGCCATATGGCCGCTCCGCGGTCGAAAGACCGCTGGGGACATTCCGACCTTCCCGCTGGGCAGGCGGGCGCTAACATTGTTAGCGCCCGCCGGCCCAGTGGGAAGGCGGCCTACAACACTGAAGCCGGCTCCGAATGGAGCCGGCGGTGTTGCAGGTGTGCGACGGGTGCAGTTGCACCCGTCGCGCTTTTCACTGTCTGCTAAGCAGACAGTGAAAAGCATGCTGGGGCCCTGTTAGGGGGCCCCTGCACTGGCCATGCCAGTGGCATGGGCAGTGCAGGGGCCCCCAGGGGCCCCAGGACACCCGTTCCCGCCATCCGAACAGGCTGGCGGGAAGGGGTCGCCGCCATGGAGGATTAGCCCAGCCGGGGGAAATCCGTCGGGAAACCGCCGGACCCGGTTTTCCGACCACGGCTTTACCGCCGCGGTCGGAATGGGCTTTGAAGCACCGCCAGCCTGTTGGCGGTGCTTCAGTCATCCTCGACCCTGGCGGTCATAGACCGCCAGGGTCAGAATGACCCCCATAGTGCTTGACAGCACACTACACATACCATCAAATTGCAAAAGTGCATTGTTGTTTACATGTGAAAAGAAGGTATACTCCTCACCCCTACATTCCACTGCAATAGAGTCTATATTAAATGTGCCCAATAACACCCCACACTCAATATTCAAAAGCCCTGTTCAAAAAACCTATTAAATGCAAACTTGAACTCACAGTCACATTGACACAACCAAAAAATATACCTAAACTAATACCCAGAATTTCTATCCAAGGTGACTACTCATCTCCTCACTAGAGTTTAATCCCCCAGGGGAGAGAGTCATGAATCTGATGATATATTTAGATTCCAAAGTACGCAAAATTCTTTGTCTGTCACCACCCTGCATATCAAGTTTAACTTGATCACAAACCAAATAGCTAAGCAGTTTTTCATTACCATGATGCTCTTCTTGGAAATGTCTTGCCACAGGATAATTCCGATCATTATTATGAATGGCTCTTATGTGTTCCAGGATTCTCTTCTTTGCTTTATGTATAGTACTTCCCACATATAGCTTATTGCACCCTGACCTTTTTGGCCAGATCTCGCTCCCCTGCTCCGACAGCACCACCTTGCTGTGCCGTTTCCCCGGACCCCACCCCTGACCGATCGCATGTTCGAGGCCCTCCCTGGTGTCTAGTGGACCCTGGTTAGTGTTACTAGTCTGTGCATTGTATTGTTTTTTTTGTGCCTTTCCACTGTTTCTCTCACCGTATCTATTTCCCTTCTGTCTGCCGTTTTGCGTTACTAGTCTGTGCATTGTACTGTTTTTGTGCCTTCCACTGTTTCTCCTTCTGTCTGCCGCTTTGCGTTACTAGTCTGTGCATTGTACTGTTTTTGTGCCTTCCACTGTTTCTCCTTCTGTCTGCCGCTTTGCGTTACTAGTCTGTGCATTGTATTTTTTTTTGTGCCTTTCCACTGTTCTTCTCACCGTATCTATTTCCTTTCAGTTTGCCTTTTTTGGGCCATCTCGACCCTTGTGCGCTTCCCCGGCTTCTGCTTTTCCCAGCCGCTGCGTCCCTGTGGCCCCGACCCCCCTCCCACCCCCATTCGCTCTCCCGTTCCCGCCCGCCTCCCAGCTGCTCCTCCCTCCCACCTCCCCCTCTTAATGGCAGTCGCTGCGCGACGCAGGTGAGAGAACCCTGACCTTTTTGGCTGTAGCTCGCTCCCATGCGCCGACAGCACCACCTTGCTGTGTCGTTTCCCCTGACCCCACCCCTGACCGATTGCGTGTTCAAGGCCCTCCCTGGTGTCTAGTGGATGCTGGTTAGTGTTACTAGTCTGTGCATTGTATTGTTTTTTTGTGCCTATCCACTGTTTCTCTCACTGTACCTATTTCCCTTCTGTCTGCCGTTTTGCATTACTAGTCTGTGCATTGTACTGTTTTTGTGCCTTCCACTGTTTCTCCTTCTGTCTACCGCTTTGCGTTACTAGTCTGTGCATTGTACTGTTTTTGTGCCTTCCACTGTTTCTCCTTCTGTCTGCCTCTTTGCGTTACTAGTCTGTGCATTGTATTGTTTTTTTATGCCTTTCCACTGTTCCTCTCACCGTATCTATTTCCTTTCTGTTTGCCTTTTTTGGGCCATCTCGACCCTTGGGCGCCCCTCCGGCTTCTACTTTTCCCAGCCTCTGCGTCCCTGCGGCCCCGCCCCCTCCCATACCCATTCGCTCTCCCGTTCCCGCCCGCCTCCCAGCTGCTCCTCCCTCCCACCTCCCCCTCTTAATGGCGGTCGCTGCACTCCGTGCCGCTGGTGCGCCGGAGGCACGCCAGAGGCAAGCCCGTCTGCGACCGTACGCGCACGACCGTGCCCAGCGCCAGTCCCCCTGGCCCAACCAGCCAAACTCCCCCCAGACTACACTACCATCCCCACTCCCTCCTCTCCCTCAACCCCGGAGCTCGCCCCACCTGCATTCAAACCAGCCCCACACACACGCAAAGCCTCTTCTCCTGCCGCACCTGCCTATTCTCCTGCTCCACCTTCCACGCACCCCACACCAACACCAAACGCAACAGCCTCCACACAACAACAACCGCACCCACCAAAAAAACCCACAACCTGCACAAGCCCCACGCCAATACCACCTCAACCCCCACAAGCACCCCCGCCAACACAATCTCACATCACAACAACCACACCACTCGCAACCATCTCAGTTGCCTTCTACTAAACACCCGGTCCCTACACAAACATGCCATAGAACTCTGGGACCTCATCATATCACACTCACCCTACATCGTGTTCCTCACAGAAACCTGGACAAACCTCTCATCCGAGCCAGATATAGCCACAGCCATCCCGGAGGGCTACAAACTCCACCGCAAAGACCGCCTTAACAAACCAGGAGGCGGCATCGCCATCCTTCACAGAGACACCATCAAGGTCACCACCAACACCCTCGACACCCTCAACAACGTAGAACACATGCACTTCCTCATCCACATCAACAACACCACCACCCCCAGAGGCACACTCATATACAGACCCCCAGGACCACGCCCCCCTTCTGTGACACCATCAGCACGCACGCTCTCACCTCCACAGACTACATACTCCTCGGCGACTTCAACTTCCATCTGGAAAACCCTCACAACAACAACTCCTCCTCCCTCCAGGACAACCTCACTAACCTGGGACTCAAACAACTGGTCACAGCCCCCACCCACTTGGCTAGACACACACTCTACGCAATTTTCACCTCAAGCCAACATGTCACCTACACCCACACCACCAAACTCCAATGGACGGACCACCACTGCGTCCACTTCTCCTACAACAAACCACCCACACACCACCACCAACACACCACCCCCTACCGCATGTGGGACAAGATCCCCACAGAGCACCTGAACTCCCAACTGACACAAACCCCCCCCCAACACCACCGACCCCAACACCGCCGCACACAACCTCAACAAATGGATCAACACCTGTGCAGAAGCTCTCGTGCCCCTCAGAAAAACATCACCACCCGCAATATCAAGAACGCCCCATGGTTCACCACTGAACTCCACGAGTCCAAACGCAAATGCCACAAAGCAGAGAAAACTTGGAGACAAGAACCCTCCACCACAAACTTCTCAGCCCTCAAAACCACCACACGCATCCACCACCAACTCATACGCACTACCACTATAAGGAACGCATTGACAACAACTCCCAAAGCAGCAAAGAACTCTTTACCATCATCAAAGAGCTCTCCAAACCCAAAGCCAGCAACCTAGACCCCACGCACAAAGAAACCCTCTTCAACTCCCTCTCAAATCATTTTCACCGCAAAATCCTGGACATACACAACAGCTTCATATCACACACACCCTCCACACGCAACCTCCACCCACCCAACACAAACTCACCACACACACCCCCCAACCTACTCACCACCTGGACCCCCACCACCGACGAAGAAACTGAAAAGACAATGAACTCCATTCACTCTGGCTCCCCCTCCGACCCATGCCCCCATCGAATATATAACAAGGCCAGCCCCACCATCGCCCCCAAACTCCGAGCCATAATCAACAGCTCATTCGAAACCGCCACATTCCAAGACCCCTGGAAACACGCAGAAGTCACCGCTCTCCTAAGAAAGCCCAAAACCGACCCAGGTGACCTCTCCAACTACCGCCCCATCTCCCTCCTCCCTTTCCCAGCCAAGGTCACGGAAAAACTAGTCAACTCCCACCTATCCCACTTCCTCGAGGCAAGCCACACACTCGACCCCTCCCAATCTGGGTTCCGCAAGAACCACAGCACGGAAACCGCTCTCATCGCATGCACCGACGAAATCAGATCCAGAGTCAACATGGGCGAGACCGTTGCACTCATACTCCTGGAACTGTCCGCAGCCTTTGACACTGTCTGCCACCACACACTCCGCACACGACTTCACGACGCTTGGATCCACCACAAAGCCCTGGACTGGCCCACCTCCTTCCTCACCGACAGAACCCAAAAAGCCTGTCTCCCACCCTTCCAATCCTCCGCCACCAAAATCACCTGTGGAGTCCCACAAGGCTCCTCCCTCAGCCCCACACTCTTCAACATCTACATGGCCCCACTAGCCAACATCCTCCAACCTAATGGCATCACCATCCACTCATACGCTGATGACACACAACTCATCTTCTCCCTCACCCGCAACCCCACCACCGCCGAAACCAACCTACACGCTGCACTCCTTGACACCGCTGCCTGGATGACAGCCAATCACCATAAACTCAACTCCAACAAAACCGAGATAATCATTTTTGGCCCACGCAGAAACACTTGGGACCCCTCATGGTGGCCCACCATGTTAGGCCCCGCACCCACCCCCGCAAACCACGCACGCAACCTCTGCATCATCCTGGACCCCTCCCTCTCAATGGCCCAACAAATCAACGCCCTCACCTCCTCATGTTTTAACACACTCCGTACACTGAAAAAAACATTCAAATGGATCCCCACAGAGACCAGAAAGACAGTCACCCAGGCACTTATCAGCAGCAGGCTAGACTACGGCAACGCCCTCTGTGGCGGCACCACACTCAAACTCAAGCGCAAACTACAGCGTATCCAGAACTCAGCAGCACGCCTCATCCTCGACCTCCCCCGCCATGAACACATCTCACCACACCTCAAATCCCTCCACTGGCTCCCCATAGACAAAAGTATCACCTTTAAGATCCTCATCCACGCACACAAATCCCTCCACAACACCGGCCCAACCTACCTTAACGAAAGAGTGACCTTCCACACTCCCACACGCCACCTCCGCTCTGCCGACCTCTCTCTCGCCACAGTTCCTCGCATCAAACACACCACCACTGGAGGCAGATCATTCTCCTATCTGGCCCCCAAAGCCTGGAACTCCCTCCCCAACCACCTCCCCAAGACCCAGGACCTCCTACTCTTCAGGAAGAGCCTTAAAACCTGGCTTTTTGAACAGTGATCTCCCCTCCCCTCCCGCCCCACCACACCCCCCTCCCAGCACCTTGAGACCCTCACGGGTGAGTAGCACGCTCTATAAGTCTCTTTGATTGATTGATTGATTGATTGATTGCAGGGACACTTCAAACAGTAGACACAGAATTCAGTATTGCAATTGAAATATCCCAGAATCTTGTACCTATTCTGTCCATTGCCCCAAATAACATCCGAGCAATTAACACTGTATCTACAAGCTTTACATTGCTGACAACAATAGAATCCTGAGACACGTAAACCATTTTGTATCCCCTTGTTAGAACTAACCACCATATTGTGACTCAAATTATCACGTATAGATCTCCCTCCGCAGAAGGTGATAGATGGCAAATCATAAACAAAATTCATCAAGTGGGGATCTGTCTGCAAGATGTGCCAGCTTTTATTCAGAATCTGCCTCAAACTAAAAGCCTGGCTTGAAAAAGTCGTAATAAATCTAATTTTTTGGTCATTCTCATTAATCTTATATGGTGGATAAAGTAGGTCCGATCTAGATCGACACTCCACCTTCTTCCTAGCTGTATTGATAATTTTCTCACTATAACCTCTTTCTGCAAATTGTTGGCACATTACTGTGCATTCCTGTTGATAATTCTCACTGGTGCTACAAATTCATTTAGCACGCAATAATTCACCATACGGAATGCTCCTAATCAAATTAGGGGAATGAGCACTATTTGCATTCAACAAACTATTGCCAGCTGTTGCTTTCCTGTACAGTTTTGTTCTTACACAGTCATCTACAATATTCACTTCCACATCCAGAAGCTAAATTGATGTCTTACTGTGTTGTTCACTCAATTGTAAATTATACTCATTTTTGTTTAAAGCCACTACAAATTCCATTGCTGACTTTTCATCACCTTTCCATATTACAAAGATGTTGTCAATATACTGACACCATAGTACAACTTTGTCCTCATAGTCAGTAATATCCAGGGATATCTGCTCCTCCCACCAGCCCATGAACAAATTTGCATAGCTGGGAGCGAAGCATGTACCCATTACTGTCCCTTGTAACTGTTTATATATTTGACTATCAAAGAGAGAAAAGGTATTAGTAAGACAGTACCAAATCATATCACAAATCATTTCTGTATGCCTGAGATATGAGATGGATCTAGCTCTCATAAAATGTCTAACTGCCCTAAGGCCTAGCTCATGTTGAATGCAAGTATATAAGCTTGTGACATCCATAGTTAAGAGCAAAAAATAATCTTCCCAACTTAAACCATCCATTAGTTTAAGAAACTGTGTAGTATCCTTCACATAGGAAGGTAAACTCTCCACAAAAGGTCGTAAGAAATAATCAATATATCTAGAAGTGTTTTTCAGTAACAAACCCATTGCTGACACAATTTGTGTACCTGGTGGGGTTAAGGCTGTCCTTATGAAGCTTTGGTAACAGGTACAGAATTGGTGTCTTAGGGTGGTCACATTTGAGAAATTGGTATTCTTCCCACTCAATGAGACCCATCCCCCTCAAATCCATTAACATCTCATAGTACCTCACATTGGAAGACTACAAATCTGACTGCTCAGCCCTAGCATAGCATTCTGACACACTCAGCTGTCTTATACCCTCTTGCAGATATTTGTTCTTATCTAAAACTACAACATTACCACCTTTGTCCGATTCACGGATTGCAATATTAGGGTCCTTAGCTAGTTTATCCAATGCTAATCGTTGTGAAGGTGAAAGAATATCAAACTCTCTATTTCCTGCGCCAGACCTTATTTTCTTGAGCTGATTGATCACATCCCTCTCAAACACCTAAATAGCATCATTCTGTACAGCTGGTAAAAAGGTGGATTTAGGTTTAAAAGGACTGGGACATGCAACATCTGTCTCTAGATTCAGAACCCCCAAGTTCATAATTGGATCACCGTGTGCCTATGTAGCCTCATCCAAGGTAGACAAAGTATGTAGTACATTGCTATCTGAGATTAATAACCTACTAGTTTGAAACCATTTTTTTAATTTCAATTTTCTCACAAAATGAAAAAGATCTATTCTCGTCTGTACATAGTCCAAACCCCCAGTCGGACAGAAGGATAAGCCCAAAGGTAATAGGCCATTCTCCTCTGCCGTCAACCACCTACTGGAGAGATTGACTACAGTTCTTATGTAGTTGTCCGTGCCCTGGTGGTCATTCCCACTAGCATGGAGCCTTCTCTTCCTTCTTCGTGTTTTCGCTGCATGGTTCCTCTTCCTCTGCCTCGCGACCCGCGTCCCTTGCCTCTTATTTGAAACGATTCTTTCTTTTGGTCTGTCCTCCCTTGGTTGAGCAATCAAAATTGTTTAAAAAAATTGGCTCTGTTGGTATTTTTGTCAGGCCCCATATTTTTTGTGAGGGAGGTATCTGGAATATCTGATAAATTACTATCCGAGACATCACTCTCTTCAGATTCTTTTTTATATCACATACATATATATATTATTTTGTGCTTACCATGTATACAGGTAATAGGTAACTGCATAGTTTACATAGAAGTTATTTGATTAGATGTTTGTGGGTATCTGCTTCATTTATTTTATATATCACAATGAGTGAGCATAATCATAACAATTGTATCTATGAGTGCTTCACTATTGAAATATTGGGAACTATATTATATAAAAATAAATAAATATAAATAAATAAACAAATTAATACAGATACACAAATAAATTAACTTTATGTAGAACACTTGAAAGTCTAAGTTGTCAAATATTTATCTATACATGCACATGTAGGACGTTCTATAATACAACTATATATACAAGTACACCTTTCTTTTCATTGTGTACATATATATTTATTACATTACTCCTACTGTAGAAATAAAAAAGCTTTCAGATCACTCCAATGAGCTTCTCCATATCTCATCCTATACCTCTCTCAGTATACCCTCTACCTCCACTCTGACTCATCCCAAACATCATTGTACTACTCTGATCTCCCTTATAACACTTTCTACAGCCTTCACACCACTATCCCTCCGTTGACTCATCCCAAACCTCATCTTATTATTATGATCTCTCAAATAACACTTTCTAGACTCTTCCTTCTTCTATCCCTCCTTTGACTCATCCCAAGCCAACTTTAATATTATCTCCCTAAAAAACCCCTTCTAGACTCTTTCCTTCTCTATGCCTCCTTTGACTCTTCCCAAACCTGATTTTACAACCATGATCTCCCAAATAACACTTTCAAGACTCTTCCGTCCTCTATCACTGCTTTACCACATTAAATCCATATTAAATCCAACTAATAGAATCATATGTCCACCACACAAACTATCAACTTATATTTCCCTGTCCTAATTCACCACTAATCAATTTTGGAATCTGGAGTAAAGAGCTACTCGCTGAAAAGCACTTCAGCACCTCATCAGGGGTAGTATAAATAAATATAAATACAATAATAATTACGATTATGATACAGTGAGTTAGACTATGCCAGCTACTTCAGGAGTATGGAAAACAGCCTATTAGAAACATAGCTCAGAAGCACCTACCTACTCTTGTTCAAAACTGTTTAAAATTATGAAAGAACCAGGTACTCCAGTAGTCACCGACAATTCCACAGTAGCCCCTGCTAGTCATTTTTATGAATAGTGTGTGCACCATCAGAACAGAAAATAATGTTGTAGGTACAAATCAAACAGATCCTCACTGGGTTTCCTACATGCCATTTATTTTATTAGAAGAAATTATACTTTGAGAATAATGATGCATAGGACCATCTGAACTATGCCCAATGAGAATGATCAAAAAGTAGCCCAATCTCTGGTCCCCGCCATATGGACCTAATGGGTATATTTTAATTCCTAAATAAATGAAATACGCATAAGTGTATTTGAATGTTCATATATTTAACTGCAGCATATGATTCCACTAAACCTGAGGTTCCAATTAATCGATAGGTTTTATAAAACAGTTTATTGTTAGGTGACCTTTCTAACTGGTAGATGACAGCAAACATAAATAGTCAAGTGTACATCACACCAACAGTCTTTTGAGATGAATAGCAAAGATCACCTGGTAATCTCATACAATCCTACAGATGAAAATTTAGCACGTATGTGGACAATACCAAAATTCAGTGATGATCGAAAGAAAAACTAGTAGGCAGGGGATGATGAGAACCTAACATGTGGTTAGAAAGCCTAGATTAATTGTTAACCTAGATTAACTGTTAATAAATAAACAGCTCAAAATGAAAAGCTATCCCTTGTCCTTTTTATATAAATCTTAACCCACAGCTAACAACATTGGGAAAAAGTGATGAAATTAGTGGACAAGGCACCATGTTTTACTGTGCAGAATACAGCCATTGGACAAAAGCACTTTACCCAAAAATACTGCAATGCAGTGCAACGACCAAACTGCGCTGCATTGTGCTAGATGGAGAGAGCAAGGCAGAGCCATTTCTGCTAAGATATGGCGCTGCTGCTCTTCCTCATCGCTGGTATGCAGACAGGCTGCTGAGTGCCATGCACATATCTTTGCACCTTAGGTGTGTAGGTGATGTCTTACAGAGGTTGTACTAGAAGAGTACCCTTTCAATACAAAATATTTCTAGACTAACTTTAAAACTGTGGATGCTTCAATATTATTTACATAGGCACACAAAGGGTGATTGCTTTGTAAGAATATATAACACAACACAGCAACTAGTGCTGCATTGTGTTTCATTTCAAGCTGGGAGGCATTCCATGGGTGGAGCATGGGCATTCACATGCATTCACCCACGGATTTTGCCACATTCTCAGATTTTCTAAGACTAGTAAACCTGGGAATGCATCAAAATGGTATGATTCCCCAGTGAGGCGTGGCAAGGAGGAAAGTCTTTATTTGCCCTTGTTATTTCCTCTTTCAATGCATGATTCCACTTCACAAATAGTGAGAGGAAAATGCCTTTAAGGATGGTTTCCATGCAGGAAGGTGTCTCTTCCTGCACAAAAAGTGTCTTATACATAATGCAGGCACCCTTGCACTATGGTGCATGGGAGCATGTATTGGCGCTAGGCAGCACACGGCGTACCAGTGAAAGGAGAGAGCAGACGTGTTCTATACCTTTGTTGACCATATCTACTCCCTCCAGTTCTTGCAAAAGGTTGAAGAAATTAAAGCATTTCACATTATTTACACCTGCCTCAAGTGACATTCTTTTTTATACAAAGTCATGTTTACCAACTTTACTAGATAGGGCTTTGCATCATAAATCATGGGTGGTAGCATGGGAAGGCTCATGTACCACCTCTTGCGACACCCCTTGAAGCAAAGAAAGCAAAGAAACAAAAAGTGCTATTTGTGTCACTTTTAGGGCATTTTTCCAGCACAAAAAAGTTTTGCCCTGGAAAGTAAATAGTTTTCTAAGATTTTGTGCCATTTTTGTAACTTTGTGTGGCTTTGCACCACCATAAAGTCCTGATACACCTGCCCCTTTGATTGAACAAAAGTCTTTGACCATTGTAATCAATGCCAGTGCATGACAGTTTTCAGAATTGCTGAGTAAAATGGTTCAAAC